>NW_017728886.1:100601642-100608151 GCF_001723895.1 Crocodylus porosus | reverse complement strand
AGTTCCCCAACCTGTAGGTATGGTGCCGGTTGTTCCTCCCGAGGTGCATCACCTTGCACTTGTCTGTGTTGAAACCCATCCTATTCTCGTCTGCCCACCCTTGTAACCTGTTGAGGTCTGATTGTAGCCTGTTGCATCCTTCCAATGTACCCATGTCCCCCCACATCTTAGTGTCATCAGCAAATTTGAACAGGGTGTTTTTTACCCCCTCATCCAAATCGCTGATGAAGATGTTGAACAGTGCGGGCCCGAGGACCGAGCCCTGCGGAACCCCACTGCCCACATCCTCCAGTATCATGCAATACAGTGACCAATAGAGTGTTAGTCTGCTAGTGCAGACTCCATCTGCATTAGCATCACACTAGGAAAGTGAGTTAACTGTCCTTCTATGAGCCCATTAGCCCCACAAGAGAAAAACTTCAAAATGTTGCATTTTTGCTAACACTGCTTCAGCTTCCTTGATTGTAGCAAACCTATAATCCCCAAGAAAGCAGGGCTGCCAAGCAAAACCAGCATTAACTCCATGACTCAATGTTTCCAGAACACTTACATTTAATACTACGTTAAAAGTATTGATGGCAACTGTTGGTCAATCTACATTGAGCTTCCAACATTGCTAGCACCTCTGGAGATAAACAAGGTGTAGAAATAATAGGCCATGCCAAAAAGATGTCTTAATGTAAGGAATGGCTTTACAAGTTGAGCTAGGCTACAGTTGGAACTCTGGAAAAATATTGATAGAGTATTACAGAGACATGATTGAGAGATGAAGGTGGCTGTAAACATAAGAGACTGAAAAATAGCTGTAAACTCATTGAGGCATGCAAGATATCTGCTCTTGTGCTTGTACAGAGTTCAGTATGTAATCCCTGGTGCCTGGTGCTGACCACTGCTGTGTCCAATTTTTCAGGACCTCAGGTGCCAGGTAGCTCTACCGCCTACTCAGCTCACCTAGAAGTGATGAGAGGCTCCCTGAGAGGAGAGGCTCCCTTTACAATGGAAAGACTTAGCGGACTCATAATTAACTATTTACAGAATTTAATTATATACAGGAGAGACTCGCTACATGCATGCAAACAGTAAATCATATCAAAAGTTTGAAACTATTTCCAATGCAAAAGGATAAGTCTATACAAGGATAATGGTTGATAATTATTTACACCTAAAGGATGCTCAAATGAATTAATACAACACTAATAACTTAGACACTATGTTAAATACTCAGTGTATTAAATCCCTAATTAATTATTTACAACTAATAGCCAGTCACCCCGATCTATACCGAACGAATGGAGGGAGGGGCAGTCCCTCACTCCTCTCATCACACGCTTGTGGCCTCCAGCTGCCTCAGGCCCAGGCATCTTGCAGTTGACAGAGGCTGTTTCCACTAGGACCCCTGCAGAACACAAATTCTTCTCCCGACACCTGTCTAAGCCCAGAGAGCTGTTTACATAGTTAAACACACAGAGGGAGAGCAAGCTGCTGCCGGCAGACCAGGCAGCACCTCTGGGATCATTTTCCCTTAAGGCACTGAAGCATACTGAGGCTTCCCTGGCTCTTAGCCCACACACACATCCTGGGGACTTTCCCTAGCTGGCGTCTCTTTCTGCCAAGCTGTCCCAGTCCCACCACAGTCCTTTCCTCAACCACTCACACAGGGGGTTTATCACACTTTTACCAACCCCCTCCAGTCTCCAAGCCAAGTGGGAAATCACCTTCCCACTCTCTAGTGGCTTCCTGGGGCTGTGTCCCCACCCTAAGGAATTTGTTTAGCTCACAAGCTCTTCATGCTCATTCTAAGGGTCTACTTTCTCCTGCTTGAACCTTCAGGTGCTCTGCTCATTTCTGGCCCACCCATGAAGGGTCCAGCAAGCACAGGGTGGGACCACACTGCAAGGTCTTCCCAGCTGTAACAGGGGCAAACTCCCAGGCCTGATCCCAGTACCAACCTACCACCTGTCTACAGGCAAACCACCTGCCTCACTTTCCTGCCACGCCTTTTTTGTTAGATAAGTAAAAAGATGGTATTAGGTGGGAGGCTGCCCTTTGAGTACCCTAATGACAAAGGGCAGTTCCTGCATGACTCCTGCCTTCCCCTATCATGTTTCATGCTTCTCTGAGGACATACAGTTTATTATATCTCTGGCCTGAGGATGGACTAAACTCAGTACAGAGTTAGGCATCTAGCATACACTCCTATTAGGGGCCTCATACATTCCATCCCCCTCTCACCAGGGCCTCTAACACTCTGCCTGCTTTCACCAGGCCTCTCTCTCACTGCCCTGTCCTGGGCCACATATACCCCACCCAGCTCCCTTTGACCAACCACATGGGCCATCAGGCTTATTTCTTCACTCCTCAGCCAGCCCTGGCACAGCCTTTTGGGCCTCTCCTGTGACCCTCATCTGAATGGTGGCTGGGCAATTAGCCAAACTCTGGGATGACTTTGCCCCTAGTCCCTAACTGGGACACCTTGCCCCTTTCCTGGGCCTACAGTCCACCCCTATGCTGGGGCCTGGGATCTTACACCCCTGCAGGCTCAGGTGCCTGTCAATAGGTGTGCCTGGCTGCAACTCCTGGCTCAGGTGCCTCATAGTACACATGCCTGGCTCCACTGCTCCCACCAATAACCCACTGGATGGGGGGAGGCTGGGGTTAAGGTGCCCCTACCCACCTTTCACCAGGGAGGTAACTGGTCTGGCATTTCTTGGGGACTCCCTCACCACAAGGAGTCCCACCAAGCCACCCTTCCCCAGCAGGGTGCAGTTTCAAGTCATACCCAGGACCAGGAGCCTCCTGCCATCCCCACAGCTCTTGCCCTTACCTCCAAGATGTTCCAGGAGAAGCAGCTCAGCTGGGAGGTGTTACTCCCTCAACAGCTGGCATCAGCCCTGAGAGCAGGACTCTAAAATGGTCACCCTATTCAAGCACCTGCCAGCTGCCTGTCCCAGCCCTTAAAGTGACAAGCACCCAAAAAGTACTCTGTCACACCAGCCCTTTTCACACAGCACTGCAGTTTTAAGGGGAGCTGCCCAGCCAATACCTAGGATGGAATTTTCCCATACTTCCTAACTGCTTTTTGAATCTTGCATCCACTTGCTGGGGATAATCTGAACTGTAAATATGGTGTCCCTGTTGGGACAATCTTGCATCCACTTCCTGGGACACATACTAAATTACAAGTATGTGTCCCTACTGCGAAAATCTCCCTCAAGCATTCAGGCAGAGCTCAACACAGAACACTAGGAAGGCAAGTGCCCCTTAAACTGCCTGTTACAAGTATATTAGGACTTCTGTTCTGATTTGGATCCTCAGGTGTTTATTGTACCTAAGTAAAAGATAAAAGGAAAACACTCTACAAGTATTTGAAGAATAGTGACATCCCAGGAAAGGAGTTATGCAGCATGGTGTAACTAGGAACAATGGGATGAAATGGAGTAACAAAACCAAAAACCTGAAGCTGACTATCAAGAAAATCTTTCTGACAACGAGACCAGTAAGACTGTGAATAAGCTTCAGGAAATAGTAGAAGCCCATGTTTGGGCAACTTAAAAATTAGACTGGAGAAAATGTGTATTATACTAATGTGGCAATTAGTACAATATTCACAAACAAAAATAAGATAATAAGGTTAGCTTTAAATTAGTGAGATACTGGTGACAACTAAAGGCCCAGATCAAGGCCCAAACGTGCCATAAAGGCCCAACCAGGCCCACCAAAGACCTCCAAGCTTAAATATAGAAGGTGGATAAGGGGTCAAGAGTAAGGAATGAAACATAAACAGAATAATGAGAATGATTGTTAAGATGTGCATTTGTTCTGCTTTTACTGTTTTTCTAAATTTATTTGTTTTGCTTCCCTTTTCTAAAAGAATATTTTTCTAGATGAGGAAAGTGGTGAAGGAAAAGTAGATGGAAAACACTATAACCACTTGGTAAAAGGAAAGGAGGGAAGAGCAATACTAATGATGGAAAGAAGGAATAGGAAGAAGGAAAAGACAAAAATGCGAGTAGAAGGCACAAGGATGCACTTTGCAGTGATAGGAGGAGCTTTAATCAAGTACTTGATCAGCAAGTGGTAAAACTTATTGAAACAATTACATCAGAAGATAAAAATCTGATGACACCATTTCTGTCCAAAAGTTCTGAAGGAGCTATTTCCACTGCTAGCGCCTACTGTGGGAAAGGAATTCCTTTGCTGTTAAGGATTGTCAATGCCTGAAGTTTTTTCTCTGCCCCAGGCTCACAGAGCTGAGGGCAAAGGGCAAAGACTGCATGAGCACTGGCTTCCTAGCTGAAAAATCTGTTAGGGGAATTCCCTACTGATTTAAGGAAGAGAGGGCGTGGGCTAAATTTTTCGCTCATTGCCCTGCAGTGAGCCTCAGCACACACCTGGAGAAAAGAGATCAAGGCACAAGAAAACCCATTCATTAATTGGCCTCTTGGTTGTTAATAAGGGTCGTAATTTTGATAGTAGCTTTCATGCTTCACTGGCCACTGATTAAGAGTTTGAACTCATTTTAATCAAGTCACTGATCCATTTTCAGAGAGCAAGGCTTTTGGTCACTACCACTTTGGGTAGGTTTTGAACAGTTGATTGGATATGAATGTCTCTATGTTCCATAAAGTTTTTTCCTCACTGGCATATAATTTAAGGTTGCTATTGTGTACATACATTTTTTTTGTCTGTCTTTGTCTCTTAGCAATGGGCGGTAAAGGAGGAAGAAAATAAATAGAGAAGTATGGTTCAACACTCCAGTCCTACAAGCAGCTTATCGTTGGATGACACACCCGCTACTCAAATTTCATAACTTTTGCTTCTACTTCCTTATAGAAGTGGTCACGTTTTAATACAATTAAATAATAGCTCTACTGAGATCCTTATCTTGTGCAAGAAAACAGTGTTTGGCTGGTTTTTCCTTTCTAGTTATGTGCTGGTTATTATGAATTCATTAAAGTTAACATTTCTCTTTTAACTAGAATTTGTGTCTCCGGCCTTGGTCAGTGAGTTTTTACTGTTTGAAATACTCTCAGAAATACTACTTTACAGTCAAGCTAATTCAAGAACACATAACTCAAAGAATTGTGAGTTTCTTACTGCCTGTAGGTTTCTTACTGCCAAGAGAACTCATTTTCCATGCTTGAGGCACTTATGGGTAACTGTGTGCACCTGCTTCCTCCTTTTGAGGTTGCTGCTTGAGCTGATGCTGATACATTAGTGTTGGCCCTGCTACAGCATCTCTAAAGTGAAGCAATTAGAGAAAGTAAGGCAGTTTGGGTGAAGGGAGGCTGACTGAAGGGCATGAAGGGGATTGTCATTTACTGCATAAGGATTAAAAGATAAGCCCCCCATCCAAGAAAGGAACTCTGTTCTCTATTAAGGACATCACTTACACACAAATATTAACTTCACTCACATCCTGAAACTCTATTGCTCACATAATATTTTCTAACATCATAATAATGATAATATACAGAAGTAATATGTGTGTGTGTGCATGCATGGGTGGATCTAGGATTTGGAAAGGGAGGGTGCAGAAGGTATGAGACATCATCATGTATAACAAAACGTATTTTTCATCAGTTAAAGACAAACTAGATGCTTTAGTAATATGCTAGGTGGATAACAATATATTATTTAATTTAAGATGAAAGCAAAAACAAATATAACTATTAGAATGTACACTAATTTGCTAGATTAATAGATTGTAAGGCCAGAAGTGACCTTGGAAAATCATCGCTTCCAGCCCCCTGCACCAAGCAGGAAAGATAACTGGGGGTCAGGTGACCCCAGCAAGGTGACTGTTTAGTCTCCTCTTGAAGATTTCCAAGGTAGGTTATTCCACCACCTCTGGAGGGAGCTTATTCCACAGTCTGGAAACCCTGACTGTGAAGAAGTTTTCCCTAATGCTGAGCCTGAATCAGCCTTCCAGGAGTTTGTGGCCATTACTCCTAGTTTTCCCCTTGGGTGCCCTGGTGAACAGTTGCTCACCGAGCCCTTCATGTACTCCTCTTGTGTAGTAGTAAGCTGCTACCAGGTCCCCTCTCAGCCTTCTTTTCTTAGGCCGAAGAGTCCCAGACCCCTCAGCCACTCCTAGTATGGCTTGCCATGTTAGACTCTGATCAGACAGGTGGCTCTTCTTTGGACTCTCTTTAGATTATATATAAAGTTTAAAAAAAGTAACAAACTAGGCAACATAGTAAAAAAATGCTTGCTATTAGTCCTGCAGTCATCACCAATAAATGTACTTTTTTCAGGTTCATAAACAAAAACTAGCCTTCTTGAACAGCTTGCCAGTGCCTCCAGTCAGTCATTTCTACACCTGAGTTACTATTACCACACATGAGTTAAGGTTTTCAACTACAGTTTGGGTGGAGCAGGAATCAAAGGGGATGGAGGACAGGATTCACCCCCAAGAAGGATTATTCTGCGCTGGTCCGGTCCTGCAGGGAGCAAACCAGGAAAGCCAAGGCTGCAACTGAACTCCAACTAGCTTCAAGCAACAAGGA
>NW_017728886.1:100581527-100600760 GCF_001723895.1 Crocodylus porosus | reverse complement strand
AGCAAATCCCGGGACGTCATTCTCCCCTTGTACTTGGCCTTGGTGAGGCTGCAGCTGGAGTACCGCTTACCTGCAGCTGCGGAGCGACCGGAAGAGGTGGCGGGACCCGCACAGCTGATTAGCCGGGTCTTTTTGAAACTGAGGCCAGCTGCGATTAACGAGGATTGGAGTCAGTGCGGGAAGTTAAAGAACATCCAGAAAGAGGAGGACGGTGGGGAGGAGAGTAGGAACGGAGCCACCAGCGAAGGTGCCCTTGGAGCCCTGCTTGGAGGCAAAAAAGGAGCCAACAAACTGCCACGAGGCAGGAAGGTACCCCATGGCTGCCGAAGGGAGAACAACAGTGGAGAGGCAACAGATGCCCGTTCTCAAGGCAGCGGAGCCGGGTGCGAGGACCCAGGAACAAAGAACAACGGGGGAAGCAACCCCGAAGAGAGTGGGACGAGAGAAAACCCAACAATCCAGGTGGGACCAGGACAGGTTTGGGGAGACTCCTAGAGTCCACCCCGGCAGGGAGCAGAGGGCGTGAGCAGTGAGAGAGGCTGCAGGGAGCAAGAGCCTGCCGGGTGGAGTCACTCGGCAAGGGACAAAGTAGGAAGGAATCGGAGGGACCAGGAGTAGCCCCTTGCAGCACTCCGGCAGTACATCAGCCAGATAGAGAGGGGCCGCAGATAGGGTTAACAGGGAGAGGATTTCTCCGGGCCAGGGAGCGCAATTTTGTTTGCAACCAGGGAGTTTTACTTCTAGTGTCTTCTTTTAGTTTTATGGTTCAGTTGCCCACTTTTGGAGGGGTAGGGAGGAAGCCTGAGAAGGGTCTCCCTACCAGCTTGGTACAGGGTCAGGATAGACCTACGGATCTGTAACAGAGGACCCCTTACATCACAAGATGAGGGTCGGGCCCAGGAAACAACAAAACCTTGGTGAGGCTGGGTATTAGGGCGACATGTAGGGGAGGTCGGAGCCTCACAAAAGACCATCGCCCCAAGAGGCCCTGACTCCGGATAGGCCCGAGTAGTCAACCCCTCCACTGAAATTATAAGCAAAGTCATGGCAGGCAAGATTGGGGTGGGGACTACCTCAAGGCCATATATCCGGGCTATACATCACCAGGGACGAGGCAACAGGCAAGCTCCCACACCCAAAGCCGAACAGCTGGGACTGGATGTTTGAAGCCTGCCGGGTGCAGTATGAAACAAAAAATTTGAAATCTTGATATTTGGTATTTCTTGACTTTTGATGGCATAATATTGCAATCTCATTTATGTGTGAATGCAGTAGCATAGCTAAGGGGCAGCAACAGCAATAAGTTCTACCACCGTCAGTGGCAGTGCAGCAGCCAGTACTGCACTGTGCAAAGCTGCTGCCCAAGGCACTGTGCTTTCCCACTTATGGTTCTGTGTAAGTCATTTAAAAATAGTTATAACCAATGGGTGAGGGTTAGAAAGTGTTATTTGTGCAAATAAATTCTTGACAGTGTATTTTTCAGTTTTCCAGCACTTGTTATTCTTGTACCTGCAGTGTGGGGTATTCGTTCCCTATTTAAATGTGGCCAGAAGGATTCTGAGCAGCTTGACTTCAGGTAGAAATCTTCAGCCATACATGGTTACCCATTGCTGAATCATCCTGAATGGACATATTGTATCTGAAGAGAACAAACTATTTTCTTCTGAAGACCTTACTCAATGCCTGCTTAAAGACATTGAACATGTTCATTTAAAACAAAGCATTTACACTTTAAAATAATGCTAACTACAAAAGGTAGTACAGTAACACCTACAGCAATCTAAATATCTCCTGTTTCTCATTTAATCCTTCAAAACAAAAAATGACAAAGAAAAGGAAGGGGAATGTGGCATGTCACTGCCAGAGCAATGCTCTAAGCAATATGTTACAGGAAGCACTGGCTCTCTGCAAGGAAATCAATTTCCCCCACGGGATGGGGTCGATATTTGTCTGACAAGACAGTATACAGGCAATTTAATAGCATTTTATCTAAATGTATCTCTGCCTCACCCCAACTGCCCTCACAGTTCATGAGCTGGATCTCTTCATAAAATGGTGGGGTTTTTCATACACTTGGTAAAAATTTATCATTCTGAAGACACTGCTGTTGGAAAATCACTCATCAGTATTACTCTTAACTAGAGCAGTAATTCTTTCCCAACATTTTTATTCTAACTCATGCATGTCATGTATATGAAGGCCCACTTCCAGTTATAGTGGAGAGACTTTCTTTACCCAGATACATTCTGAGCTATAGGTCACCTCTTGTGAAGGAAAAAGAAAAACAACAAAGAGACAGAATCGAGAAGTTTAAGGGAGTGTTTATATCTTGTTGACATACTTATGCCAAAATAAAGCCCATTTCTCAAGGAATGTATAATTTACATAGATCGGTTGTCTGGGGTATCTGGTTTAACAACACTTAAATAATAAAGCTAAGATGATCTCATTAGTTAATTTTTGTGTGAAGTAAATCACTGTGAACAAGAAAACCTAATAAGCATAATTTCAAAGACAGATCTCCATAGCTGTCGGAGTTCGGTGTTGTGCCCCAAAGGCTCTTGCAATCCAGCTGCAGTTAGTTCTCCCTTGTCATTTAGAAGATTAGGGGGCTGATAAGCAACAGTCAAGCCTTATTAGAACAGACTGAGGCAACAGGAAGCTCTAATTGGATAATTTAATGCACAGGGAGGCAACAAATGCCTGCATTGTGGTTCAAATGTTATTCTTTCATTGATTTGTTAATCTCCTATTCTGTGAAATTCCCACAAATTCTTATTGCAGGGAGAGGTCCAAAGCCTAAATTCGAAAACACTAGTTTACTGTTGCCATTTTCCACAAAAATCCCTTCTTGAGGTTTAAGGGAACCTGTCCTGGCTTCCGAACTGTTTCATGGCAGAGAATAGAAGCTGCTCCTTCCCCTGGGAACTTAAGCACAACTCTGGAAAGTGGGAACAGTATTTCCTATCTCTTGCATTCTAAGTCAAGTGATGAGATGTATCATAAATTCACTATATAATTCAATAAATGTAAAATGCTATTTCTAGAGGCAGTGGCTAACACTGCCAAACATTTCAGGGGAGTTCTGGTACAGTTCTGGTGCAGCTGTATGCTACCATGGGCTCTGACACCATGTGGCAAATTGATAATGCACAGTCTTGTGAATTGGGACACATCATAGATTACAGAAGACATATGAGAAAATAAATATATCTGAAAGGAGTCCAAATCCCCCAGCATGTTCATAGCCAGACATGCAACAGGGCATGTGTATATGTGTGTGTGTAGTTATGTAGGAGGAACAGCCCTTGATCTCCTAACTATCCTTTCATATTCACACACTCCACTAGGGAGGGCTAAAGGGAGACTGAGGCCTGAAAAGTTTTTTTTTCCTCTTATATTTTGAATGTAAGGGAGGAAGGCCAAATGCTTCTTTCCTGTTAAAGACACAGTTACTCTCTTAGAGCCTTGTTACACGAGACGTTTAAGTGACTTCTGGAGCTCTTTACCCTTGAACTGGCTGCATGTTAATATCTTTAAGTGGCTTAAAGCACTCATTATTTGTCTTAAAGTTATGCCACTCCAGGGCAGGATTATCTCCAATCCATCTAATTTTGTTCCTCTTTCATTACCGTGTGGCCACTTCCCACAGCTAATCCGCCCAAGTTGAAGTCCTCCAGTATCCCAAAATGTAGTAACCCCTCCTGACTCAAGGCAACACAGGCAGATTAACAGATGGGACAGCTGGGCCCCTGCCAAACAAAGGCCCCCAGATGCCTAGGTCCCCCTCCCACCCCCATGCCTGGGCTCAATGTTGGCAAGTATGTGATTGGTCTTCAAGTTTGACCCAGTGCTCATTCACTCACTGCCAGGTACAGTGAGCAATATAGAGCAAATAAAAAGAAGACTTATTTGTATATTGTACACTGGAAAATATGCAAATAAGTATACAAATAAGTCCTCTTCTTATTTACTTTATATTGCTCACCATAACTCGCTAGTGTTGGCCTTGCATAGATAGGCAGTGGTGGGCTGGGATGTGAGGGAGGACATGCAGAAGGCAAAGGCCCAGGTTGGTGCCTGGTACCAGGAGAAGGCCAGGAAAAAGATCTTCCAGGCCAGGGCCCACTGCATGGCAGAGGGGGAATAGTGGTCTGCTTACTTCACCAAGCTAAGGAAGACCAAAGAAAAGCCCATGACATGCCTGAGAGATGGTGCAGGAGCAGAGCACCGGTTGAAGGAAGGCATGCTGGAAATGGTGACTGCTTTCTACCGAGAACTCTACACCGCACGACTGGAGGACCCGTAGGCCATGGAGCAGTGTCTGCAAGGACTCACCCAGGCACCCAGGGAGAAGCCAGGCAGCAGCAGCTGAAGGAGTAGACACTGGAGGAGGTCGAGAAGACCCTCTGGAGTTTCAAAAATGGTAAGACTCCTGGATTGGACAGGCTGCCCAAGGGGTTTTATGTGAACTTTTGGCACTTCATGGGCCCTGACCTGCTGGAGCTCTTTCAAGAGTGACTGCAGGATGCCCATCTGGGGGCTGCAATGAACCAGGGCCTTGTGACCCTCTCACACAAGAAGGGTCCAAGGGAAGAGCTGAGGAACTGGAGCCCCATCCCCTCCTGAACTTCAACTATAAGCTGCTGGCCAAAGTCTTGGCCAAGTGATTTAAATCTGTCCTAGGTTCTATCATCCATGAAGACCAGTCATGTGTGATACCAAGATGCCAGATTCACGGGGCCCTGCTGCAACTGAGGGACGTGCTCCAGCTGAAACAGAATGGAGTGCCACCACCTAATGTGCCAGGGATGGAGTGTCACCACCTAATGCCCCATGATGCCACTGTTCACAGTCCCAAAGTTCAGAGGCTGGCCAGTGAAAATTAAAAGGAGTGTCCCCAACACAGGGGATGGAATGCAAAGACAGACCAGCAGGAAATAGGAAGTGCTATTATCACTAATTGTTACTTCAGGGGTGATTGTTAATACCTGTAAAGTAAAGAACAATGGGTTGTTAACGGACCAGTGCAGATGGCCCCTGCAGAAATGACCACCACCACCTTCCACACCGCCTCTTAACTCTCTACAACCTATACAGAGCAAGACAGCATGAGTTTTTCTTCATACAGGACCTTCCACATACACAGGGTAAGCTGGAGGGCTGATCCTTTGTTGCTCATTGCAGTGATCCTTATTGTAACATAGCCACTGGAACTTGCTGTTACTAATATTTGGACTGGGGCACCCAGGAGCACCTATCATGGACCTGAACCCCAGTCTGTTAGGTGCTATGTAAACACCCTGGCCTCAAAGAACTTACAGTTTAACTAGACTGAAATTAAATCCCTTTCACAAAGATAACTGAACCTCACAGCTTGAAGGGAATGGTCCTGCACCCTATTGATAGTTTCCTGTGTCATAAGGTCTGCTGTGGTCCTTTTTATGTTTGAAAAATTCATCCCAGAACACAGTAAATTAATGGAAAATAGAGCAGGCTGCCCATCTACCCTTACATTTCTTCATCCATTTCTTTAATCAGAGGAAACAAAAAAGTACAAACAAAAATGAAATGTAAACTATGCAGCCACTATGTTTTAAATACATTTAAAAACTTTAATAAGTGTTAAAGTTTTATTTTATTAAAAAAAATATTTCACTATCTCTTTCTAGACTTTGGAAAAAATATTAAAATGTAGTCTCCTAGTTTAGCATGCATGCATTAAAATGATGCTTAATCAAAAAAAGTATGTCTATTTTCTTTGTAAAGCAAGCAAAACATGTTTGAATAGATTAAAAAAAAAACTGTGTAGATGCCATAAATCTCCATGGAAAATATTGTATTGTCCATGGGGGAAAATATCTACCACAGAAAATTAGTTCTTAAAATTCAGAAATGTTGGCTGTATCAGTCTTTTTGCAACTGGAATTTTCACCTAACAGAGATTTTTACAGGCCAGTTTTAGGCTAGTTCTGAGATTTATGTTTATACATAAACAGAGCTCTGATTTTAATTGCTATCAACTTCTGATACTTTGTAGGTTGTCTTAAACATTGTGTGTCCCAAGAGACTATTTACTTTTCCAGGCATGGTCACTGTTTCTAGATTTATACCGCTCCAAAGAAGGAAGCGCACAATAAAACATAATGTATTCCATGGCTGTAAATGGTAATGTCACAAAAGAATGCAGGGATATTTCAAGTCTTATAACTATATCCCTATCAGAGTTGCTGCTGCAGTGCTTTAGTTTCATAACGGGAATAGGTTTTTCAGGGAACTAAAATATCTAGTCTGTCTGCCATGATATCTCAAAGCTCTGATATTACTGACTTTTAGTCCTTCCTAGCTTTGTTACCACTGGACCAATAATTATGAGTGCAGTTTCACCGCTTTAAATCTTATGGAGGAAATTCACTCTGTTATGTGTCAGGAATAAATAACTCTTTAAGGAAAAGTTCGCAGTGTAGCCTTCTACGAAAGCTTATCAGAATGCAGGAGGAAATAGTAGTTACTTCCTGAATAGTAAAATGTAATGTGAATCTCATCATTAAAACAGTTATTAAATGTTAAACAAATATGATTCCTTGGATAAGTGAAGTTATGTTCTAATCAAAATATCTGAACACAGCTTTTGTGTGGCATTATCCTGTTACATGGAAAACCCAAGGCAGCTAGCAAAAAATCTTAAGACATCCTAGATAAAATTCTAGTATCCATACTCAACCAGAACAATACACTCCCTTAGGTAGTTCCAGTGAGATCCGCCAGTAGCTCTTTGAAATCAGTTGAAAGGAAATGAATCTACCTGGTACGTGTCCATGTAATGAAAAGAAAATTATGAAATAAAAGTAGTCCCCCAACCTCGGAGAGACTTTTAAAGAGGAAGAGCTTCAAAAATCTCACAACAAAAATTTTAAAATTGTTAGATCATATCAGCTTTAAAAAATATATTTATGTTAATTTAGAGGCACGTATGTTGTCCAGCATTCCTATCTGTACCAGGCATGAGAGATAGAATAGTTTCTGTGTACCAGTTATTCTGAGACCACAGGAAGGGAGGAAAGCAACAAGAAACACACCCTAGACTAGACAACAAAACTTTGTTGTTTAGTAAATTAATTAGGTATAGCCTGAAACTCTCTCTCATTCCTGTAAGCTATACTGTCCTCTTAGGGTAACAATTCTTGTGATGTTTTAAATGGAACATTGTTTAGTCTATTAAATAATAACTTGTTTGGTTATTACTCCACCTCAGTTACCAATTGCTCTCAGGCATGGATTAACTTGCTCCTGCTGATTTCTGCAAAATATCTTAACAAATTTCTAGCGATTAGGTATTTGGTAAGGGGAATAATTTTGGATGAGTTGCCCTCCAGTATGTGACCCAGTATTTTGGACTGAGGCAAGTTTCCTAGCAACTTCGCTGGTGTTTGTTTTTTCTGAACAAGGGCCATCTACACAAGCACAGTAACATCGCCAGGCATGAACCATGATGTGACGCTACTGTGCAGTAGTAACAAGTTCCTGTGCAGTAAGCGGCGCTTGTCAACTGTACTGGGATGCTACTGTGCAGTAACATTGGTTACTGTGCAGTAGGGGTGTGCGAAGCAGGCCATATTCAATTCAGATTCAGATTCAGCTGGACTTGGGGGACAGTGATTTGATTTGTTGATTCAGATCACGGTCCCAATTCGATTTGGCCAAATCTGAACATTGAGTTCTGATTTGGAGAATAAATGATTCAGCCACAGACACAGCTTTATATGTTTTGTCTACATACCTCAAGGTACCAGGCACAGCTTGTGAATGCTGAGATGGTGGGGCAGATGGAACATCCCACAGGAGGGGGATCCCCACGTGCTCAGCAGCGGACCCCTGCACCCTACCAGCTCAGCAACTGGCCAAAGGGGACCCCGGGTACTCCCCCAGGAGGTACCAGTCGTGGGGGGGGTCCACTGCCAAGCACACTGGGGACCCCCCCCATGCTCCCATGGGACACTCCATCCGCCCCACCATCTCAGTGTTCACAAGCCCTCTGGTACCTTGAGGTATGTAGAAAAAATATATAAAGCTGTGCCTAAGTCCAAATAATAGAATCTCTCCAAATCTCTCCAAATGGAATCAGAGTCTTCCAATTCGATTCAGAGAGATTAATAGGTCTCCTGATTCTATTTGGATTCAGAGATTCAGCCACTGAATCGGACTAAATCTCCACTGAATCAAGTCAGCAACCAAAACTTTACACAGTCCTACTGCACAGTCATTTAGTACTTGGTTATGTAAGTATTAAATGACTGTGCAGTAATAACTGTGCAGTGGGCATCTCGTGTAGGCGTGTCCAAGGAGTACAAGACCAAAGGTGAGCACTGAACAATGAAACAGATGCATGGCAAGAAAAAAAGAAAATACAAGAATGGGAAGTTGTAAATGCTGATAGCTACAATAACCAAATTTGAAATCAAATTGGTGAGAATGATTAGAAGAATAAAAACACAGAAAATAATAAAGATGTTGTTTCAGACTTGAGCATGGGGAAGTTTCCGATTCAGAAAGTGCTTAAGCAGTTGCTTAACTTTTAGTGCATCCCTAAGTCCTACTGAGATCAAGTGAAACATATTTATGTTCTTTTCCTAAACCTAGACAGTCAGACCTCTTGGTAGCAGGATGTAGATTTGGTAAAGTATCATGATGGACTCTCCAGAAAAATGACATAATTCATAGGTAAATGTAGGCTGGAAATCAATTTCAGGAGATAAATATATGACAGCACAGTTATTGCTTTTGTTTTTATTAACCAAGTGATATACATAAATCCAAAAGTAAATGTATGCCACTGTACTAGGAGGTTTGTGAAAGAGAATAGTATGGAATAATTAATTTATATTAATAATAAGTTTACTCGCTTTTCTTTTCATATTTGTATTAATAGCACATTTTATGCTAATATGCTATTGAGTTGCTGGGATTTACTGGTGAATTTTACAGTATGTATGTAATACATTTAGAACTGAGACTGAAAATATTAATATAGTATTAATTAAGCTAATATTACCTACTGTGCATGTAAAGGGTTTAAACACACAAAGAAGCTAATGGTATTATGATTTTCAGATAATCTGTTTTAAAATTGCTGACTTGGAAACTGTTTGTGAGATTAATAGCACTGAAAACATGCAGAGGTAATAGGATTACAATGTAATATTAAAGAAGGGTTTCTTGGGGGTTTGCTGCAGTGATGTCTCATCTCTGGGTATCCTGGACTAATTAGTCTGTAGTGGCATACAGTGGCAGAGCATGCTAACTGCAGATTTATCTTGCTATAAGTAGGGCTTCCAGTTCTGAGATAACTGATATTTATTTTTTAATGCCTGATGTAAACCAAGCAGGGCAAACTCTGGGCCATACCTCTCTACATCAGGTTGTTCAGGGATGTGCTGCAATTCCCCAAATTGCTATGCCTCTGTCAGCTCCCTGGGCAGCTCCTGCTTTGGCCAGTGGTCACACATCTGGCCCATCAAAAATTATATAATGAACAGCAAGGCAGGTGAGCTGGTGATTTTATGACTGTGTATCTCTACCGTCTATAACCATATATGAAGACAAGATGCCATAGAGAAGAAAGGACTTGTGTGCTGTGGAAAAGCATTAAACATACTAGAATTGAAGATTTTTTTTTACCCATTTACTTTTATTTTTCCCCTAATTTTTCTTGATATTTCTGTTGATTGATTATATTAATATTTTAAAAGATTTGCTTCTTCCTAGTCCCTGTTCTCAGATCCTGTCTTGGATTAGATACGGTGATTTAATACAATTTTAACATATTATTTCAGCTGATTATAGCAGGCCTGATGGACATGGCAGCACATTATCCCTGTTTTTGACCAAGCCAAGTCTGAAGTGCAGTTGATTTGAAGCAGTAATGAGAAAGCTAAGAATGGTAATATTCCAACTGAAGCCAAGCAGTGCATGGAAGATCCCACAATAATGAGTACTTGCTTGCTTGCTGCAGTATAATGATATATTCATTAAAGCTGGGGATTGTAATGGATTAGGGAACCCCATTCCTAGCATGACCCTGGTAAACAGTCCTTAAAGACCATAAAGCCTGCCTTCTTCCATGGCTGTTGACTAATATAAAAAGGTTGAGTAAGGAAGGGATTTCAGTTATGTCCTCTAAGCCCAGTGAAAGACTGAATGTAAGTGTCCCTGGGCTGGGCAGGAAGGAGTACCCACCTCCCCAGCCTATCACCCTGGCACCACAAATGGGATCTGTTTCACAGGCTTTTGTAGGTATGCGGAGAAATCCCATTCAGTGAAGATTAGTGTTGTTCAGAATGAGAGTCAATGGTTAGTGGCAGCATGAAAGGACAACAAAATTATTTACCATGACTAAGGGACTTGCCTTTTCCCTTAACTGGAAAACTTGCTGGAGAAGCCCAATCCATACAGCGCTCTCCTTTTGGAAAGACAGGGATTTTGATACACAATCAAATTCTTAATTACAACAGTGGCCAGTTTCTATAATCTTTTTGAGCAATGCACAAAGGAATTGCCAATGACTCTTGCCCCTAGGTGGAAGAGGAATTCCCAGTCCTGGTGAATGCTGTTTCTAAACTTAGTTTCTTCAATACATCTTGTAGTGTATTGTTGCATTACACTGCAAGAACCTAGAACAGTTGTGAGAGTTTGGTGACAGTCTTTCTTTCCAACACACTTTGCCATGAAGAGCAGTAGAGGACAGAAGTAGAGCTATGGCTATTCAGTGAATGTTCAGGTCCAAGGATAGAGATTGGAACTACACAGGTAGAGGAGCTTAAAGTCTCTTTGCCTTCTCCTGGAAACAAAGTGCCCTACATGTGAAAGAAAAACACTGGTAACTGTGAATGCTTCAGACAGCAGACAGTATCTGGATAACAATTAAGGGTGTGCAAAGTGGGCTGTATTCTGTTCGGATTCAGATTTGGCCCAATTCAGGGAACAGTGATTTGATTCACTGATTTGGATCACTGTCCCAACTTGATTTGGCCAAATCTGAATATTTGATTCTGATTCAGAGAACCAGTGATTCAGGCATAGACACAGTTTTATATGTTTTTTCTACATACCTTTAGGTACCAGGTGCAGCTCATGAATGCTGAGATGGTGGGGCGAATGGAGCATACCAAGGAGTGTGGCAGGGCCCCCTGTGTGCTCGGTGGTGGACCCGGAAGTGGACCGGAACTACTTCCGGTCCACTTCCAGGTCCATTGCTGAGCATGTGGGGGACTCCCCAAAGCTCTCCCAGCTCAGCAATTTGCTGCAGGGGGAGCCTAGGTGCCCTCCCCTCCCCCAGACCCAGGAGTCACCAGCCACTGAGCTGGAAGGTGGAGGGGATCCCCCGCTCACTCCACAGTGGACCTGGAAGTGGACCACTTACGGGACCACTGCCAAGTACACTGGAGATCCCTCCCTCCCCTCACGCTTCTATGAGATGCTCCATCTGCCCCACCATCTCAGCATTCGTGAGTCTCCTAGTACCTTGAGGTATGTAGAAAAAACATAAAGCTGTGTCTATGCCCAAATTGTCAAATCTCTCTGAATCTCTCCAAATCGAATAGGAGGCTTCCAGTTCAACTTGGAGAGATTAATGAGTCTCCTGATTTGATTCGGATTCGGAGATTCAGCTGCTGAATTGGGCTGAATCTCCTCCAAATAAACCCAGTGACCAAAGCTTTGCACAGCCATAATAACAATATCAATAAGCCAACCTCCACATTCACAAAAAAGTCCATGGGCAAAAAAAGCTTCATCCACTTTCAGCCTCCCAAAAATGCAAAACTAAAAAAACATCTCTAATATTTACTGTGAAGAATGCACATTTCCAGAAGAATATGCATAGGACTTGGAATAACACTGCCACACAAGTGCAACAGCAGGAAATCAACAGGAGTGATTCTTTTGTTCATACTGCAGTTTGCACAAGAAAGTTTCGGCAGCAGCAACAGCACAAAAGAAACCGTCCTGAAAGTAAAATATTTACAGTTGTTAAAGCATTAGTACAGCTAAATCTTTTCTACCTGGGGAAATTACTATGAAAGAAGCATGTGTGAATTTATAGCATGCTAGTTATTCTAAAGGATGGACAGATGCTCTTAAGTAAGAAATAGTTTACTTCACTTGTCTGGGATGAACAACCTTCAAGACAAGTGTTAGGGTGACAATATTTGGATCTTGGGGAGCACTGGATTGGCAGCTGAATAAAGGCTTTACTCTGTACCTCAGCAAAGCTGCTGACCACAAGGCAGAATGAGATATTAGAAGTAACATTGCAAGACGCTTAGGCAAGCATTTTCTAATAATATATTAGTACTGTAATATGTGTGTGTGTGTGTGTGTGTATATATATATGTGTGTGTGTGTATATATATCATTATGTATCATTAGAAGATAAAGCAGATTTTGCTTACGAGTGCTTATGCTAAGCCAGCCATTTGCTTATGCTAAGTAACCATCTTAACTCTGTCAACCATTTTCAAGTGAGTCTGTGTAAGTTTGTGTGCTGCGAATGAGGTAGTCTTAGGAATGTGGAAGATGGTACAACGTGGGAATGAAAAACAGACTGGAACATGAAAGAACATGTAACTGGTAACAGAATCCAAGAGAAACATATGCAAAAAAGTGAATGGTGATTGGTGAAGAGGCCTCCAGAAGCTCTCAGGTTTTGGTCAAAGTCCACCCAGTGACCAAAGAAGTGGAGTCAAGGTCTTAGACATGCACTTATAGCAAAATGCCATGTAAATGAACAAAATGCATAGGCAATTACACGCTAATGAAGTAAACAGTAAACAAGGGTGGAGCTTGAGAAAGGAGGGAATATGCATGGAACAAAGGAGGGACCAAGGTGGAGTCAATGCTAATGAATATGAACCAAGGTGTATAAATGTGGAAAATACCTGATGTTTAATGCTGCTCCCCAGTTTATTGCTTTTTTGGGAACTCGCTTGAAGCTGTCTCCATTCTGAATAAAGCTGTTGTTGAGCAATGTGTTCTGGTTTTTGCTCCCTGAGCAACTGGATCCATGAGCAATTGGATTGTCATCTACCTAGTCGTTGGGCGCCGCATGGCATCCTAATAAGGATGGGAACCTATATGGACACTTTGGGAGATCAGTCTATTTCTGTGGACCCTGAGAACCTCATTTATCATTAACAACATCTTTGTCAGATACAGAAATGTCATTAGCTCCATTTTACAGGTGGAGAACTGAGCTGCAGAGAGACTCTGGCTTGCCTAAGATCATACAGGAGATCTGAGGCACAGGAAAGAACTACAGTATATGCAGATCCCCTGGTTCACAGGCTGCTGTTTAAGCCATCCTTTTTCTCCATAACATTCATTATCTTAGTTACAAAGTTACCTCCCCACCCCACAAAAGTGTTTCTCCTCACTCCTACTGTTGAAACTTACTTACGCAGGAATTTAAAAGAAAACCATGAGACAATTTACAAAGTTATTTACACTAAATTGATAAATCACCTGATTCCAGGTTCCCTGCATAAATATATATTTACCCTTCCTGGGTATTTGTTGAAAACACTGAATCTTACATCTGGACGTCAACAGGTTGACAAGCACAGCAAGGAAGCCAACATGGAAAAGACAATCTATTAGAAGCAGTGGCCAGCAAAGTGCCAGCAAAGTGCACAATAACTAACCGTAAAAATTTGCATCCATCTGCTAATGAATAAAAAAAGAGGAAAAAAACAAGAGAAAAGAAAAGGAAGGAAAATAACATGTTTCTAAAGAGGAAAAGGATTGAAGGAGTGAACTGTGGTCTCAAAGAAAGATCTCTTATGCTTGGAATACTCCAGGGAAGAGAGGAGGGATTATTATTTAATTCATTACATCTTTCCCACAGGAATAAACTGTACTGGTAGAAGTACATTAATACCAAGAAGACTGCATGAAAACTAGGGTGGTCCTATCACTCTAATTTTACAAGGGTAAAAGGCTGGGCAGGGTGGTATCTTGTAGACTAGTTCATTCATAAAGTCATGAATTGTAGCTTATAAAAACTCATGCTTCTCTGAACAACTTAGTGCAGGGGTGGGCAAAATGCAGCCCGCAGGTCGGATACAGCCTACCAGGCCATTTTATCTGGCCCACGGAGCCCTTAAAAATTTAGAAAATTATATTTGTTCATCCCTGGCTACCTGTCATACAGCTCTCAATGGCTTGCCAAAACCCAGTAAGCAGCCCTCCACCTGAAATAATTGAATTGCCCTCCTCTGGCTTAGTGTTTAAGGTGCCACACTGGGTGCATCTATAAATTCATTAATGTGCCATAATTACTGCACACTAAATTTAGTGCTTGCATAACCAAATATTAAATCAATGGGCAGTAACTGGCACTACTGTGCATTAGTGCCAGCGCTCCGGTTTTTACAGATGCTAACTGTGCAGTAGCCTAATACTACTGTGCAGTAGTAGTGTATTAGTACGGTTTTTGCCTGGCACACTACTGAGTAGTGTTATTAAGTTACTGCACTGCTAGCATCTCATGTAGCTAACACCCACTGTCCTGTCTTCTGGCTAACCTAAGACTAACACAGCTGACTACCTCTGTTTACTAGAAAAGTCAAAGTACTACAATTTTGCCTGCAGACAGACCCTTTGTGTGTCATTTTTGGAACTATTCAGTGTTACCTCATTTTTGTTACACTGAGGTCATTAACTTTGGAAAATCCCACTCAGAACACCCTAATAGTATTGTTACACACAGTGGCCTGTACCCAAACAAATAATTTTGTTTTATAGTAAGATTGCTAGTAAAATGTTAAACTTCTGAATGTTTCAATTTGTTATTGATCATGCCTTTTAAAGAGTCTGTTGTATCCTCCTGGTAGAAAGATTTGTTTTGCTTTAACAATACATGGAATTATGCTTTCAGTTCCTTTTCTTTGTTTAGTGAAAAGCTCTCTTAGTGAAAACCCAGTAGACCACAAAACTAGTCAGGGACTTTTATCCAGGATGCCTGACCCATTGCCTGACAATAATTAGTTCAGGTTAATTACAGCAAATCTGTAGATTTGCTGCCTGAAATCATCTCATCCCCTAAGCTGAATCCTCTAGAGGTTTCTTTTATGAGCTCTGCATCCTAAGGGTGGACTTAAAGTAATGAATTTGCCTCTAATAAGATTCATAGGTTTGTTCCCTAAGCAATGGTGTCAATTATAGAATCTAACACTGATGGCTTATTTTGCTAGAAAATACAGAAAATGGGAGTTTTTAATGAGGCATGAGGCATGTATGAGGTTTAACATTTTTATTTAACTCTTTGTCTTGTTGAAAATTACAAGACTTGATATAATTGTATTTTTATATCATTTTCTGTATATTTCTGAGTATGCCAATGACTAATTTCCTTCTGCTTTATAAAGGAAAAGGTTAATATAATGACTCTGAGATTTCATTTGGAAATGTTCCAGAAGAGTGTTTGAGTATTTGCTGCACTAAACGGCAGGAAGTAATGAAAGAGGTTATATGTTGGCAAAAATATTTCATGTGCTGAGAAGATTAATATTAGAGAAAGGCACAGGGGACTCCTGTCTGAGTTCCACCCCATTCCTTGCACATTATAATAGACCCATACTTAATATTTACACTTCTGTGGCCAGTACTTAATCATTAACAAAGCAAGCATTTAGTTTTGGGGGGCTACAGCATGAAGAGATGAAACAACGCCAATAATACAATATTTCAGTTGTCTATACTGAAGTAGATGCCTCACTGGTAGAGCCTGGTTTAAATCATGATTTTGCATGTTTCATGAAAATCGCAAAATTAAAAAGATTTCCACAAAAAAATGTGATTTGCAAGGAAATGCTATGATATGGACACTTCCTGCGATGTTCCTCAGCAAGTGGCCACAGCATGGCATTTTGTTGTGGCACGATGGCTGCTGCAGGCTCAGTAAAGCATTCATCAGCCAGGAGCAAAAGCCTAGCAGCCCAGGGGAGGGAGGAAGGGCTCACAAAAGGGATGGGGAGAGGAGAGAGCTTGGGGATGAGTGGGAGAGTGGGTCTGTTTGCTTCTCTGGGCAGTAAAACTGGGGTGCTGGGGCTTGGAGGCAGGGAGGGAGAACAAAAGTGCAGAGGAGCAAACAGCCCCTCCTCTACCCAGCACCAGGGCTTTCTGCCTAAGGCAGCCAACAGCTTCCAAGCCAGGAGCATTATTGCCTGCCTGTTTTCCTACTCCAATCATGCTTGAATAAGAAGAAATAAAGGCAAGTCAAGAACATCTCAGTCCAGGGAGGTGGGGCAGGGAGGGGCATAGGGGCCATGGGCTTTTCAGCAGGGATCAGAGGTCTTAGGAGCAAGGCCTCTGCTGCTGCAGTTAAACCTGGCCCTAAACCTGCCCCTTCAGCCAATCTGAGGGCATAGGGAGACAGCATGCTCTGGGCATGGAAATGGTGGTCCCTGCCACAATTGGGCCATGATATTAGTGAGCTGGGCCCACAATTTAAACCAGGCCTTACTCATTGAAGACAGAGCAATACTCACCTATTAGAACCCAGACAGAGGGGCAATGCTGGGAAAGTCTTCAAGCTCGGTACTGAGTGGCTCAATGTTTCCATTCTTTTTTTTTTCATCTAGTTACTGTGTTTAGAGTCTCTGGAAAATGAACCACGGTGTTAGAGCTGACGGATTTATTTCATAAATCCTTTTATCCTGGTGAACCACAGCAGTAAGTCTAAACTCCCGCGTAAAGCAGCAATAGATTCTAAACGGAAATGCATGGCTCTTATTGCAGGGCAGATTTCTGCTACCTTAATGACTCTTACCAGAAATTTCCTCTTCTTTTTGCTCAGAAAAGTGTGTATATAAGGAATTAATCAGGAATCCAGGTGAACTCTTATCATAACAAAGGGGGAAACTTCTTTTTGTCCAATGCCTCTGCAATCCTTCCCTTCTGTCCAATGCCTCTGCAATCCTTCCTCTTAAGTCAAATTTTACTTTTTCTCCAGGGTCAGATATCTCTAAACTACTCTTGCCTGAAAATATTTTTGGTCTGCATTTTTCTTCTCTTAAATTCTTCTCTTTTCACTTAGAAGTGCCACCATTCTCCTGGCACCCAAATTTACCTTTACTTGAATTCCAGATATGTGGAAATCTTTATTTGTGTCAGCATCACTTTCTAATGCAGCTAGTTTTTCTCAGTCCAAACCCTATGAACTCCAGAGAGTTTGAATGCTGCAGCCATAGAAATCCCATTAAGATAAACCTGCCCCCTCAGCCAGTTAGGAGTTGGGGAGATGAGAGAATCAAGCTCCACTGTGGAGCTGATCCAGGAAAGCTGCATCCTCTCTCTCTCTCTCCCCACCCCCCCCTCCCAGCTCCAGTCCTGCAGGATGGGAGCGGGGAGGAAGGGGCTTCAAGCTAGGGTTTGCCCAGCCTGCACTGAAGTGGAGGCAGGTGGATTGGAGCCCCCAAACTGGGGTGTGTGGGGAGGCTCCAATCCACTCACCCCCTACCCTCCTCCAGCACAGGCTGGGCAAACCACAGCCTCGAGCTCCCTTCCCCACTTCCCCCCTCCCATCCTGTAGACAGTACCACTACTTCTAGGTCTGAATGAAAAATGTTGCTTCTGCCATTATCTCTGAATCACAAAGCTGTATTATCAGTTCATTAATGACAACAAGGATTATTGATTTGTCTGGCATATGAAATCATTATTTTGCCTTAAAAAGTCCAAGCCATGAACCACATTTCAAGACATTCATTTCCTTTATTAGAAGACTATTTTATAACTCCAAAATCAGATGCTATGATTTTTTATAACAGGCATGAGAGGAACAGTGTCTGAGTCTACATGAGATGCTGTCTACATAGTAGCATCACAAAAAAAACATTCATCAGCACTACTACACAGTAGGGCTGTGCAAATAGGGAAGTATTCAATTCGGATTTGGATAGGATTTGGAGGACAGTGATTTGATTCAGAGATTCAGATCATTGTCCTAAACTGATTCAGCCAAATCAGCTTCAGAAGATTTGACACTGATTCAGAGAGATTCAGTGATTCGGATCAGCTGGGGAGAGCCACAGGAGAAGCCCCCATGGCTGCCCTGCCCAGCCCAGCCCCATCCCCCAGTCTAGTTCCAGCACTTAAAAAAAAAAAAAGAAAGAAAGCCCCATACTCACCAGCTGCAGAAGCAGCGATTGGGGCCTCTGGGCACTTGTGGCACAGCCTCCTCGCACAACGTGGGACAGTGGGGATTGCCCCCCTGCCTGGCACCTACACAACAGCTGCCCCATGGCACAGATGCAGCGTGGCTCAGCAGGGCACTGCACACTGTCCCAGAGCTGGGGCCGCTAGGGCTGAACGGTGCTGGGCTCCAACTGACTGCTAGAGCCACCCCAGCTCCCAGGCAAATTGAACCAGGGGCTGGGCACTCAAACGGGGAGCTAGGGAATCAAACCAGGGGCATGGGAATCAAGCCAGGAGCTGGGGGAATATTCAGGTCCCTGGTTTGATTCACCAGCTCCCTGATCTTTCCCCCAGCTCTTCCGGGGGGCACGGGTCCCAGGATGATATGGGTTGACAGCAGGCTACTGCTGCCAGCTGTTGATGGCAACAGCTCTGGGCTATATCCCCAGCTGGCAGCAGCAGTTTACTGAAACCCTGTGTGCAGATCCAGGGGCCACGCCCCCGGGAGGAGCTGGGGGAATGATCAGGAAGCTGGGGAATTGAAACAGGAGCTCTGGCTGACAGGTGGAGCCATGCCAGGTCCCAGACACCGCATGGCACCCTGCTGAGCCATGCTGCACCCGCGCCATTGGGCAGCTGCTGTGCAGGTGCTAGGCAGGGGGGTGGTCCTCACTGCCCTGTGCTGTACGTGGGTGCTCTGCCACAAGCCCCCAGAGGCCCCAATCACCTCTCTTACAGCCAGTGAGTATGGGGCTTTTTTTTTTTTTAAGTGCTGGAGGCTGGGCCGGTGGGGGATGGGGCCAGGCAGGGCAGCCATAGTTGCTTCTCCTGTGGCTCCTCTGGCTGTGCCTTCCTTTGCTATGGCAGGGGGAGCTGTGGGGGCTCTGCCCTGCCGCTGCTTGCCAGCTGGGGTTGGGGGGCACAGGATGCAGTCACAGCAGTGCTGGGAGCAGGGGCTATACCTTGCTGCCACTTGGCCCCTTCTGTCTGGAGTGAGCCATGCCCACATCCCACCCCCCACCCCCACTGCCCCGGCTGCTG
>NW_017728886.1:100557176-100581427 GCF_001723895.1 Crocodylus porosus | reverse complement strand
CCCCCCCCACCCCAACAACCCCAACAGACTTACCAGCTGGAGACAGCCGTCAGCTGCCTGTTTAGTCTATGGCCAAATCTCTGAATCAGCCGAGTCTTTTCCAAAGATTTTCCAAATTGATTCAGATGCTTTGAATTGATTCGGAGCTTTTACTTGGTCTCCCTATTCCATTCAGATTCAGAGATTCGGTCCCCGAATTGGGCCAAATCTCCTCCAAATCGAATCAGCTACTGAAGCTTTGCACAGCCCTACTACATGGTAACTCAGGTTACTGGGCAGTCATTTAGTACTTGTTTAGACTAGGCAAGTGTCAAGTTATAGGTGCTCCTGGAACTGAGAAATTATACACACTGTTTTATTTATTTTCTTAGATTTTCTGTCAGTCTCACACTATTAGTGCTATGTAACACACAAAATAAGATTATTTGGTACAGATATTGAATGCTTCCCTTCACAAAGTGGATGCAGCACAGGACATTACAAAGCCAGCTTCACCATGTATGTGCCCTATGACCAAGAGATTGTTGAAGCTACTACTCTAGTTATATTCGTGGCTGCTTTTCTGTGGGCATGGACACACATAACAATTTAACTTCTCCCAGAATGTCATTGATTGGAAAATGGCTCACAAATCAATGCGAGTCAGAGATGTTCATGCCTAACACTGCCAAGGGTTCCAAGTAGAATGGTAACTTTTCAGATTTTGCAGTGCTGTGGGTCAGCTACCAGGTGTGGGAGTGAGCATGCAGCCCAACATGCCTTTCAGTGGCAAGTCCCCAGAATTTCCACAGGCAAGGAAGAAGGACCCCAACTGGCTGAATGCCAAGGAAAAATAAAAGGAAGATACCAGTTGCCCACGGTTGCAATTTTCTGCTTCCCCTTCTCTCCTACGCTTGACTTCAGTAAAGACCATTCTTGTACTTTTTTGTGTTCTGTGTGGTACTATTCTGATTGGGGGTGGCCAGATAGGTGGGTGAGTGGGTGGGTTGTTGCTGCCTGGGCACCTGCTTCTGCTTTCGCAGGAGGATAGGTGATCCAGTGGGGTTGCTGGCTTGCTCTCTCTCTATTTATGAAAGTGATAAAAAGGTTCATTTTCCAACAAGACTTAGTAAAAGATGAGGGGTATTAAACATTCATCTGAAAACTCATGCTGCATCTTCTCTGGAAACATTTCCTTTTATAAAGTTATCATCAGCAGTCTAGTTACATGTAGAGCATACTGGACTCAATGTGTTACGTTTTGTCACATAGCAACTGCTCCCTGTAGAAAGGCAATTGAAAGGTTCAGGTGTGCAGAATATCCCTCTTTTAATCCTCTATTTTAATAAGAATCCTCACCAATTGGAATCTGTAACCTGTTAATTGCCTTATCCTCATTTATATGATAAGTGGTTCATTTCCTTTATTGTGATTGAATCCCCTCCCTGTATTCCAGGAAAAGTGGAGCTGCAAGAGTGCTTGATTGGATTTCATTGCCGTAGGCCATTTCTTAAACAGGTTACAGGTTGACAAACATAGAAGAGGGATCAATATCCATCCTTTGCCTCATTGACAAGCTAATCTTTTCAGTAAACATTTCATCAGTACCTGCCATTTGTATACATACCTGCCACATGAGGATTGGAGAAAGCTCTGCTTTATAAGGTTTAGGCAACTAATAAATGAAAGGACAACAATATAAATGAAGCAAATCACCAAGATAACATTTTTCTGTAAATGGCCTTTTGTTGCCTGCAGAAATTATCCAGGCACATTTTCAGCAGTTCTTAATGTTAATTGTGTGGGATTAAGCTCAAAACCTACGACGAATTCTGTTTTTGCAACTTAACTTGCATTGTTATATCTAAATGGACCAGCTTCTCAATCTGAAATTTGGAACCAAGCTGGAACCAGTTTTTGGGAACCAATGTTGTCAAATTTGTTTCTCTTACTGGGCACATGTAATTTAAACAGGGGCACTGTGAAAGGTCCCCTTGAATCTACAGAGGCTGCTCCACCTCCATTTTGCCTGATATACATTAATGGAAAGTACATCAATATCACCGAAGTTACCCAGGTGTAAACAAGAGCACAATCAGACTCATCTCTCCCTTGACAGACAACAGGAATATGTTGCTTGTATCTTGAGAGAAGGATACAGTATTCCTAACCCCAACTCATCATAAACCAGGATGCGAGCTCCAGAAAGCATGGCTGTCTTTAAAATTGTGAGATTTGCTTATTTATTATTTATTTTGTAATAATCTGAAGTTTTTTTCTTTATTTACTCTTGGGTTTTGAACCCTTTGGTCACATGGGTCATGATTTCAAGCTTTTCCCCCCACATATATGGACAAGAAACATTTTTTTTAAAGTCAAGATTTTCATATAATCACAGAATTTTATATAACTATTGTCAGGCCCCTGTTATAATTGCAAGAATTAAGATTAGATGGCAATCTAACCAGATAAAAAGCAAACACAAACATACTGCAGAATTCTGATGCCAAAATATGCCAGAATATGGACCTCAAACTTTGGAGACAATGGAAACCTTTTATTGTAAGTTTTATTGTAAACACTTCAGTAATATGTTTACTGCCATTCTGTCTCTGATATAGAACAGGAGCTAGGGCCTGCTCACATCAGTAATTCCACATGGTGACAGATAATCAATTTCTTTTACAATCCATTCTTCTGCTTCTGAGATACAGCCACTGCATTGCTTATATTTGTATTAAAGAATTGCATTATACCTCCTTGTGCCACTGGGATTCAACCAGTGTGAGCTGAAATCGGTCATAATATTCCCTAGTGCTTTTGGGGAATCTCCTGTCATTACTGTAGCAGTGGAGGAGATGTTGCTAAAATCCTAAGTGTAGATGTAGCCTACCTATGTTTATTGCTATTTTTCAACCTGGAAATGGCACTGGTTGTACCAATTGTATATTCTTACTACCATTTCTTCTAGTCCTGAAGCAATGTCCTTGAATCAGAAAAATCTTGTGATTTCTTTTTTAAAGCTCAAACCAATAGCTTGTTTCTTTTTCACATTTGCCTCTTGATACATGGCAGCACATTTGGTATAAGAAAGTTCCCTTGGGTGGTACACTTACATTCATATGTTACATTAATTCTCATTGCAGAAAGTCAGAAAAACTTGACCTGTTACAATTCCACTGACATCAGTGCAGCAACACTAGGAATTGATATGATTCAGCATGTTGTCTAGTGCAAATGATCGAATCCATCCATTTTGTGTTCTAAAAATGCTAATATAGGGGGAAAGAGATGTTGCATTAGTTTGAAAAGCTCATACATTTCCCATGGATACTTTAAATTAATAACAAAAACCATGTTTCAACTACTACCTAAATACCTTCAAAAACAGCAGAGAGGAAGTTAACACATAACAGTTTGGGGAAGAATTTAAAAATAAAACATTTTCATATTAATTAATAGTATTCTATTGGGTATCAAGTTAGACCATCTAGGTCTGAGAATTTTCATTTTATAACCTTTCCAGTTAACAGAAGCTGTATTTGGATATGCCTTTCATTTAAGGTAATTGGGGCTCAGACTAGAATAGTAAGAGAAAAAAAGAGTTCCTAGAACTGCAGGTTAATTGCTAGTAAATGTTGCTCATGGAGTCTTGGTTTGGTTGATTAATAGCCTCAGTGAATAGCTGAAAATTTGCTACAGCTGTTAGAAAGATCAGTAACAGCTTTAACTTTCAGCTATCATGACAGGTGGAGGGAAACAAATAACAAAATTTCTAATGCATTTTGCCGGTGTTACTTTGCATCTTGAGCAAAGTAGAAGCGACCAGAGTGCTATTTTGGTTTGCTAAGATTTATAGACCTGTACAAAAAAAAGTAAGAAATTAAATTGTTTAGTCTTAAAAGACTTCGGGCACATCTTCGTTGTATACGTAAGAGATTTTTTTTATACATAAGTAAAGAAACCCAATTCTGTTCATTAGTCCTACTATTTAAAAGAAAAGGGAGAGGAAGATGATTTAAGAAAGGTTACTTGTCAGCTGAACAAATCTTAGTTTAGCTCTTACAGGCTTAGGTGAGATTCTGTGCTGTGGCTCTGAGAGTCAACACAACATAGCAGTCTGGGGGATGCTAAGGAGGCTTTAGGTTACTGTAGTATCTTCTTAATCCTGGGCTATACCAGAGGCTGGTACACTGATATAGCTTACCCTACCTGGGGGACCGTCTAAAGCTATTTCTACACCACTCCTTAGGGTTGCTCTTAAGGCCACCTACAACCCCATACCTGCAGACCAACTACACTGAAAACCCCTAGGTAAAACCCTGTATCCTTACTTAAGCACAGAGGCTCATGTACTAACCCCCTGGGCCTTCCTACACCAGTTGCCTCACTCACCTCACTCCAACCACAGACTTGTCATTGTCAGTGGTCTTGCCCACCATGACTTGTTGGGAGATGCTGACTAGAGACAGTCTTCCCAGCAGAACAGGCTCTTGGGTATTTGGCCCTTGTCTGGATAGGGGTCCACGCTGCCCACCCCTGTCCACTACTGCATCTAGTGGCTCTGGGCCTGCTACTCAGGGCTACAGGTTTCCAGTGCAGCATAGTCTGTCCCAGGCTCACAGCTGCCAAGCAGGGCAGTGTTGCTGTTTAATCGTCTCAGCTGAGCTCAGAGCCAGTTCTTTCCCTCTGACCTGGCCTGTGCCGGCATCTCCTGGCTACTCTCCATGTCTCTCTCCCTCTCAGTCTCTGCAGTTTCAGTCCCTCTTCTCTGCACTCTTGCACACTTCCCAGCATCACGACTCAACTGCAGTCATGAGTTGCAGTCTGATTCCAGGTGCAAGGGCTCTGCTGCGGTCCTCTCCACCCGAGGCGGCGACATCAGAATCCCCACCAAAAGCAAAGGAAAACAAAGACATAAGTCTGGGGACTTAGCTGGTTCTGTCATATGACATCTTCCATCATCCTTACTCAGCCACTGCTTCCAGTTTGTTCCTTGGTACCAACGCTGGCCACCTGTTGCGGCTCCTGGAAGGTTGTTCCCTTTGGACTCCCTCTGCTGCTCTCTCAACCTTCTCCCCCCGCCACATCCCAGCTAGCCCCAGCCTCACATCTTGTGGCAGCGGGTCACCTAACTCTTTCACTTCCACCCTGAGTAATTAGCACCATCTCTGCCTGCACACAGCAGTTCCTGGGCTTCCACTGCTTCAGCTTGAGTCCTCACCATGGCAACACCCAGAAGCCCCTTAGCTTTGACCATGTACTGTGAACGTGTTTGTGTATATGCCTGGAGCGCTAGGGAGTGAGCACAGAGTGAGGTGAGAGACAGAAAGGTGCTGATGCAGGAACAAACGGGAGGGCATGCCCACATCACCATGAGATGGGGAGCAGGGCAGAAGAAAAGGAAGGCTCTGAATACTTGTCATCTCCCTAGTAACAGGGTAAGGGCCTGGAAATTGGCTGCTACCAATCCCACAATTAGCCTGTTCCTAATTCCCAGCCCTTCTAAATCCCATTTCCTGTTTCAGCTGCCTGTCAATACGTATGAGCAAAAGAGGGGCAATGAATAAGCTCTGGACTGGTTTCTAGAAGGGCTCTGCTTGTGGTGGCCTGTGGTGCAGGCCACAAGTTAAGATATAGAAGGAAAAGGGCAGCTCACATGGCTAGAGCTGGTTGAGGATGACCTCCTGGATCAATTGTTAATATCACCATACGCACATCCTACTGCTATTCGGGGTCCCTATAGTCCCCATAATGTGGCAGCCCAATCTTGACAACCCACTTCTACCCCATAATGCCCCCAACACTGGGGATGCAACAAATCCTCAAGGAGCAATACTCTGGCTATCTTTTGTAGGCATGTGCCTGGGGAAACTTTCCACAGCCAAAAACAGGTCTTTCGGGTCCTCTTTACACTGCTATGGCCCTTATTTTGCAGGAAAAAAGAGACTGGAACATGGGCAAGAATCTTTCCCTCAGTGAGTATCAAAAAAGTATTTACTTGTATAGAAGATGAGGTTGTTTTGTCCCAATCAGTATAGGGAAAAAGCTCCTCTTGTCATATGTACATACAAGGAATTCTCATCAAAAACACTGTCTATCATTAAACTGCTGTCAAAAGCAGCCTGTGCTCAGTAATGGAAACTAACATGAAGGTGATTAAATGTACCCAACACTAAGCATGGCTATAAAACATATGCCCCATATTGGGCAAACATACTGATGGGAACCTTTTTTTTTTCCTTTGTGTGTGTGTGCATGTGGTCCTTAAAAAACAGGCAGTTGATTCTCCAGAAGGGAACGAACACTGGGCCTGGAAGTACTGTGATACCAGGCCGGCACTCCTGAGAAACCAGAAAAAGCTCCAACACCCTCCCCTGGTGCAAAAAATGCTGATGGGCCAGGGTGGGGAGGGGAGGGGTGAGGTGGATGGGGAAGCTCATGGGGCTGGGGTGATGGCAACGGCACCCATCTGTGGGGCGGAAAAGCTCACCAGGCTAGGGTGTGCCTCATAGCTCACCAGGCTAGGGTAGCAGCCGCCTCATGTGAGCTTCCCCACTCCACAGAGGGGCACTGCTGCCCTTGCCCCACCCCTGCTCTTCTCCTGGGAGGTGGCAGTGCTCCATGCCCACCCGCCCTAGGAGTGGTCCAAGTACCTCCAGGGATACACATACCCCCAGTTGACAACCTATGCTCTAATTTGTCATAGTCTCTCTGAATCCTAACCCTACCCTCCAGCACATCTACTACTCCCCCTAGCTTTGTGTCATCTTTAAACTTGCTGAGGGTGCACTCTATGCCATCTTCCAGGTCATTGATGAAGATATTGAACAAAATCGGCCCTAGGACCGACCCCTGGGGTGCTCCACTTGATACCAGCTGCCAACTAGACATCAAACCATTGACTTCAAGCCATGAAGCCCCCTAAGCTGAAGATCCCATCAGTTTTCTATCCACCTTACAATGCATTCATCCAACCCTTAGCTTGCCTAAAAGAATGTTGTGGGAGACAATATCAAAATCAAGGTATACACATCCGCTGGTCTCTCTGCATGCACAGAGCCAGTCATCTCATCAAAGCAGGCAATCAGGTTGATCAGGCATGACTTACCCTTTGTGAATTCATGCTGGCTGTTCCTACTCACCTTCTTCTCCTTCAAGTGCTTAAATCTGGTCCATGATTTTTCCAGGGCCTGAGGTCAGCCCCCATCCAGCCCCATGGACTTGTATATGTCCAGCTGTCCTAAATAGTTCATAACCTGTTCTTTTGCCATAGTTGGCTGCTCACTTCCTCCCCAAACTGTGCTGCTAGGTGCAGTAGTCTGGGACCTGACCTTGCCTGTGAAGACTGAAGTGAAAAAGGCATTGAGTACAGGCAGTCCTCAGACTTATGACACAATTGGTTCCTGAAAACTGTGTCTTAAATCGAAACATTGTAACTTGGAACCAATTTTCTCATAAGAAACAATGTTATAAATGGGGGATTGGTTCCTGAACCAAGGCCTGATACCCTATTTTCACCAAAAATACCCCAGAATTTTGTACTTAATCAATTATAGATGAGTAATATACCTACATTAATGTATTTATATTGTAAATAGCAACCATATCCATTTGGAAGAACTTCTTTCAGGTGACTTTGCTGGACTTTTTGAAGGGCTCTTGGCTGGATTTTTTGAAGGGTTCTTCGCTGGAGTCTTCTCAGGAGTCTTGGCTGCTTTCTTAAACAAAGTGTCCAAAGAAGTTTGGACAGATGTTCTCCAGGGAGATGAGCGACGCAGTGAACTTGTTTGCTGGTGTGGCATTGCATCAGATCAAGCACCGTAAAGTCGAAACTGATGTCAGAAATCTGAAACAGGGTGTCAATTTATAAACGTTGTAAGTGTGAAATGTTGTAACTCGGATCGTTGTAAGTCACAGACTGCCTGTACTTTAGCCTTTTCTGCATCCTCTGTCACTAGGTTGCCTGCCCCATTCTGTAACCCTCCTCTTGCTTTTTTTTTGTTTTTGAAAATGTTTTGTGTCCCAAGTCAAATCCACCAGATCATTTGTTTCTTGAATGACTCATGGATTTAGATATAGTTTCAAACTATGAAACTATATCTAAATCCATGAGTCATTCAAGAAACATATGCGGTCCTACTCCTGGCAAGCATCCACCACCTGGGGCTTCAGATGTTTCCAAATCCTAAATGCAGGCCCAAGTCCAGAGGCTTGGGGTTCAGATGCCCCCAAGTTTTGCTTGCCCTCTGCCATATGGCCACAGGAGCAAGCTAGCGAGGAGTCTCCCATTACATTGAGTGGGACCATACATCTGGTTAACTGGCCGCCCCATCCCCAAGGTCACATTGCTTTCCTGAGATCAACTCCTTCCCTCTCTCTATTTCCAGAGAACCAGAGAAGGCTTATCCCTCCAGACCTGGACACTTGGGTTCCTAGCCCTCCAGGCTCCCACAGCAGGGAGATGGTATCCAGGTTTTCCCAGCTGGAAGGCAGAATGCAGGTATTCTACAGCATGGTCAATGCTAGGTTGTGAGTAACTGCATGGCTTATGGCCCCAGCTAGGGGGAAAGGGTCCAGACAGGGAACTCACCATAGATCCCTTGGTTTCTCCCTTGTCTGCAGACTCTGCATGTGTGCACGGGAGGCCCAGTTGTGCAGCCCAAGAAGCTGGACCTAGGATGGATGGCCAGACACCTACAGAGCACCGGAGACATGTGCATAGACAGTGTTGGTGAAATGAGGACCAAAGAGGACCCTCCAGGGGTCCACAATTTTTTGGGGCCCCTTGTAAGATATAGTTTTGGGGTCCCCTGATCCATCAGCAGAGATGACCATAGCAGGGTGTGGGACCCGGGAAAATCAGTCTGTGTGGGGCCCCCTTTCCCATCCCACAACACACTTATACCAGTAAATCTCAGCATACCAGAAGCAGGGTGGGGGATGGATGGCCAGAATTTCCAGCCAGAACATTTAAACAAACATCCAACCACTGGGCGGGTGGGCAGGCTACACCGCAAACACAGCAGCCACCACCAAATGTGGGAGGGGCTGCAGCCTCTTCACCCAGCTCTGCAGGGCCCCTGCAGCCGCAGATTCTGCAAGATAAGATGGGCCAGCCCTGGGACCCTCACTGTGGGGGGTTGGAATGGGCAGGTTGGCAGCTGCTTGCACCTGCACTGCCTTGGCATTTGAATAAGCCATCCAGGCCCAGGAACATGCTGCAAAGTTCCAAGAATGAGGACTACAGAGGCCCATCCGCTGTCTGAGGAGCTGAGAGAGCTGCAGTGCTAGGATAAGCAGTTTATGCATCAGGTCAAAGACCACTTGAGATCCAGCTATGACACCCAAGTGGCATCAGCACCACTTTCCATGGGGATACCATTGCCCTCCTGGGCAGGAATGGTGGGGCAGGCTGCCAACATGTCCCCCCTCTGCCCCAGCCCAGAATGGAGAGCCTGGCTCCAGGGACTCCTCCCTGGGGTAACATGCCTGAGAGTCCCATGGGGGATGGTGACCATGGGAAAATGCTCCACACTGCACATTGATTGGGAGATGCTGGGGAGTAGGGGAGCTCCAGAAGAGGAGATCTGGCCCTTTGGATCCACTGACCTGGGGTCCAAGGAGCCAGGGAGGCATCTGGCAAGGCAGCATTGTGGGAGGGGAGAGAGACCAGGCTTCCTAATACTCAATGCCAGGGCCAGCATTGACTCAGCCCACCTTCCAGGCCCAACTTGGTACCTCTGGCCGCTGATGGTCGCCGGTGTAGGTGCAGCGCCCCAAAGAGGTTTCAGACCACTCCCAGAAGGGCATGGGAGTACTCAAAACAAGGGGTGGGTATGGTGAAGATTGCCCAACAGCCCACTGGGCCTGGCAGTTCCAGGCCCAGGTCCCACTGCTGAGGAGTAGCACAGCCTCTATGAAGATAGGCAGCCCCTTGAGCTTGGGTCCAAGTTCCAGAGTGGGCAACATTCACATTTTTCTTTTATTATGCATACAAAAGGTTTGGCAGATGCAACATATAATTAAACCAAGGGGCAGCAGTTTCATGTGTGGCATTTCTGCTACTGCCCCAAGGTTTCACATTTGGTAAGTTGAGGGTTCAGATTGTCTCATGATCGGGCACAGTTAAAGTACTCTGTCGCTGTGCTCTTCTGTCAGGAGGCAGCTGTAGAGCGCTTCAGGGGCCCGATCACAGGACAAACCATCAGTTCTTTCAGTGCCCTTAGTGTCATGCAAAATCTTCAGCCGAGGCATTCTGTCCTACACTCCAAGTGGCACATTTCTTCCTGTCCTCTATGCCAGCATGAACTGTGCCATTTAAGCCACAGGTTCATGATCTTGATCACACCTATTAGCATTCAAGTACCAAAAACAAAACCTGCAAGAGAAAAAGACATGAAAGCTGCAGGGCATGTCTGACTGCTAATTAAGCCAGCTGAATTGCAGTAGGTGTGGGGGAAGGTCATCATGAATGATCCCTTATACGGTGACAGAAAGTGTACAACAGGAAATTGCTGCCTGCAGGCAGTTTGCTCTCTGGCAATTCCAAGCCAGGGAAGTTAAACAGAGGACAGATTTAACCGATCACCCAGAACTCACCCAGAAATTGTGCACTCATTTCTGAAAGTAGGCAAGCAACAAAGGAGCACGATCCACAAATGGTCACCAACTATAGGGTATGTTGTGTCCTGGCTATATTTAAAAAAAAAAATCTTACTGAGGGCACGTGAACAAACCAACCTGATGTGCAGAAAGAATAGCAAATATGGCAGATGACCAGCTTGGCTTAGCAGAGAATTCTTCACTGAGCTTAAACACAAAAAGAAAGCGTACAAGTGGAAGCTTGGACAAATGACTAGGGAGGAGTTGCTTGGGCATACAGGAATGAAGTCAACTCCCTAAGTGTAATTGGAGTTGCACCTAGCAAGGGATGTGAAGGGTAAGATGAAAGGGTTTTTGTTTTTTTGTTTTTGGGGGTTTTTTTTAGGTATATTAGCAACAGGAGGAAGGTTAGGAAAAGTACGGGTACTTTACCAAATGGGGGAGGAAGCCTAGTGAGAGAGCTTGAGGAAAAGGCTGAAGTACTCAGTGCCTTTTTAACCTTGGTCATCACAGGCAAGATCAGTTCCCAGACTACTGCACTGGGCAGTACAGTTTGGGGAGAAGGTGAGCAGCCCTCGGTGATGAAAGAACAGGTTAGGGACTATTTAGAAAAACTAGACATGTACAAGTCCATGAAGTAGGATGCAATTCATCCAACAGTGCTGAGGGAGTTGGCTGATGTGATTGCAGTGCTGGACCATTATTTTTTAACACTCCTGGCAATCGTGGGAGGTCCAGGGCAATTGGAACAGGGCAGATATGGTGTCCACCTTTAAGAAAGGGAAGGAGGAGGATCCAGGGAACTACAGACCAGTCAGCCTCACCCCAGTCCCTGGAAAAAATCACAGAGCAAGTCCTCAAGGAATCCATTTCTAAGCACTTGGAGGAAAAGAAAGTGATCATGAACAATCAGCATGAATTCATGCCTTACCAACCCAATTACGTTCTATGAGGAGATAACTGGCTGTGCAGATGCAGAGAAAGCAGTGGATGTGATATACCTTAACTTTAGCAAGGCTTTTGATATGGTCTCCTGCAGCATTCTTGCAAGCAAGCTGAGGAAGCATGGGTCAGATGAATGGACTGTAAGGTGGATAGAAAGCTGGCTGGATTGTCAGGCTTAATGAGTAGTGATTAATGCTTGAGGTCTAGGTGACAGCTAGTATCAAGTGGAGCACCCCAGGAGTCAGTCCTGGGGCCAGTTTTGTTCAATAGTTTCATTAACGATTTGGAAGATGGGATGAAGTGCACCCTTAGCAAGTTCATGGATGACACAAAGCCGGGGTGGGGGGAGGGGGGCGGGTATAGTCAGTATACTAAAGGGTAGGGATAGGATTCAGAGTGACCTTAACAAATTGGAGAATTTGGCCAAAAGAAATCTCATGAGGTTCCACAAGGACAAGTGCAAAGTCCTGTGCTTAGGATGGGACAATCCCATGCATTACTACAGGCTTGGGACCAACTGGCTAAGAAGCAGATCTGTAGAAAAGGACCTGATGGTTACAGTGTATAATAAGCTGGGTATGAGTATGCCAGGAAGGTTAACAATATGGCTGCATTATTAGGAGTGTTGCCAGCAGATCAAGGGAAGTAGTTATTCCCCTCTATTTTGCACTGATGAGGCCACATCTGGAGTAAGTGTCCAGTTTCAGACCCCCCACTATAGAAAGGAGGTTGACAAGTCGGAGAGAGTCCAGTGGAGGGTGTCACAGGACATGGTCCTTAAAAGACGGCCGTGATCTTCCAAGGCCCCTTACCATGCCAAGCTGACCCAATGGGCACCCTCGATTCTTGCCCGCCACGTCTTTGATGGAAAATATATAGTAGGGAAGCTGCCTTTACATCCTCTTGGACACGGTTTGCTGTATTCTTTGACCCTGTGGGCTCCCGGACCCTTTGTGGGTCCTGTTTCACAGTGGGTATTTTGGGGCACCCTAGCCTTATGGGTTGTATGCATGGCTCCAACTGCCCCTTTACCATGCCTCAAGCCTCGCTGATGGTACCGATGTTGTTTTAGTCTGGGCCTTGTTGTAATTTGGCCCCTTTGTCCTACCTGGGCTCTCCACAGCCCTGTCTCGCTATGCGCCTCACTGGTGCTGGGGTCTGTGCACCGCAAATGCTGCACACACTCTGGCGCTTGGGTCCATGCACCCCATATGCTGCACACTCTCTGGTGCTGGGGTCCCCACACTGCTGTGGACCCTGCCCAATGAGGCCTCCTCCTTCCCCTAATAGCCTCACCCAAACCACTGGTCTTATACAGTAGTAAACAAAACACAAGCCCCTGGGCTGCAACATAAATTCAAGCCATCTGGCTACAAAAATCATTCAATCCATACCGGGGAATACTCTCCCTCAACAGTGTCAGAAGCTGCTCCTGCAGTCAGGCCTCTCCCCTTTGCTTGCTCTGGGACAGCTCCTTCCCCCTTGACTGCTGGCTGGGAACTGACCTCCCTGGGCCTGGGCCTGGGGTTTATATGGGCCCAGAGCCCTGCCCCTTCCGGTCAGCTGACCATGTGCAGGTGCAGGCTAATTTACCCTCTGGCTTGATAACCTACACCTGGGTTTCTGTCTCCCTCTCTATGGCTGCTTCCCAGGCAGCCTCCACCCCTCTAGGAGCAGGGCACCTTTGTGCCCTGCAACAGAGGGCAACAAAAATGGTTGGGGGGCTGAGGCACATGAGGCTGAGGGAAATGGGCTTATTTACTCTGCAGAAGAGAAGACTAAGGAGGGATTTGATAGCATCTTTTAACTACCTGAAAGGTGGTTCCAAAGAGGATGGAGCTAGACTGTTCTCAGTGGTGACAGATGGCAGGACAAGGAGCAATGGTGCCAAGTTACAGCAAGGAAAGTCTAGGTTATATATTAGGGAAAACTTCCCCACTAGGAGAGTAATAAAACACTAAAATAGGCTACCTTGGTAGGTTGTGGAATCTCTGTCATTGGAGGTTTTTAAGATCTGGCTCAACAAAGCCCTGTCTGGTATAATCTAGTTAGGGATGGTCCTGCTTTGAGCAGGAGGTTGGACTAGATGACCTTCTGAAGTCCCTTTCAACCCTAATTTTCTATGATCCTGTTTTTTATCTAGATTCTTTATCCACATTCATTCCACTGGAGGGATGCCTTTTATTAAGGCCTTATCTCCACTTAAAAGCTTTGTGTTAATAGCTGTACTAACTCAACCCTTTCTGTGCCATGTCAGTGGCAGGTCCCAGGGAGGATGGGACTGAACACACCCTACCCACCTGAGCTTGGTGACACATTCTAGAGATAGAAATATGCCCATGAGGCTTTTCCAGCCTCATTTCCAATGCTTGATCTCAGGTCTGCCCAATAACCAAGGGTGCTGGGGATGAGCCCAGAACCACCTGAAAGAGGAACTTACTTCTACAGAAGACACTAGTGGACTCAAGGACAGATGGTCAGGAGGGGACATGGCTGGCCCTGTTCTCTCCAGCCCCCCACCACTGACATAGTAAAAATGACCCCTCAATATAGATAGAGTGTATACTGAGGAGCGTGTTTCCCAGTACAGTCTGTGCTAATGGCACTGATGACATTTGAGCAGAGATACAGCACTACTAAATAAAGACTAATACTTATTTAAAACTAGAATGTTACAGTAAGGAGAACACTTCACAAAATAAGCTTCTTTGTTATTATTTTCCTTGACTATGTTGTGTCTAAACATCTGACAATAACTTATTTTAAAAGGATGCAAATGAAGCGGCAACTGGTGCACCAAATTTTCTGGTGCATGTATACTGTAATTTAAAAAATACTGTATAAAATATAAACTAAATGTTCTAAACCCTTGGCTGATGCCTATACTCAAAAAGCTCTGAATATAGCCTTTCATGACTGGAACATGGGAACTGAAGAATTTAACCTGTTAGAAAACATAGAAATAATAACAAAGGACATGGGATGACAGCATATATCAAGGAAGTTGTAAACAGTGATGAAAACTATGGCATAGACAAAACAGAATCTGTTTTGGGTAAGGATCACATAAGGAAGAAAAAGTGAAAAGGGTCCCATAGGAATTTTATGGGGGCTTATTGTGTATCCTCAGGCTCTTACTTGGATATGAACAGAAATCTCTGTAAGGTCATGGCAGAATTTAGTAATTGTGGAAATTGTGTAATTATGGGAGACTTTAATTTCCTGGTTATAGATTGGATAACAAATGCTACCAATAACCATAGGGCACATGTATTCTTGGGTGAGATTGCCAATAGATTTCTCTATTAAACGGTTGCTGAATCAACAAGAGACAATGCCACTTTAGATTTGGGTTTGCTAAATATTAAGTTCTTATAGAAGAATTGTTTATAGAAAATGCGGTTGCATCAAATCAACATAAGCAAATTCAGTTCACTCTGAACTGTAGGATAGTCTAGAATGGTAAATTATAAGAAAATAAAGGAAATAATTACAGAAACCAACTAGATTCAAGGCCTTGTTGCACATTACACTGTAAGCCATACAAATGTTGAAGGGTGTTAATGCTAGCTCAAGTTTGGAGTAGTCACATGTTCAGGACAGTGGGGGCCTGGAGGATTGAAAGGTAAGAATTCCACCCCTCTCCCATTCTGGGTTTCCCCTTGGTCCCCGCTCTCTGGGGCTCCCTCCTTGCCCCTTGGGGATCCCCCCTACCCTCACTTACTTGTAACTGCCCACACTATTTGTCCCAGGGGAGCAAGCAGGGAATGGTTAATCTGCCTGCCCGACCCCAGCCACTACAGAGCTTCTCTTCTCTTAGGGTGGCCTTGTGTCCTGGTTTGGCTGGGACACTCTAGGATTTGGTAGCCCGATCCTTGTAGGCTGGTCAAAAGTCCTGGGCTGGAGTCCTGTGGGGAAGCAGAGCAGCATGGTGCGCCAGGTAGGTCCTGTGCAAGGATGTGCCACATGTGTGTGGGTTGGCACCTACTCCAGTCCACCCACCTTGCTCCCACCTAGAAGCAGCAGCACCTGTCTGGCCACCTTCCTGATGCACCAGACCTCTCCACCTCCCTGCTGGACTCTAGCCCAGGACTTTTGACTAACCAGCTGGGACCTGGCTACAGAGTCCTGGAGTGTTCCAGCCAAACCAGGACATATGGCCACCCTATCTCCTCTGGGTTGAACAGCTGCAACAGGGCAGGCAGGTTAACCCTTCCCTGTCTGCCCCACCTCCCCCCCCAAGGACAGACAGCACAGGCAGCCACAAGTAAGTGAAGAGGTGTGGGGGGGAGTGAGTGGGGATCTGGGCTGGTGGGGAGAGTCGATAGCCTAGAGGTCAAAAATTTGGCACCAAAACATCTGGAATTTATTCAAGAACATCCATAGATGGACAGAATCATTATGAACTTGTATAATAGATAAGGAAAGTATTTAAGATGGTACAACTAAACCTGGTACACTAGACGTGACAGGTATGTAGGGATGTAGTAATTAAATAAGTTAATTAATCAGCAAACAGTAAGGTGCATGGCACCAGACATGGCTGATTGTGTGTGGGCAATGATGTGTGCTTGATGTAATCACTTCTAATGTACAAAAGTATAGAACAGAAACATTCTTTGGGTTTGTGTTTAACCTTGCACTATCCCTGCTGTCAGCCAGTCTGATCACCTGACTGGTAGTATGAATATTTAATCAGCATTCCTGAATAGCTGCATGCTTATTTGAACCATGTTGTGGTAGGACCTAATCAGCCCTTGGAAGCAATAACAACAAAAGGTTCTTCAGTCATCTAAACCGGGGTGGCCAATCTGCAATATGACTGACAAGTGGCACAGGCAGATTTATGTGGCATGCAGCAGATTGGGGAGAGGACAGGCAGCACAGTGGCAGATAGGGCAGGGAGCAGAAAACAGAGCATCAGATCAAGCAGGGAGTACAGGGCAGGAAGCCAAAGGTTCAGGTAAAGAAGAGGGATTGGAGTGGCTTGGGGAGGATGTGGGGCTAATTTGCAGCATGCCTACCAAAAAGGTTGGCCCCACTGACCTAAACAAAGAAAACCAGGAGAAAAGAATTTATTCACTGAAGTTGGAGTGGAGGATCAAGGATAATCTAGATATGGCCTAAGAACTGAATGAATATTTTGCCTCAATCTTCAATAAAGATGATGATTTAAATGAGGATGCTGGTAGACTACCAAATGGGAACAACAACACATTAAATGTCTACATCTAAGATGAAAGCAAAGCACAGGTTGTTTCCTATGACAAGATTAAGAGACAAAGAAAATCTATAGCCCAAAATATTGAAAGAAATGTCATGTGAAATAGTACTGTTATAGCATGGATCTTCAATGAATCTGTTGATTTAAGGATAGTAGCCTACAGCTGGAAAATGGCAAGCATAGGATTGATATTCAAAAATGGGGACAAGGCATCCTAAGTAACTACAGGACTTTTAGTTTGAGTTCAGCATTATGCAAGGTCTTAGAACAGACATGGAAGGGGGAAAAAAGCAAAGTTACATACGTAAAAGAAAATGGGACAAAACAATAGATGAGATGCCACTCCACCTGTTATGCACATAAGCAAAGTTAAATTGCCTAAGAGTGATCCTATCCTACCTTACATGAGTCCCTGAAACACAGTTAATGAAAAAGGTGAATGGGTCCTACTAGTCACTGTTTGGTTTTTTTGTGACTCAATCTTAGGAGCAGAATAATGGTTCATTAAAGAAGTACATGCATTTACAGAATTTTCAGGAAGTTGAGCAGGGTAGAATAGAATTGCATTTAGGCATGCACCTAAGTCTGCTTAGATGCCTCGTAAGTAGAATAGGATCTGGCCCAAAATGACTTTATCCACAGAAGATTATATCACATGAACCTAATTATTCTTCTGTGCTAGAATAACTATTTAGATACTGGCAGCGCAGTTCACTTCGCCTATTTAGAAGTAAGCAAAGTACTCAATACCATGTCTCTTGGGAAATTATTAGCTAAACTGTACTAGATGAGGATTAATAGCATAATTATGAGGCACATAAGAAGTTGGTTAACAAAGGAGATTACAACAGGTTATGTTGACAGGCTGGGGAATGGTTCTTAGGGATGTCTCACAAGGATCAGTCTTGGGACACATCCTTTCTAACATTGTTATTAGTGAGCTTCTTGCAAAAATGAAATGTGTGCTTATGAAAAGTGCTTTTTCCTGCAGACAAAAAGCTGGGAAGTACTGACCAAATAGCAGAGGATCAGATTATTTTGAAGGAAGATTTAGATTACTTTATGGAGTGTAGCAATAGAACTAGCATCAGATACATTAGTACAAATACAAAGTCAGCCATTTGGGGTGAAATTCTGCTTCCCTTTGTGCATCTAAATGGCAGTTTTTTAGCCACAGAAGTGGTATTTTTGGCACTTGCACATAGGTAGTGATTCTATTACACTGTGCTTGGATATGTAAATAAGCTCATCTACACTGAGCATGCACAGTAGGCTATTGCCTCACAAAAACATATGCAGCTACATATGTATGCCCATTGTGGACATTTACTTGAACCTCAGTCCCTAAAGGTAGGAGACCAGAAACCCATGACTAATGCATATTAGATACCAGAGCAGGATACCCCTCCCACATGGGTGCACAAGGGGGCTTACCCCCCCACCAGGCTGCAGCAATGAGAGTGCAGCCACATGCCCTTTAGCTCTTTGCATATGTGCCGCACAGATGATGAGTGTGGGGTTGCATTCCTTTGCTGTGATTCTGGATGCCAAGAAGCCCTCAGAGGTCACCAGCATGTCATCTGGTGAGCTCAGAGCTAGATGAGTTCACTGGTACAGGGTCTTCTCAGAGTCCCTGCTTTCAGCTCCCGAAACTGCTGTTGTTCAGTTGGAAAAGTGGCAGTTGGGAAAGAGGGAGGGGGAACATGTCCAGACCCCTCCCTTGTGTTTCTTTTGAAGCTGGTTCCTTGGGCAGCCAAGAAAGGAAGGAATCTAATATCAGGAACAGGAAAGAAACCTACTAGGTGCATGACTCAAAATGAGGTGGAGACTAACCTAAAAAAAAAGCAGGGTCTGTGTTCATAGCCTGGACCCTTGCTCCTAATGGGTCAGAAAATTTCTTACTTTACTGTTCCCCCTCAATTTTTTTTCAATGACTATTAAATGCAACGGTCAGTGGCTCACCTTCTGTTACCTAATCCAGGTGTTCCCTGTTCCTATAATGCAGAGTCTGACATGCCCAGAGAAAGGGTAATAAAATCACTCCTACTCTTTAGCCAAGTGATATGCAAGGTTTACGTGAGTTTTCTGCAACATAAAATAGAATTCTGCTCTGTGGCTATAAAAAGGGGGCTCAAAGACTGGAGACATGCGCAGATCCAGGTTCATGGTGATGGGGGTATAGCCACATCCCCTTCATTGGTGTGATGTATGTGCAGTGAATAGAGCTCATTGTGCACATGCCACACAGAAGAGGGTGTAAACCCCGCCCCCCCCTTCCCTTGCTAGGAAACTGGATGCCATTGAGCCCAGAGCTCCTCATGCGCTGTCTGCTCTATCATCTCACTGACTGGTCAGCTTAGGCAGTGGAAGGCCGAGGCTAATGGGGTTCAGTCCCCGCAAATGTGGGGCAGTGGGTAGGGCTGCAAGGCAGCCCAGCCGTGGGCTCCAGGTGGCTGCAGCAGGAGTGGGGAGGGGCACGCATGAAGGCAGGACTGCAGCCCAGGGTGTGGATGACTGGCTGCCCAGCAGGGCAGGCAACTATCAGTCTGTCTATTCTGTGAAGGGGAAGGGGCTTGGAGGGGCGGAAGGGGTGGCAGATCAAGGCCCTCAGATTGAGGGAGGAAGTATAACAGAGGCAGGGGCTGGGATGAATGGGGCCCTGGCCGGGCGGTGAGACAATCAGAGCCCAGGCAGTTTGTCCAGGGGTATAGGGGGGGAGGGGCCTCCCACTGCTGTGCACACCCCAGTGGAAGCCCAGAGGGCACATTCCTCCCCCCCATCTGTGCATGGGGCAGAGATAGCTGCTACTGCACAATGGGCTCTGTGCACTGCTGCCAGTGCAGGTGCCCCAGGAGTGGCACAATGCCATGTGCATCTTGCGACCTCTGGGCTGCGCTCTGCCTCTTGACTGCCCAGAGGTGGGACAAACATGGTGTTGCGTGGCTCTCAAGGCAGCTGCACCGGCAGCAGCACGCAGAGCCCAGCTTGCAGCTGCCTCCACCCCATGCACAGGTCACAAGGTAGGCATGTGCCCCCAGGCCTTCTCCAGGGTGCACACAGTGTCAGGAGCCCCCCCGCTACCCCGCACCCCTTGACAAGCTGCCCAGGCTCCAAATGTCCCACCACCCAGACCAGCTGGGGCCCCATTCACCCCGCCTCTGCCCCACATCCTCCCTCACCAAGGGGGCCTCAATCAGACCCCTACCCACAGCCCTTCCCCCACAAACTTACCTGCTGGGGGGGAGGGTGCACACGTATGCTCAGCCCCCCAAATAATTTTTTTCTCCCTCTGCCTATGCTATTCTGGTCAGTGCAGGGTCTGCCTGGAGTCCCTGCATTCAAGCAGCTCTGCAGCCAGAGGATGAATGCTGCTGATGTTCACCCTTCTCTTCTCCCACAATGGTTTTCTGAGGAAAGTGCTGGGAGCAGGGAACTTGAACTGCATTGCAGTGTGACTCAGTAGGTTAATGGCAGGGACTGTGTGGTGGGGTAGGGGTGCCCTTTGTGTGGTAATTTGAGCTTGTCATAGAAGCATTCAGATATTTCATATCCCATGAAAAAAATGCTATTTGTGTGGAGATGTCTGAAAATTAATTGATTAAGGGCCTCTGCCAGTTATGCGTTGGGATGCGGTAAAAATTCCCCCCCTGTGAATCATGAATGCTTTTTTGGCTTCTGGTAGGGGGGATGGAGGGGGACTCTGCCTTCCTTTTAAGCATTAGACATTGTTGGACATTGGTAACATCTAGGAGTTGGAATTTGGCTGAGCTGCCTTGGTGCTACTAATGGTATTTGGAAATTTTTCAAGTTAGCTTTGGCTCGTGCATAGTGTCAAACCAGTCACCATATTTGGGCTCAAGAAGAAATATTTCCCTATGTCAGGTTGGCCATGCCTGTTGTGAGGTTTTTGTTTTCAGCCCTTCTTTGTAGTTTGTTTTTCTTCATGTTAAAATTCGAGCATATTTTAACCCAATTCATTTCCTGCCACTCCAGTGGCAAGGCATTATTGATGCCACTGTCTCCCTCTTTAGTGTGGCACACTGCCCAGGGAACTGGACTCAAACCCCCTGGAAGCTCCTTCCTGTTCTCCATTCCTATTTCTTTATTTCACTTAATATTGTTACCACTTTCTGAATATTTAGTAATTGTATAGTAGGATTAAGACTATTTAAAAATTATGCTTTATTAGAGCAAAGTGCTCCCATTTTGCACAAGTTACATTATGTTGTAGCCCAAATAAAAAAAGATGCTAAGTAGTCTGCCAGCTAATACATTTCTGCTTTTTATTCTTTGGGCATAAATAAAAATGGAAGAGCCATGCTGCCATCTATCGTACACACTGTAAACAACTTCAGTTATAGGCTTGCAGTTAAAATACCTTTGGCATTAGAGTAGTATTGGAGTGTTGTAGCTGAAGTGGTCCAGGAAATATGTGAGTTAGGAGAGATGCTAGACAAAATTTTGAGCACAAAAAGTCCTTCGTTAGGTCAAGGCACTTTGTTTATTTATTATCATTATTGGTTTTGTCAGCCCCATGCCTCCCAAAATCATGACCCCAAAAATAGAAATTAGCTTAAAATAATAAAAGTGACACTCTTTTCATTTGCTTTTCCTTTTTATGTATTTTTTTCTACTTATTCATTTATTTGATTTATATACTCCCCTTCCCAAGAAAAGTTCATTTCAGGAGCACTTTCAAACTTTTCACTGTCACCTAATAGCCAAAAACCAACTTTAAAAAAAAAAAAAAGAAAGCTGAAATCTTCATGTAATCACCTGGTTCCATGAAGTAGGGCTTCAGGAAAATAAATATATATTAGAGTAAGACATGCGAGTCAGCAGCATTTTATCCAACAGTGTTTCAAAATGATGACCTGCCTTCCTAGAACTCTAATTCTAATAAATAATTATTTCAAGAAAAGCAAAAGCAAACTAAAAATTGATATTTTATCCCTTTTAAGGATCCTTTCATCCTTCCACCCTTTACCAGTTTGGTTGGTGTTAATCCAAATATTAAAGGAAAAAATAGAGGGGGCGGGGAGGGGGGAAGGAATACAGAGAGAAACAGAAATAAAAAAAAGGTCCCGAAGAGAACAACATCGTGATGACTTAAGGGAAAAGGGCAATGAGCAATGGAAGGAGGAGAGGCTTATATTTGTGTAGTTCTATGAGTTTGTTATACAACCTTGGAATTGCCCATGATTCTCTACCCGTCTACCCCAGCTGAGTCTCTCTCAAGGATTTAAACACAAAAGCAACAAAAGCCCAGTTTCTCTTTCTCTGTCTATCCTACCATGAACCAGAGGTTGAGGCTATTGCACTGCTTCACTGGTAGGCTGCAGGGAGGCTGGGATTCTGGCCTTCCTATCCCCTGAGCCTTCTGGGATTGAAACCATTAAGCTCAATGGAAAGTCTTACCCAAGGTTTCCAGAAATTTCTGCCTTTACTTCCAACCATTCCCAGTTCATTAGAAAGACGAGTCAGTTTCTATTGCCATTACATTCCAGAAGTGTGGAAACTGAACACCTTCCATCACCTTGGCTTGCAGGCATTGAGTAATAAGGCCATCGAGCACGAGTGCTGTTTGCGGCATCAAGGCCACCTCCCTAGCCATGCCTGCCATGTCAGCTGATCTGCTGAAGGGTAGCAGCTCAGGATTAGATGACCCTGCTATTGGAAAGATGACCCCTGGCAACATGCCAGAAGACAAAGAAATTAGGAATTTCATGGAACATTTCATGTGGGACCAGCTAGTGCCAGTTCTAGCTTGGAGGGGACAAGCATGGACTAATGAGAGATTGCCCATGGTTTCCTAATGTCCTAGGTCTCTAACCATTTCTTGCTTCACTGCAAACATCAGGGTTTTGCATCATGGGAAGATGGCCCCCAGGGTTCAAAGACTGGCATAACTGTAATGCTGATCTGGTTCCTCCCTGAAAGCTGCCTTTTTTGCCATACTTACAGTAATGCATGGGTGATACTAGCATAGGCTACACTGGGCTTAGTGCCACCCACTATCAAAATGTGGGGAAGATACATGCCTCTTGCTGCCTTCTCTTATTTTTCCCTCTTGCCCCCATAGTCACTGATTCCATTGTGCTTTCCTGTAATGTGGAAGGCCTTTAGGGGTTAGGATGCTGCAGACTCCTTGCTGGAGCCACCCACAAGTAGGAGTGGGACAGGACTGCACATTTCTACCACTGCCAAAGCCCTATACCCCATTCTCTTCCCTTCCTTCCTTCCCCTTCCCCCAACCCCAGCTCTTGTATCCATTGTGGAAGCCTGTAGTGTAAACAGGGGGTGGTCCCAGCCAGGGTGCTCAAGTTCATGGTTGCTGTTGAGCGCTGCTGGCAGTAAAATATTTTCTCTGTATTTTCATGCTGCCAGAGCACTACCATGTAAATTCACTCCACAGAAGCCTAGTTCCAGGCTCATAAGTCCAGTGTCATGGTCAGTTTTAAGGATGTGTGGTTTGTTGCTATTTGATGCAGTACTTCCTTGGTCCAGATCCCGTAAGCTGCTTAGAAAGGGAAAGAGTTATGATTGGGGCCAATGTCTTTTCTCACAGAGTAGCTACAGGGTGGGGAGGGTAGCCCACTATTTACCCCTTTCCTTGTTCTTCAGCTACTATTGCTTTGGAAAGGGCAGAGATGTGCAATGGTAGGAGAATCTGGCTGGGTACCAAGACTGCCAGTGACACTAGTCCACAACTGGCCATCCCAGGGTAGCTGAAGTGAAAGACCAACCTGGTAATGTTATTTTGGTTGTCTCCTCTGTCCCTCACTGCAGGGACGAATAAGAGGAGGGTAGTGAGGAAGCTTGCTCCTGCCAACACCACCTCACAGGGTGCATCTACACATTCAGTAGCGTGCTTTTGCTACTGAGCTTTAAATTTAGTACCTCTAATATAAGGTACTAACTAAATGCATATTAAGATTCCTAATGTGCAGTAGGCCTGTGCGAAGCGGCTAGCATTCACTTTGGATTTGGCTTTGGCCGATTTGGGGGACACTGTTTTGATTTGGTGGTTCGAATCATTGTCCCGAACTGATTCCGCCAAATCTGATTCAGACATTTGGCAGCAGCCGAAGAACATAGGCCCATCCCCATCTCCAAATTTCCAAATCACACAGATCCATCCCCCGCCCAGCAATGGCTGCCCTGCCTGCCTCAACTCCCTGCACTTTGAAAAAAAAAAAAAGCGCCTAGTCTCACTGGGTGCTGCCAGGCAGTGGGGGCAATCTTTGCTGCCCCCCACTGGCCCATGCTGTATGGGGGGGCTTTGCACAAGCCCTCCGACCCCCCCTCCCTGCTGTCCCAGCCTCCCCACCCCATGGCTGCCCCACCTCTGGCCCTTCAAGGGAAAAAAAAACACCAAAAAACCCCAAACTCACCAGTTCCTGCCCTGCGAGGGGCAATCCCTGATGCTCCCCACTGCCCCATGCCATGAGGGGGGCTCCCCAACCCCCCAGGCTGTTGCAGGACCTGGTGAGTCCCA
>NW_017728886.1:100555047-100556993 GCF_001723895.1 Crocodylus porosus | reverse complement strand
AGCTTGGGTGGGCAGGGCAGCCATGGGGTGAGGTGCTCGGGAAGCAGGCGGGGGTCATGGGGGCTGGGGAAGCAAGCATGGGATGGGGCCTGGCAGGTACCCCTCCATGGTCCCCTTCCCCCTCCTCCAGCTCCCGCCCCTCCTTTCCAGCTCTAAGTCCAGCTCCAGCTCCCTGCTGCAGCAGGTAGGGGCTGGCCAAATTATTGAAGCTCTCCAAATCTTTTCCAAAGATTTGGAGAGTTTCAAATTGTTTCGGACCTTTTTATTGGTCCCCTGCTTCGATTTGGATTTAGAGATTCGGCCACCAAATCGGGCCAAATCTCTGAATTGAAATCAGCACCCAGAGCTTCGCACAGCCCCAGTGCACAGTAGCAAAAGCACATGCTTTTTTTAGTGACGTTTAATGCGCAGTAACCTAATTTTACTCTGTATTAGTGTATTAATACAGTTTTTGCCATGACACTCTAACGCACAGTAAAATAAGCTACTGCACATTAAAGTGCACATATAGATGCACTCACAGTGATGAAGGGTATGTGGCTTTCCACTGTAATTGTCATCCCAAGTTCCCTTTAGGGATATATGTGCCTGGGGAGCAGAGTGGGGATAATTATTCTTGTAGAGCACCCCAATGGATACTAGTGGAAAGACTCAACATCAGGACATACATCACAGGACTGCCAGCTGGCAAGCCAATGAGAAACAAGGACATGTCCTGACCCCAATTTAACCTTCTGCAGTGCCAGCATGTGACCCTTTAGCATCTCAGGATGCAGTGTCCCCTCCTCCCACTGTCCTGTTCTGTGTGGACAAACTCCGCCCCCCCCACCCCAACTGCCCAGGAGATTTTACTGGCACCAAGCCAACTCCCCCTCCCACCCCTATGGGTGTAACCAAACCAGGCAGCTCACAGGAGCACACAGAATCATAGAAAATTAGTGTTGGAAGGGCCCTCAGGAGGTCATTTAGTCCAACCCCCTGTTCAAAGCAGACCATCCCCAACTAGATCATTCCAGCCAAAGTTTTGTCTAGCCAGGTCCTAAAAGCCTCCAAGGATGGCTATTCCACCACCTCTCTAGGTAACCTGTTCCAGTGTTTTACTACCCTCCTAGTGAGAAAATTCTTCCTGATATGTAACCTAAAGTTTGCTTGCTGCAACTTGAGACCATTTCTTCTTGTTCTGTCATCTGCCACCACTGAAAACAGTCTAGATCAATCCTCTTTGGAACCACCCTTTAGGTAGCTGAAGGTTTCTATCAAATCCCCCCTGCCCCCTCTGTCTTCTCTTCTCTAGACTAAATAAGCCCAGCTCACTCAGCCTCTCCGCATCAGTCATGTGCCTCACTATCGTCATTGTCCTCTGCTGTACTGCCTTCAATTTGTCCACATCACTTCTTTAGTGGGGGGCCCAAAACTGAACACAGTACTTCAGATATGGCTTCACCTTATTGTCTACTGTAATCCCCAGCTCCTTTTCTGCAGAACTGCTACTCAGCCATTTGGTCCCCAGCCAGTACCAGTACATGGGATTGTTCCAGCCTAAGATTTTGCACTTGTTCTTATTGAACCTCATGAGATTTCTCCTAGTTCAATCCCACAATTTGTCAAGATCTCTCTGAATCCTAGTCCTACCCTCCAGTATATCTACTACTTCTCCCACCTTGGTGTCATCTGCAAATTCCCTGTGGGTGCAGTCCATCCCATCTTCCAAGTTGTTGATGAAGATATTGAACAAAAGCAGGCTCAGGACCAGCTCCTGAGGCACTCCGATTGATATCAGTGACAAACTAGACATCAAACTATTGATTACTACACTTTGAGCCCAACAATCCAGACAGTTTTCTATCCACCTGACAGTCCATTCATCCAACCTGTACTTCTTAGCTTACTTGCAAGACTGTTGTAAGGGACAGTATCAAAAGCCTTTCTAAAGTCAAAGTATATCA
>NW_017728886.1:100547522-100554947 GCF_001723895.1 Crocodylus porosus | reverse complement strand
TGTTCCAGTGCTTTACTACCTTCCTAGTGAGAAAGTTTTTCCTAACATCCAACCTAAACTTTTTTTGCTGCAACTTGAGACCATTGCTCCTTGTTCTGTCATCTGCCACCACTGAAAACAGTCCAGCTCCATGCTCTTTTGAACCCCACTTCAGGTAGTTGAAGGCTGCTATTAAATTCCCTGTCAGTCTTCTCGCCTCAGAAGTCATATGCCCCAGTCCCTAACCAGTTTTGTTGCCTACCACAGGCCTCTCTCCAATTTGTCCACATCCTTTCTGTAGTGGAGGCTGAAAACTGGACATGGCACTTGAGATGTGACCTTGTCACTGCTGAAAAGAAGGAATAAGTCTCTTCCCTAGATCTGCTGGCAATGCTTCTACTAATGTAGTCCAGTATGCCATTAGTCTTCTTCACAACAAGGGCACACTATTGCCTCATATTCACCTTACTGTCCACTGTAATCCCCAACTTCTTCTTTGCAGAGCTGCTACTTAGCTAGTTGGTCCCCAGCCTGTACTGGTTCATGGGATTACTTCATCCCAAGTGCAGGACTTTGCACTATTGAGCCTAATGAGATTTCTTTTGGTCCAATCCTCCAATTTTTTGAGGTCTCTCTGAATCCTAGCCCTACCTTCCTGCATATCTACTACTTTCCCCAGCTTGGTGTTATCTGCAAATTTGCTGAAGGTGCAATGCATCCCATCTTCCGGGACACAGATGAAAATATTGAACAAAACTCGTGCCAGGACCAGCTCCTGAGGCACTACACTTGATATCAGTGACAAACTAGACATCAAACTATTGATTACTACACTTTGAGCCCAACAATCCAGACAGTTTTCATCCAACCTGTACTTCTTAGCTTACTTGCAAGACTGTTGTAAGGGACAGTATCAAAAGCCTTTCTAAAGTCAAAGTATATCATATACACTTCCCTCCCCATATCCACATAGCCACTCATATCATCATAAAAGGCAACCAGGTTGGTCAGGCATGATTATTCCTAATCACCTTCTTTTCTTCCAAGTGCTTAGAAATGGATTCTTTGAGGACTTGCTCCACGATTTTTCCAAGGACAAAAGTGAGGGTGACTGTAGTTCCCCAGATTCTCCTTCTTCTTTTTCTTAAAGACAGGCACTATATTTGTCCTTTTCCAATCATCCAGGACCTCCCACAATCACCATGGGTTTTCAAAGATAATAGCCAGCAGCTCTGCAACCACATCAGCCAACTCCCTCACCACCCTTGGGAAGGAGGGTCCAACCTCATGGATTTGTGTATGTCCAGCTTTTCTAAATAGTCCCTAACCTGTTTTTTTCCCCACTGTTGGCTGCTCACCTTCTCCACTAACTGTGCTACCATGTGCAGTAGTCTGAGAGCTGACCTTGCTTGCAAAGACTGAGGTAAAGAAGGCATTAAGTACTTCAGCCTTTCCTGTATCCCCTATCATTAAGTTGCCTCCCCCATTCAGTAAGGGACCCACACTTTCCCTGATCTTCCTCATGTTGCTGATGAATTTGTAGAAACCCTTCTTGTTATCTTTCATGTACAGTTACTGTATTTCCAGTTCCAAAAAAGAGGATACCGGTCATTCACATGTGTGGGGAAGGAGGGGTAATATGATTGTGATGGGCAGTGATATGCCTTTGCCCTGCCCCTGCCCATTCCATTGCCCCTTGCTTCCAAGACACCGCCCCCCAAGCCCTGCTGCCCCTCACTCCTGACCCGCAGACCCCTGGCACTGCCAAGGCCCCGCACTCCCAATCTGCACTACCCTGACCACTGTGCCATGCTGGTGCCCCTCACTCCAGACCCACAGCCCCCTGCCCCAGACTTCCAATGCATAATCCCCTGCTCCCCCTCACTTCCAAGCCACAGCCCCCTGGTCCCTCCACTTCCCAGCTGCCCTGCCCCTGCAAATATTTTCCCACAGTGGGCTGCTGCCTACAACCCAGCCCCCTCCACAAGTTGAGGTCCTATACCCCATGGTGATCAGATACTGCAGCAAGAGGAATAGATAGGAAAAAGCAGGTGCTAGGACCCTGCAGGTGCCTCCTCTGCTGCGGCAGAGAAATTAAACTGAACTTGATAGGTGCTTGGACCCTGGGGACATCTCCTCTGCCACCAGACAGCCAGACAACTCCCCGCTGCCCCTGAAGGGCCCCCCACCTTCTTCCTCTGGCCTCTTCCCCTGCTCTGCTGCAGGCTCGGTGCCTGGACAACTTCTCCCAGCACTGGTAGGCACCCGCCCCCTCACACAGCTGAGCTGATCAAAATCCTGGACATTTGATGATATGTAAAAAAAAAAAAAAACCCTGCCTGAATAGAGATGGGAGGATCCAAAAAGAGGACATGCCCAGGAAAACCAAGATGTATGGTAACCCTACCTTCATGTCCCTTGCTAGCTGCAACTCCAATTGTGCTCTGGCCCTTTTGATTTCTATTCTGGCGGGGAGTCCTGTGTGGGGGGGATGGAGGGGGAAGCAAGTTAGGGAGCCAGGGCTTCCCTTCCAGACAGGCAGAGGCAAGATTCCCATGATGGGGCCATCCAATCCCAGTTTATTAAAACAGAGACTTTCTTTAATTTATTTACTCTTAATTTCTTTTTATGTTATCCTTTAGTGGCTTCTGTGGCTGACTTCCTTCATTCCACCATCCAGGCCCCCAGCCGCCATTCCAACCATTGCCTCTCCAGCTCCCATTTGACATCCCAGTGCCCAGCATTAAGCCCTCCCCCTTTCCACTTCATGCTCCTGACACCAGCACCCCATCTCCCCAACCCACCCCACCCAAACCTGTCCTGGCTCACCAGCCCTGCAGTGGCAACTCACAGATGTAGCTTTGCATCAGGCCCCTGCTCACCAGCCCTCTAGTGGCAAGTCACAGCTGTGCAGCCTGGGGAGAGCAGGAAGGTTTTTAGCCTGGATGTGTGCCTGGACAGCTCTAAACTCGAGCTAACACTAATGCCAGTCAACATATGAGAAGCTTAATGTGTCGTGTGTGACAAAGCCCTAAGAAGGCAGATAAGCCCCTATGCCTGTGGAAGCAGCTGATAATGGAAGCAGGCCCTCGATGCTACCCACACTTGTTACATTTAGCCTCTAAATCGAGACCTGGTGTGAGGGGACCCTGGATACTTCAGGCTGGGAGCAGAGGGGTGCTATTCAGCCTGCCAAGTAAGATTTAGACTGCCAAGAATAACTGTCAAGAGCAGCCAAGAAATTGTGAGGGGCATAGTGTTTTTCAACACTCCTCCTCCACAAGCTGCAAATGCCCTACCTAAGCAGGTCATCTATATACCCTTTTCACCCCAGGGACAAATGACAGTCTACTCCTGACATCAGGCCACAAAAACTACTTTTTGATTTATTCCCCATGATACAATGTTTCATTGTATTGGATGAGTATTGTTCCCAGGTTAAGGCTATAGTTTTGTAACTGTTTTGTTGCAAGTGCAGCTGATCGGGCTTCATAAAAATGAATGAGGCTCTGGGAGAGCTGGGAAGGGAGAAGGCCCAGGAGCAGACAGGGATAGTGGGAATGGTCCCAGGGAGGACAAAGTCCAGATGAGGACAGAGGGAATGGGAATGGCACGCTAAAGATTTTTTTTAAAAGCTGTCTGCTGTGCTGTTTGGGACATCAGCACTCTCATGCCCCTCTTATTTTAAAGAAGAAAACACCCTCTTCCTCCTTCCCAGAGCTTACTGAAAAGAAGGAGCTCTCAGAGGTGGGGGTGCTATGGATCACAGGGAAGCCAGGGACTGAAAAGAGCCAGCTTCTCAAAGATAGAGGCTTAACCATGGCTGTAGGGGGGGCTCCTCTCAGAAGATGGAGACTGAATAAGGCTGCTTTCTTGGGGGACTCCAATACTGCAGACACTTAAGAATACACTTATGTTTGTATAGTATAACTGTTTGTGTGTTTGGGGCCCTTTTATTCTTAAAAAGCTGTGTAGAGGTTGCATCTCTAGTAGACAATAGAACAATCTATACGCAATTCTCTATAAATAACTGATGGGAGAGTAAGACCTTTAAGAAGTTTACAAAGCTGCTGTCTGCAAAAAGATAGTCATACGAAAAGCAGAAAATACAGGAGGGTACTAGCCATGTCATTACTACCCCATGGCATTGGTGCCCACATGGACTGATTTCATAACAGTGTTCAAATACCTGAAAGGCAATTATAGAGAGCATGGAGAGAATTCTCCATGGCTGCAGAGGACTGGACTAGGAGCAATGGCCTCAAGCTGCAGCAGAGGAAATTTAGGTTGGAAATTAGGAGAAACTTCCTGACTATGATGGCAGTCAAGCATTGGAACAGGCTACCAAGAAAAGTTGGGGAATCTCCACCCCTGTATTTTTTCAAGAGCAGGTTGAACAGACACTTGACTGGGACGGTTTAGTCAGGGATGATCCTGCCTTGATCAATGGCTGGACTAGTGTGACAGAGAGCCATCAGTCCATTCAGTTGCTCAGAGCACACACCCAAGCACATAAACCCACCAAACAGCCCCCAACAAGCCAAACACAGAGGCAAGCCTGGCTCAGTTGCCTTTCCAGAGCAGAGTGCCCAGTGCCAGGTTCCTATTCCCTTTCTTCCTTTGGCTCCCAGCAAACTGTTTGCAAACTGCCCTGTTTGCTACTCCCATGTGCATCTACAAGTGCTCCTATGGCACCATTATTACTGTGCCATCATTTAGTACTTCCCTTTGAAAGTGGGGGCGTCATAATTTTTGTCTGTGGACATAGTGTGTTGCTATGGCAACGTAGTGTCACAGATAGACGCACCCCCTGGCTGTATCTATGAGATGCTGACTGCATAGTAACTCATTACTACTGTGCAGTAGCATCACATAGCAGGAAGCATGATGCAATGCTACTGTGCAGTAGTAATGAGCTACTGTGCAGTCAACATCATCTAAAAGCCATTCGGCAATGCTACTGAACTCCAGTTACAGTGCAGTCATTTAGTACTTGTTACTGAGCAGTCATTTGGTATGTGTATAAACAAGTGTGCAGTCAGCATCTCATTTAGATGCAGCCTCTGTTCGCTGCTTCCCTTCTTGTTATTCTTCACATCTCTTCCTAGCTGCAACTCCAGTTGCACTTTGGCCTTCTCGATTTCAACCCTGCACGCCCAAGCAATATTCTTACACTCTTCCCAAGTTGTTTGTCCAAGCTTCCACTTCTTGCAAGCTTTCTTTTTGTGTTTAAGCTCACCAAAGAGTTCTCTGCTAAGCCAAGCTGGTATCCTGCCATATTTGCTATAGGTCAGAGCAGCCCTGGCTGGCAGGGAACCCAGGAGAGTTGGGGAGAACAGGGGGCATGTGCCCCCCCCCCCCCCCCAAGATTGGCCCTCGCTGGCTATGGAGCAGGGGTGCTGTGCAAAGCACTCTCTGGTGCCGTCCCTGAGATTGGCCCCAGCCAGCACTAAGACATAGTGGCAGCACTGAGAGAAGTGCTGACGGCACTTCCGGTTTTGCCACCGGCACTTCTGTTTTGCTGCAGGTGCTGTGATCGGCTGCTGGGGCACCCCTTCCCGCCCCGGTCATCGATCAGCCACTGGTGCCCCCCAGACTCCAGAGGCACCAGTCACCCATGCTGCCAGCCCAGGACTGATCTCCCCATCCCAACTTGCAGAGGAGGGGCTGGCTGGGGCATGAGGGAGATTTAGCATGGAGCTAGCCAGGATGTAACCCCTGCAGTGAAGCATCTTTTTGCCCCAACCAGCCAGTCCAGCTTCTATGTGTGCACTGCTGTGGAGTTTTTTACTGCAGAGTAAATTCATCTATTCCAACCTAATAGGGATGTACATGTGCTGCAACATGTTTACTGTACTGCTGATTAGTCAACTGCTCAGTAAAAGTCTCATGTAGATGCACCCACAGACTTATGCAGACAGAATGTGGTGTGGCTTAGGAGCAGCAACTAGGCTCACTCACTAAAATGATGGACAGAAACGTAAATCTAATATTGTGGGATTGTATAAACAAATGCTCTTTAGCGGGATGCACACAGCCATTAAGACAAAAGTCCTAATAGTGGGTGACTCTACAAACATCTACAGCAAAATTATTAGGGCAAAGAATAATGCATGAAAATTAGAGTATCAAAGTAACAAATACTTGAAGTCAAGAAAAGCAACTGCAGTAAAAGATAAGAGATGAGGGAAATTGGAGAAAAAAGTTTTTAAAAGATTAATATAGTACTGAGAGGGTTGTGACAACTGCCCATAATAGAAAATATACTTAGTTAGTAAAACATGAGCATATTCAGTTAGGAAAAAATCCTGGAACTGGGGAACTCAGGCAAAAAACAGTATCAGAAGAGGGAAAAACAGCAAAGTTACAACTGTCCAAACCTACTGCTCCCTATCTAATATGGATGTGTGAAGCGGGCCCTATTTGATTCGGATTTGGCCCAAGTCGGGCCTGCTCAGCTCTCCCACAGACCTCCTGCTCCTGCAGCTGCCAGAGGGGAACTGCTAGCTAGGCTTTGGCCTAGATGTTTATAAGGACCTGGCCCTGCCCCTTTTGGTCATGGGACCAGCCTGGTTGCCCTAGCAACTCACATCTGTGCTGCTTCAGGGACCTTCAGCAGCCCTATTCCTACTGCTAGTAGCGGCCCCCTGGTGCCCTGCTACACCCCTCCCCCTCCCAGGGTTGAGCCTCCTTAGGAGCGGGGCACAGGAGTGCCCCGCGACACATTTCCCCCTCCCCCCCTTAAAGTTCAACACTCACCGAGGCTGTTCTGCTGCTCCGTGAGATGTCCTATCCCTCAGGGATCTTTTGTATGGTCTTTCTGCAGGCATTCCGCTGCGCATATATTGGAGGCAGAGGTTTTAAGGCGCCCCCTACTCGCCTTTTACCCGAGATGCATCATGTGGGATTTGTTGGGGTATACCTGCCACAGGTAGCCCCCCCACATTAGCTACCCTCAGTAAATTCCCTACTGCGCTAGCTGAGTCTCTGCCTATCCCTGAAGACTCCTTTTCCGTCCAACCTCCAGGGTTCTCTCTCCTTCGTGGTTGCGATATGAAAATCGTGGTTCGTTTCTTTGGAGGCTCATGAATAATAATTCCTCAGGCACACGTTGTTAGCAACACAAAGGATATATTTGCAAATAGGGTCAGAGCGAAGACAAAAAACCACTCTGCCCCTGAGGAAAACTCTTAGCTGGCTTTTATCCCCTTCTCCTGGGCATGTGTGCAGAAACAAGAGCTCTTACAACTCATTTCCGGTTCATACAAACATATATGTAAATACGTCACTTCATACGTCGCATGGCCATTATAATTAACTACTTAAGTATGCGGGGTGGATAGGCATATATGCATTAGCTAATTACGCATGCTCAGAAAAGCCCTTAGGTCACCAAAAGTTGAAATACCCCTCCCCTTCAAGGACACAGTGAATTGAATTACAACT
>NW_017728886.1:100509657-100547422 GCF_001723895.1 Crocodylus porosus | reverse complement strand
GGAGTATGAGGGTTGAGAGCGATTTAGTGTAAGAATGGCTGACAAATTGGCAAAGGGAGTGATTCTTTAGCACAAAGGGTCCTTGGTAGTGTTTCTTTTTATCAGGTACGAGATACAAACTGTGCAGTTCTAACAACACTCTATTCATTATGCATTCCTAATAATATTTCTAACAGTTGGGTGGGGTCTAGCTCACATTTCCCCATCGTTAAGGTCCTGGAGCTTGCCCCAAATTTCCCACTGATGGGTCAGCGCCTTCCGTGCCTCTTCTCCCGTGTAGAATTTAATTCTCCCTTGGCCTGTAGATCGCCCTCTGTACCCTTTGTAGACTTTAACAAAGGCTATTCTACCTATTTTGGCCTCTATGACCCTCCTCAGAGCCTTCCAAGAAGCTTCCTTGGGTAGGCCATGCCTTTGCTCCATCTCCATTCTACCCTTAGAAAGCGGCTGCTTTTCCCCCACTCCTCATCCCTTCAACTCTATTTGCCCTCCTGGCTTGGACTGCGCTCTTATTTGCTGAGCCACTTTCCATGTTCTGCTGTTGCAGACTAGGGACTCCCACTGCCTTTCCCTTACATATCAGGCCTGAGGGTTCCCTCTGGGGTGGAAGGCTTTTGTCTGACACCTTTCCAGCCCCCTCTGCCAAGTTGGTTGTTTTAAGCAACTCGGGGCCCCTCATGGCTCTTTCTCCCTTACTCCACAGCAAGGTTAGGCCTGTCAGTTGTTCTCTTACTTGGCTCATCTCCTGGGCTTGGCATTCCCGCCACTGACCCCATTTGAGGTCCCAGTATTCTTGAGCCGTCAGCAAAACCTCTTTCTTTAAGGCCTCCAGCTTCTCAACTATGAAGCCTTTCACCTCCGCACTCCTCCCTAGCTGCTCTGGGTCGGCTCCTTCCCTATGGTCTCTCTGGCTCTCCTTCATGGCACACCCAGGTTTCTCTCGACCGTGCGTTAGTTTAAATGTAACATTCCCCACACTGGCTTCCGCAGACTTGACAGCTTTCATGAGCTTCTCTCCCTCTCGCCTGTCTACCTCGACAGCCTTCCTTTCTTGGACTAATTGTCCTTCAAGCTCTTTTAACTGTTATCTTAGGTGGCTCATATTCTCCGAGGTCTGTACTTCCTTTTCCACTGAAATCGTGGCCCTTACCCCCTCAGTTTCCCTGACCTCGCGGATCTCTAAGGTTAGTTGGTCATTGACCTTTCGCAGCCCCTGTATTTCTTCCTCTAGGGTCTGTTTTTCCCCCTGTAGGTGTTCCTTGTCTGAGGCTAGGTCTGTCTCTCTACTTTGGCTCTCTCTTAAGAGAACTCTCCAGACCTTGTATTTTAATTCCTAGCCCCTCATTCTCTTTCTTGCCGTCCGCCAATTCTGCTCCCAGGTCCTGTACCTGCAATCTTAAATCTGCATTCTTGCTTCTTCATTCCCCTAGTTCTTCCCGTAGGGCGTGACATTGTTCCCACCTAAGGTTCCAGCCCTCCTGCATCTGACAGGCTCTCCTTCTTCAGAGCCTCTAGCTCTCCTCTTATGAGGTTCTGTCCTCTAGGGCCACTTTCTAGCTGTCCTGGCTCAGTTTCTTTTCTTGAGCCCCCAGGATCTTTAAAAATGGGAAGGCGTTCTCTCAATAGGGCCTGTGCCAGTTTAGGCTGGGTTCCTTAACGAGTGCCTCTACCTGCTGCAGTCCTTTTATGAGCAGTTCTCTCTCCTTACACTCAGCCTCGGCGGCCTTTGCCTCCTCAGCTAACTGCTGTTCAAGGTTCTCCCATCTCTGCCTCAGTGAGTCCCTGACCTTCAAGGCCTGTACTTCCCGCTCCGCCAAGGTTACCTCCTTTAGTTCCTCAGCTTCCCTAATCTCTCGGGCTTCCAGGGCCTGCAGAGTATTAATCACCAGTAGCCCCCATATCTTTTCCTCCAGATACTGTTTCTCTAACTGGAGTCGTTCCTTTTCTACAGCCAAGCCGGCCTCTCTATCCTGACCATCCTTTATGAGAGTCTTAAATGCCTGGATCTGTTTACTGACCTGCTGTCTTTCTACTTCCAGGTCTTGTACCCGAGATCTTAATTCTACGTTCTCTTTCCTCTGGTTTCCACGATCTTTCTCCAGGGATTGATATTGCTCCTGTAGCGCCTTGTGATCTTTCATAAAAGCTTTTATGCTCTCCATCTCCTGCTTTAATATCTTGTTATCATTTTCTACTTGGGCCCGGTTATCATCTAGCTTTTCCCGTAGCTGTCTAACCTCCTGCTCAGCCTCCAGACAGCCTTCCTGCCACTTCTCTCTGTCAACCTGTAGCTCCTCTATCTGTTCCTCTCGGCTACGTATTTCTTGTTGAAGGGTCTCTATTAAACTTTTTGCTACCCCCAATTTCCATTGCGACTCAAGCGGTTCCCCTATCGGGGTTATGCAGGCCTTGGGAGACTGTGTCCTCCAGGCCTCCAGCTCTGCCTGCATGTTGCACAGCCTGTCCTCCCTGTCCCGGCTCCTCTTCGCTTTGAGGGCTATCGCCCGTTCTACCTTCCTACTTCTCTCTGTCTCCATAGCTATCAGGCATCCAATTTCCTTTACCGCACCCTCTTTTTACCCGACAAGTATCGCTCGAGGGCGGCTGATCTCACCTCCGCACTTTCCCTCTGTACTTTAGCCAGTTCCAACTCTTGTTCTAGCCGGGCCACCTGTTCTTCCATCTCCCCCATTCTCAGACTCCATGCTAGCTCATCCGGTCCCTGGCCTTCTCTAACTCCTTCCTGGGCCATATCTACTCGACCTGACCCTTTTGGCTCAGGGCCTCAGTCTTTCCTGCCCAATCCCTAGCAATGGGTATCTTCCCTCTGCACCGCCACTAAACTGTGACACTCTCCCTTCGCTATAAACATCCGTCCACTAGTTTAGCCCTGGGTTCACTTTCCCTCTAAGGGGACACGGGTTTCTTGCCCGCGCACGGCCAGCTTCCCGGCCAAGGCACCCATTTGTCACGGAGCGGGGCCTGCAAGCAGCCGTGAGTCCGCTAGCGCCGCCTACTGTGTCAATTAAGGTGATCCAGCACCCTCTTCTCGCCCGCCATGTCTTTGATCTTATAAAGTTCAGTAAGGGAGGCTGCCTACTTCCACCCTGACACAGTGCTGGTATTACCTCCATTCCAAGTGGGGTGCTCCAACACCCCCAGCCTTATGGGCAATGCGTGCCTCCTCTTCAGCATGCCCCAAGCCTCGCAGCTGTTTCTGGACGTTCTTGGGTCCTTGCCCTTCGGCACCCCTGGGCTTGTCTCACACCTGACACCCCTTGTCTGGCACCCCTGCACTTGCTGGCCCTCCAGGGCCCACTAGCAATACTCTTCCACTCAGGCTCAGGTGGCCTGAGCCTTACCCAGCACCCTCTGGGGCCTACGCCGTGCCTCTCGCGCACGCTTCCCCCTCTCTGGGGCCTACGCCGTACCTCTCGCGCACGCTTCCCCCTCTCTGGGGCCTACGCTGCGTATTTCCCGTGCTTGGGGCTCAGGTGGCCACAGCCATGCCTGGCCCCTTGACCCTTTCCTGGGTCGCTTGCCCCACTGGGCAAAATACCACCCTCACGGGCTGGGGTCTCAACCCCTATACGCCGAGCGCCTCTACAGCGCTCGCTCGCCATGCCCACTGTGGTACTAGAGTCCCCAGCACTGTAGAGCCCTCCAGGACTCTCTCCTGGTCCTACCCCGGTTGGGGCTCAGGTGGCCACAGCCATGCCTGGCCCCCAGGACACCGTATCAGTCCTTTGCCCTGATAGGGCTTCTCTCTAGTCTCACCCCACAGGATGAGGTCCACACCCTTCGATACACGCACCACTGGCGCAAACAGCTGTGCCTGCCCAGCACCGCTAGCTGTGCCCTGCTGGGCACCAGGAACCCCCAGATTATTGGGGAGCTCCCATGAGGCCTCCTCACACCCCTACAGCCTCACCCAGTCCTCCAGTTTAACCATAACAAAAACCATGAACCAAGCAGCTGCAACATAAACAAGAAGCCTACTGGCTTATAACCCAAAGCTTGCACTCACTAGGCTCTTTAGTCATGGCCCCTTCTAGCGTTCTCTCCCCTGCACCATTGCAGCCAGTCTGCATGATCAAGCAGCAACCCTCCACCCAGCCTGCTCTCCCACTCCTGTGGCTACCAAAGGGGAACTGCTAGCTAGGCTTTGGCCTAGCTGTTTATAAGGGCCTGGCCCTGCCCCTTTTGGTCATGGGACCAGCCTGGTTGCCCCAGCAACCCACATCTGTGCTGCTTCAGGGAGCTTCAGCAGCCCTATTCCTACTGCTAGTAGCAGGCACCCTGGTATCCTGCTACACTGACTCAGTTATGTCTGTTAAAGAAAAATCTCAATCTACTACCCGAAAGGGGTGGTTGTATTTGAAGGATCTTAAAAGCAGTGATATTGAAAAAAGGAAATATCCAAATGAAAAGATTATAATAATTACTAGTGCACTTGTCTCAAACTAATTGATGATACAATTTTTGCCAAATCAGGGGCACGCTGGGTCTGGATAGTTCCCACTACAATCAGACATGAAATCCTCTATTTAATACATGACAATGGAGAACGTTTGGGTACTCAAGCCACCTGTAACAGATAAATCCACACAGTTTGGTGGCCTGATTGTCAGGCTAATATTCAGAGATACATACAAGGATGTTTAAAGTGTGCTGCTGTGAATGCTAAAAATATCAGTCATGAGACAATGCATTGTGGGACCCCAGTCATGAACCCAACTTAATTATACAGACCTTTGCCAATAACATGAAAGGGTTACAAATCTCTTTTAGCCATTGTGGATTCCTTTACCAAATGGTTGGAGGCTTTTCCTACTAAAAACAATACTGCAATAGCTACTGCCAAAGTGTTGGTAAATCAGGTTATTCCTAGAGGGGGGGATTCCATTAGAAACAGAGGCTGATCGAGGACCTCACTTTTTTGGCTCTCTTATGAAATTGACATATCAAATAATGGAAATAAAACAAAGATTTCATATTCAATAGTATCCTCAAGTATCAGAATGAGTCATTAAATCCGATCCCTTACTGTCATAAGCACCACATCAGCTAAAGGTAGGAAAAGAGATCTGGAAAGACCTCACGAGATTACCTAGTCTACCCATAGTTCACCTGCATGCTTAAGGTAGGAACATCTCTGTCTGCACCATCCCAAATCTGCACTTAAAAACATCTGGTATCACCTTCTTCCTAGGTATTTTCACCCAGGGTTTAACTACCATCTGAGTCAGCAAATTCTCACTAACATTCCCTGTGTTATAACTGAAGCACATTCCTTCTTCCCCTGTGGCCACTGAGCAGAATTGATCATTCTCATTTTCATACCAGCCTTTTCATAGATGAAGGCTGTTACCAAATACCCTTCTCTCCATCCTCTCTTTTCTAGACTAAATAATCCCAGTTCTTCCTGCCTGTCCTCATAGGTCATGTTTTCCAGACCTCCAGCCATTGCTCTCCTGTGACTTTTTTTTCCAGTTGTTACATGAAGTGCAATTCCAAACCTGGATGCAGGACTCCTCAATGCTAGACAGAGTGGAAGAATTACTTCCTATGATCTGCATCCATCAATCCTGTTTATACTTTCCAATTCCCACTTGCTTGTTTTGTAGCAGCATTATATTGTTGACCCTCTGGTGCTTCACACCCCCAAGGTGAAGATCACAGCCTTGAGGCCATTAGAAGATAGATTCTCAGGAGGCAGGTTCAGTAACATGGGCTGCAGGTCTCCTGGCAGGAGCAGGATGGGATCAGTACCAGGGTAGAGTAGTGGGAGCTGGCATTAAGGCCAGTAGAAGAGGGGAGACTTCCCACAAAATGAGAACCCATGCCTCTGAGCCATGGCATCCACTGGTCTCCCAAGCTCCTTTCTCTCCTTGCTGCCTTCTGGACCTTGTACTCCTGTCTTTGAACAGCTAGGGCCATAGAGTGGGGCTGAGGGGGCAGTTTCCAATCCCCCTAGTCCTACTCTGCTGAGGCAGATGGGAGAGGAAGGATTTTTACCACGGACAGAATGGGCTCCTCTAGACTTGCAGAAAGCTGGCTATGATACACTGGAAATCTGGTGTGTCAGTGCAGACAGTGCAGTGATTAATCAAGTCTGTTGGAGCACAGAAATAAACACACTCCAGCAGACTCTGGTGTCACGCGTACTAGTGTTCCTGTGCTGAAAAAATGGTGGCAGGGTGCTTCGAACCTTTTTCAGCATGGGGGATACTGATACACGTGACACTCAGGTGCTTTAAATTAGTGTGACTTGCTAATTAAAGCATCTCCCAGCACCTCCCAGAGTACCTCTAAAAATTACCAATGTGGCACAAGGAGTCATCATCCCAGGCTGCACATACAAAGTGGCCATGAGGACATACCAGACAGGACCTGGCAGAGGTGGCTAAACCCCATATCCGGAGGTGACAGCAGCAGTATAGTTCATAGGTGACTGGTAGGGGGTTCACATGCCCCCCACAATGGGGCTGGTTCCCCCCTGACAGCTGACGCTGTTGGCAAGGTACATTCAGCCAGGCAAATAAGAGTGGGCCGCAGGTGGGTAGGAAATGGTGCCTGGGAGTGGGATGGGTGGATGGGGCCAGGGTCAGGATCATGGGGCAGTGACAGTGTACGGCCACCTAGGCCAGGGCCATGATTTGCTCCCTGCACATCTGAGCAATGGGCACCAGTTCCAGGGGCAGGGACATGCAGGGAGATCACAGCCAGGCTCTGGCCCTGTGCTATCACTGCCCTGGGATCCTGGCCCTAGCCCCAGGCCCATCACCAGCCCATTCCACTCCTGGATACCACTCTCCACCTTAGTGACAAAGGGCCAGCCAGGGCCAAGCCTCTTCACACCCAACCCTTGACAGGTGCCCCACCTCGGTAACCATCTTGCAAGTTATTCCTTGCTCACTGGGTGCATCTACACATGAGCTTTAATGTGGATTAGACTAATTAGCTCCATAGCAAAGTGTCACTGCCTATACAAGCACTGGTATTAGGTCACAATAAATTAATTAACTCCACCATAAGATAGTGCTACCTAACTCCACACTTTAGCACCCTCGTGCCCCAGTCAGTGCCTCCACCACCCAACACTGCCATCACCCTGGGCTGCTCTGCCTTGGCTCAAAGTGCTGCAGTCCTGGGCACACGTGTAGATGCTGCACCCAGAAACAGTTAATTCCAAGACAAACTGTGCCAATTTATTGCCCTACCTTAATTGCACATCAAACACACACCTAAAGAGTTAATAGATTTCATAGACATTAGGGCTGAAAGGGACCTCGCAAGATCATCGGGTCCAGCCCCCTGGCCAAGGGGCAGGAAGTCAGCTGGGATCAGATCACCCCAGCAAGATAAGCATCCAAGCATATCTTAAAGATATCCAGACTAGGTGCTTGCACCACTTCTGAGGTGAGTCTGTTCCAGACTCTGGAGACTCAGACGGTAAAGAAGTTTTTCCTTATGTCCAGTCTAAAATGATCTTCCAGCAGTTTGTAACTGTTAGACCTTGTCTTCCCTTAGTGTGCACTGGTGAATAGACATTCTCCCAGTTCCTGATGCACACCCTTTATATACTTACAGGCTGCCACACAGTCACCCCTGAACCTTTGCTTCTCCAGGCTGAAGAGTCCCATGACCCCACAGCCTCTCCTAATAAGGAGAGGCCTGTTCTTTTGACCTCTGATCATGCATGTGGCTCTCCTCTGGACTCTATCAAGCTTTTCCACATCCTTTCTAAAGTGTGGAACCCAAAATTGGATGCAGTACTTTAGCCGCGGCCTCACCAAGGCTGACTACAGTGGGAAGATGACTTCCTGGGTCTTGCTCGAGATGCACTAGTAGATGCAAGCCAGAGTTTTATTTGCTTTGCTGGCTGTGGCATGCATTGCTAGCTCATGGTCATCTTGTGGTCAATCATGACCCCCAAGTCTCTTTCAATTGTGGTGCCAGTGAGTGTAGCACTGCTGAGCCTATAAGTATGATGTGGGGGTTTTCTATCGAGGTGGAGTACCATGCATTTCTCTGTGTTGAACGTCATCAGGTTTTAATCCACCCCCCCTTGCGAGCTTGTCCAGGTTGGCCTGAATTAATAGCCTGTTCTCTAGCCTGACCACATTTCCCCATAATTTGGTGTCATTTGGAAATTTAGCCAGTCCACTTCTGACACCTGAATCCAGATCATTTACAAATATATTAAAGAGTACTGGTCCAAGTATTGAGTCCTGGGGGATGCCACTGGTCACTATGCGCCATGTTGACTTGGTTCCATTGATTATCACTTTCTGGGTCTGACCACAGAGCTAGTTCCTCAGCCATCGGACCATAAAGTTGTTGAGGCCACAGTTCCCTAATTTTACCATGAGGACATCATGGGAGACCAAGTCAAAGACTTTTCTGAAATCTAAATACATGACATCAACCTCTTCTCCTTTGTCCAGGTGATGCATCACCTTGTCATAGGAGGAAATGAGGTTGGTCAGACATGACCTACCCACAATGAAGCCACGTTGGCCATCTCTCAGAATGTTGCCTTCCGTTAGTCTGTTGTTGATGGTTTCTTTGTTGATTTTTTCCAAGATCTTTCCAGGGATTGAGGTCAAACTGATTGACCTGTAGTTTCCGGGATCATCCTTGTTTCTTTCTTCAAGATAGGCACCACATTGGCCCTCTCCTGATCTTCAGGAACCTCTCCCGAATACCACAAGTTCTCAGATATCCTCGCCATTTGTCATGCTATGATGTCAGCCAACTCTTTTAGCACTCTTGAGTGCATTCCATCTAGGTCACCTGACTTTTGGATGTCCAGCCTCTCAAGTTGTTCCGTCACACAATCTTCACCAATTAAAGGCACATGATTGCCCTTACCCTGGTAGTCCTGCATCCGGTCAGGCAGGGTGATCCCCTTGGGCTAGTGGAAAATCGACACAAAGTAATCATTGAAGCGATTATCTTTTTCCTAGGTGTCAATTGTCAGCTGCCCCATTTGGTTCAGCAAGGGACTGATGTTGCCCTTAGGTTTTTTTTCTGACTTCCCACATATTTGAAGTAGGACTTTTTATTGCTCTTGATTCCCATAGCCAGTTTGAGTTGGGTTTCAGCCTCAGCTTTTCTTGTCCACTCCCTACAGGTGCAGGCCATGTTGCATAATCCTCCTTAGTGGTAGTTCCTGATTTCCATCCCTTATAAGCTTCTCTTTTCAGATTCAGGAGTCCAGGAGTTCCCTATTGAGCCAAGGGGGTCCCCCAACCCTTTTGCTACTGTTCCTATGGGCTAGACTGGACTTCCTTTGTGCTTTTAAGACCACATCCTTAAGGAGCAACCATTCATCATGGACTCCCCTCCCTGTCAGATCATGGTCTCTCAGGGCCTCAACAACCAAACTCATGAGCTTGTGAAAGTCAGGTTTCCTAAAGTGAAGGATTTCTGCATTGCTGACTGATTTGCCAGCTTTGCGTTGGATAGAGAAAGTGATGAACTCATGATCACTGTCACCAAGTTTCTCTTTGATCTTCAGGTTACTGACCAGATCATCCCCCTTGGCCAGTACCAGATCCAGCACTGCCTTACCTCTTGTTGGCTTGTAGACTTCTTGAGTCAAATAGAGCTTGCCAATGCAAGTGAGAAAGCTGTGTGACCAATCAGATTTGGCTGAATGCTCTTCCCATGAGATGCCAGGGTGGTTGAAGTCTCTCATGATGACCATGCACCAAGAGCGTGCAGCCTCTGCCAGTTCCCAGACTCATGGTCACACTCTTCCTCCTGGAAGAAGGTCTGTAATAGACTCCTACAGTTATATCCCCTTCACCACGTTCTCCTCGTATTCTAACCTACAGGGGGCTCAAGTTGCTCTCCTTGGGTGCCAATCTCTGCATGTAGGTAAGTGTACTGCTGCTGCGCATAGAGAGCTACACCCCCACCCTTCCTTGCAACATGATCCCTCCTGTACAAGGTACAGCCATCAATCCTGTGGTCCAGTCAAAGGTGGAGTCCCACCAGGTCTCCATTATCCTTATAAGATCGTATTAATTTTTGCTTAGCAGAAGGGCCAGTTCCTCCTCTTTTTTCCCCATGCTCCTGGCATTTGTGTACAAGCAGCTAAGCCTGCCATCAAAAGCCCAGGGCTTCCCTGTCTTGTTAGAAGTCCTGTCCTTGGGCTGGGGTAGGAGTGAGTTCCCTGGTATTATCTGACCTGCTGATTCTGTGGTTGTCACTTCCAGGGCTTGCACTAGTGATTGTCCACCTGTTCCCCAGTGATCCTAGTTTAAAGCCCTGTCTTTTGGGAAATAGTTTATGCATCTTTTGGGAAATAGGACTTGCAACTATATTGTTTTTCAGTTAAAGATACCTGCTGGTTTTCTTTCATCCATTCTTCTTGCTCCCATTCCCTCATTTCTCCATGACATATAAAAATTGTAATCAGATGCAGACATAATTCATGGTAACATATCTAAATATTGATCCAGTTTTTTAAATATAGGCCCCTGATCAAGAGACCATGTGGTCAGTAAGAGTGATATTAGGAAGTATAATGAATGTATTTCTTCAAGTAAGGTCAATAATCCTCAAAATCCTCAGTTTTGTCAGCTGCGTTTTGTCTTGTTAGAAAGTTGTTCTGTTTTTACCCCTGGAGAGGACAGTATATTGTATATATAATATCCACCTGTTTGGAATGTCTTAATTCCAGCATTTGTGATTTCTGAGATACCAGGGCCTGGACTGAAAACAGTACATGTGTAAGAGTTTACAGAATCAGAACCAAAGTGAATAACCTCTACTGAAAATGTGTAAAATTGAAAAAGGGCAGGGTGGGAGACAGGAAGATGTGAAAGAGAGTAAGAGAGAAAATTACAGAGAAATAATGGAGAAACAGAATTTCAAAAGACATAGTCCTCTCAGCTCAGTAAGAAACCTGCATCAATCACAGAGAAAATCTCATATAGAGAGACATGGGATGTTTATGATCTGTTGTAGCATTTACAGATTTACAGGGTTAGCCCCTCCATTCTCCCTGTACCAATGAAATCAGTGTGTAATGTGAATGTAATTTATACAGCAGCAGAAGGAACTAGGGGGCAGCATGCAGAGCTGTGATGCCTGTTAATTTGGACTACAAGTCCCAAGAAACCCCAGGGACTAGGGCAAGGGAAAAAGGAAGAGGAAGCTTGAAAGTAAGGAAGCAGAAGAGACAGCAGTGCACACCTGGAACCTGGTCAGCCGTACACAGAGGAATGCACAGTGGAGTTGGGGACCTCGCTGGCTCCGTCACCCAGGACTGTGGACCAAAGGAGCTGGACTCAGACTTGCAGGCTGCTGTTTTAGTGCTCTAGGTACTAAAGACACCTGGGGACAACTCCAGAGATGTGTGGGGGAAATTAAGATGCTGAGAGTATGTTACAACAGTGTTGATGTTTCTTTACCTTTTACCTGTTCCCTCCCTTTGGCTCATTGGCTTGTGACCCTAACTCTATGATTTTCTATATAAAAGTGGGAGGAACTCCCCCTTGCTTCTTGTGCCAGTTTCTGAGGCTGCAGGGTTGGCACAACTGGTTTTGCGTTTTGCATTATAAAAGTTATGATAACAAAAGTGTATATTCTGAAAGTACAGTTTCTGGATTAATTTAGCATAGACTGATTTAAAAGACTTGGAAATCAGGCAAATTACCTAGAAATAATTCATATGAAAATATTTATTTTAATCTTCAAATTTTCATTATGTGCATTACATTCTTGTGTTACAGCAAAAAACACCTGACATACAGTACCACAGTGACATATAATCAAGCTGTAAAAATCTAATATACCAAAATTGTGTAAACAAAAACCTTTCCATCTCAGTACTTTCCATGGACCAAATTCTGACCTATCAAATCCCACTGAAGGGAATATCTACAAGGCAGAGCTAGACTCAGTACGAGGAAAACTACCAAGACTTGGTTTTATACTTCTGGGGTAACAAACACCAGTCCCTACTTTATACAGATAGGGAAAATGCAAGTTTTAAAAAAGTAAATTAAACCTGGGTTGTTTCTATATATCCATATAGATATTGTGTTACTACTGAAAGTTGCAAACTCAAAGTAAGCTCTATGGACCAAAATCTTAGTTCACAGATACTCAACTGGCAACCGCAGTTGAGTTTCCAAGGAGATGGAGTAAGATACTGGACTGTTTTTGCCCGTAAAATAAGATACCTGCAGCAGAAATTCAGCTGGAAGTAAAAATGAATTCACAGAATAAAAGTACAAGCTGAAATTTTTCTTCCAGTTGCCATCAGTAAGCTAGGAAGTCTTGTTCCCTCTGCATGGGGGAAAATATGGCCTTCAGTCAAGCTCCTGAACAACCCCAAGCTATCTGAACTCATGAGTAGCCCAAACCAATTATAACTAAGCTAATACCTCTTCAGTTCATCCTGTCATGGTTTGAAAAGGCATCTCTTTGGGATCATTCAGTAAAATTAGAAAGGAGGACCACAGAAAACTAAAGAAAGGGGAGTGTTTGTTTTGTTCTGTAGTGGAAATAATACATCTTTGCTGAATATCCATCCCCAATGCAAACTGTGCTAAGGCAATCTATATACTGTAAAATTTAACAAATAATTTTAGAATGGGAGATACATTCCATCTGAAAATGCATTTAACTATTAAATTTTAGTCTCCCAATTGAATGGAAACATTTTTTACAGCTGTTGTATGACACATCAATTACAGGTTTGCTCTACTGGATTTTCGATAACATTCAGCAAGATTTTTTTTCTGTTGGTAGAAATGTATGGCTCTGATTTGCACCATCCTAACACACGTAACATCCTGAAGTCAAAAACACATGTCACAACTGCAGGAGTGGACCCAAACAACATACTGTACAGGTGGAAACAAATGACTGACTTTCCCATTAAGAAATAGTGGAAAATCAGAATTCCTTTAAAGTACAAAAAAAGTTTTGCTTTCAGTTTTAAACAAATGTTAAAAAATACAAATGTGTTTGATATAATAAGCCTCACACAGAATTCACTCAAACCCATTAATAATCCATATAATCCAATACCTTTTTCCTGCTTTGCACAATTAAAACCTTGGAATTTGTACTTACCCATGCCTTTATATTTCTCAAATGAGTTGATTCAGAACAGGAACACACTTCATAACCTGTGTAGGTCTACTGTACACACTAACTCAAATACCATATATGTATTGCCGTTTCCATAGTTACAGGTAAAAGTTAGTATCAAATATGGACTATCATTTGATTGTATTCAAATTTAAAGATCCCAGTCCACAACTTCATTTTCCATTAATCAGTAAGACTATAAATTTTATCATTATTTCTTTGGAGGAAGAACATTTTGTTCATAGTAACCAGGGTTTACTACGTTTCCAGGTGGGTCGTACCTGGCCACCACAAACGTGGAGCCATCACTTGCTGTGGCTTTTCCAACTCCCATCTTCTTTGTGTTCTTCCAGATCATAGCTGTAAAGTGACCTGGGAGAAAAGGAGATCAATACATTAACTTGGGGCAATGGAGCAGCAAAATTCTTTCAAGTGATTGATCAAAAAATGTCATAAACTAATGGCTAATAACGTCGCAGTGCTGCCTCTGACTTCCAGCTTTGGCTAACCAATCCCCCCAAGCCCCAAAACAGTTCCATTAACTTCAGCGGGGGTTACTTGATAGGAAAGATACATCAAGGCAGGTATCAGTAAAGCATATTCAGGAAAAAAAATCTGTGAGCGTTCTTCAATGCTTAATATTTTTTTTTAAGGTTAAAAGTACATTTGCCTTCAAAATTACTACATTTTAAAACTGAAGGTTAAAGAGAGACCAAGACTTTTTCTTAAAAATCATTTTTAACACAGAAATGTTGTTTACTTCCTCATTCCTCCAGGAGTCATAGTTTCCTTCCTCTTTCCTGTTATCATCAGGTTACTGCGAGCAACTGTAAGATTTGCTGTTTCTACTACCTGATTTTCACTATTTTTTGAAAAAGAACAATGAGAAAAGTAAATGAACCACCTTTAAAGTAATTTCTGCATCTCTGAAAGAGAAAGGCCTAGCCTTAACTCACCTGTTCCTGAAGAAAACCCTGGATTTTGAAAGTTGTAATTTTTTATTTCACTGTACCATCTGTCAGCTACTTCCTTTCCTGGAAGAAAAAAGAAGTGATTCTTTAGAATTGCAACAGACAGGATGAACTCAGCAAAATGTAACTGATCTAGCTTCTTGCCTACATCATTCTCCCAAGACTCTTGGCAGGTGTTCAGTTAAAGATGCCATGGGATCTGGTGCATAACCCCAAAAATCACACTTCCTGCCCTGGCTACATATGAATGGCAGGTGGCAAGATTGTGGGATTGGGGATCAGATCCCCATCGTACCATATTGTCATGATCCCAGGCTCCCCCTACACCAGCAAATAGAACACCAGTCAGCCGATTCCTGGTTGTAGCCTTGGAAACATACTGGAGTCAAGGGCTCCAATGCCCGCCCTACCTACTGCTCCCAGATGCTGGGGTGCACTGGAACCCTTGACTCATATCCCCAAGGTTGGGAGCCCCAATAAGCTGCTGCTCCCAGTCTATGGGGTACATCACAGCCGAGGGCTCCAGTCACCCCAGGGGCTGGGAGCCTGACCAGCTGTCACTCCCATCAGACCCCTTGATTCCACTGTGTACCAGAGGCTAGGAGCATAGGTTGGCTGATCTGTGCTCCCAGCATGCAGGGTGCAACAGAATCAAGGGCTCTGATGGCCTCCATGGCTGGGAGCTGCAGGTAGTCAGGACTCCCAGCCTCAAGGGGCACACTGGAGCCCTGACTCCAATGCAGTCCCAAGGCTGGGAACGCTAGTCAACTGATCTGCACTCCCAGCCTCGGGAGCGAACAGGAGTCAAGGGTTCCCAGTCAGCAGGTGCCTGACCACATGTGTGATTTAAGGCATGATGGGAACAGATTTTTTGTGTAATAACTGTGTAACTTATTCCTTGTTTTATTGCACTATTAATTGCATTAACAAGTGCCTGTGATTAACTGGTTAATGACATCTTAAGTGTACCATCTGCCAGGGGCCTAATAGTTACCAAAAACTGCTGGAAACTAAATGAAGTTGTATAAATATGAACTAGGCAACAATTTTAAGTTCCTTTGTTAATCAGGGTGAGCTCTTAGCTACAGATGGCCTTCCCATTATTGCTAACATACTCTCCAATTCAGCATTATTAAAAAAGAAACTACAGCAGGAAAAAGATGTGACAGAGACATAAATCCTTGGTCTCTTCCGAGACCTTGGACACACACTACTTTTGTAATGTTATATATGCCCTTGTGGTGCTACAAAGAGCTTGTGGCCACACATTCTGACTGTTTGTAGTGCTTCAGAGATGAACGACTCACTATGAAAAGATCTCTATTTCAAAAAGAACTCCTTTGTGGCACTACATGGAGAAGGTTTCTTAGACCGCTCTTCATCCTAGAGTGCTCTATTCTTCCTTCCACCGCTCCAAGGAGAAGGGAGGAAGAGTGTCTAAAGATATTTGTACACCTGAGTATTCGAGTCTGCTCCAAAGTGGCAGATCTCCGGCACATTGTGGGATGAAAAGGTAGGTGTATAAATGCCTTAAGTTCCTAACTGCAATAGGAAGCAGACGTACAGCCCTGTTAGCTGCAGTAGCTGTGCTGTTTTTCTGCTCCCCTTCTCTACTATGTTGGCAGAAGGCAGCAAAAAAGCAGCCCTCTGCTGGCCCCTACCTGGAGAGTAGGCCTTTGAGGTTGTTTTGGCATGCTCCAGCCAACAGGCTGTTCAGACACTTAAACATATGGACATATTTCTAACACTACAAAATTCCCCAGACTTCGTAGCACTCTAAATGTAAGGTGTAACCAAGGTCTAAGGAACATCAGCAGGCAAAAAGGTGCTCATCTTTCAGAGGGCGTGTTCAGACATGTGCTTTAATGTGTAGTACCCTATTCTACTGTGCATTAAAGTGGCATGTAAAAAACTGTGCTATGCTCATGCACGGTAGAATAGGCTACTGCGCATTAAGCGTCACCTAAAAAGCATGTACTTGCGTTACTGTGCATTTAGTGCTGCCCAATCCACATTTGTTTAGTACCTCATATTGGAAGTACTAAATGTAATGATCATTAGGAAAAGTGCATTATTGCATGTGTACACATGCCAGAGAGAATTAAAATAAAAAACCACAGCCACAGTATTGGAAAATCAGTTTGGACCCAAGGCTTTAGGTGCAGCAAATGTTCCAGACACATTAATTTTTGCCTTGAAATCTGCTTCTGTTCCTCATTATGTGCCATCAATCTATGAATATATAATGTCACACAACAAGCCTGATGCAGTATATTTAAGACTCAAGTGGAATGAAGATGTAGGGTTCAGATAACAGACCCCCAAAGCAAATCAGCAATTTAGAATATTCAAACATCTACAGCTGATCTCAGCCTGCATCTTATAAAGCAAAAGATCATTTTTCGTCTTCACTCAGCTCCCTCTCAACTTAAAAAAAAATTAAATATACTGCCAGCAGATACATGTTGGAGGCACAGGCAGTGCTTGGTCACATGTTTTGACTGTGTGCTATTATCAATTCCTTTTGGCAAGAAACTATAACCAGAGTTAATACAGTTTCGAATACAGCACTGCTGCCTTTGGCAAGTATGTGCACTCTTGGGTATATACCTAAAGAGTTCAAACTGAAACCTTCCCAGATTGTGCTCTTACAGCAGGCCTTATTAGTGACATGCAGGATTATAATATTGCTTTTGAAAGATATAGGGCCTCTCCCAAAGTCAAAACCTGTTATAGTGAGACGACACACCTGACATATAGAAAGAGTCCTGTTCAGCAGGTATAACTACTTTGACAAGTTTGGTATGATTTGGAAAGACTTCTTAGAATGCTTTGGTAATTAAATCATTACTCCCTGCACATTTCTCTTTTCATCTGCTGTTACTCCTGCCTTCTTCCCTCCCTCTTTTCATTCCTTTTCTTTTATTTAATTTTTGTCTTTCTTTTCCCCTTTATTGATTACTGATTATGACACATATGTATGTATTTCAGGTTGATATGTGCAATTGATATATATATATATGTAATTCTGATTTTTGTTGCAATTAAAAATCAATACACTTTTTTTTTTTAAAACCACATTGAACCCCCCAAAAATGTTAAGAATGAACTAAGGTTTCAAGAGTGATTAATTCCCCCTGATGATAGCTGACATATGACAATTTTATCCACAGTCTGTATTTTCCCCAACATACTCCCCGCCATTGCAGTATCAAAGCACCCTTGTCTCTCTGGCTTTTATGGCACACCATGGGGATTTTTACTGTTGGATGCTGCATGACTTTAGGGGAGGGTCCAGCATGGATGTACTTGTGAAGCCTTCTGGACAGATGTTTTATGTGATCGGAGGGGATCTGGACTTGAGAAGCAATACACCCCTTCCAGTCCAAGTTTCCCTTTACCTATGCACAATTGGGAAAGTTAAGGGTGAAGTGATGGTCTTGTACAAAGGGGTTTCTGCCCAGGATTTATGGACAGATGCCACTGCAAAGTTTCTCCTTCCTGCTTCCACAGGTATTGATGGTTTCCAGCCCTGTTTTGGCTCCTTCTGGTCCATAGAGCTGAAGTATGTACAATTATTATAAGCCTGGACAAATTTATGAAGTAAACATTTCAAAGATACTCCTCCCCTGTCTTACCTATGATAAAGCCATTCTGATAGATTAATAAAATACTGCCAAACATTTGAAAAAAAATAAAAGAGCAATACATAAAAATAAGGGTATTATCTGGTGATAATATAAAGCAGTTGTTAATAGACTTAAGGTCAAACATTTGCCAGGATTTCCCTGTAATCCCAACAGTGTGGTCTCCCACCCCTGCTTAGCCCACAAGCAGCAATGGCAAACAAGTAACACACTGCAAGGCAATAGTGTACATCTCTGCTTTAACTTTTTAACTGCCATTGGCCATAAGCAATGTTGGAAAGTCCCATGGGAACACTGCCTGTGAGCATGTGGTAGGCGACTACTGTCTTGAAACATTTTTCTCTGGCTCACTGAGTTTCAACTGGAGAACACAGTAAAGACTCTAGTCTTTGTCTCTAGTTACCATGTTTCTGCTGGAGGGCAGATTTATACGTGAAACTGAATTAGACAAAATAACAAAGGGTTCTTTCATTCATCAACAATCCTTAAAAAAAGGCAAGTCAGAAGAAGGAATCAATTTAACAAAGGGTTCTTTCATCCACCAACAGTCCTTAAGGAAAAGGGAAGTCAGAAGAGGGAGTCAACTCTGATTCTCTGAAGAAGCAAAGAAACCGTCTACAACAAAAACTAGAAGCAGGACCCTGCTGTCCAATCCAGCAACTTTTGTGACCAAGGTATTTGTAGCAGTCCCTTGCCCCACTGCAAGCATGGATGGTGTTGAATGTTGTACCAGTAGCGTTCGTGTCACCCAAAAGTTGATTGCATTCCCTCAACGCTTACTAAAATGCTAACCACACCCCACCTGAAGAACACCTGTAGCCCAATTTCCCTGTCACAGAGCATGCAGATGCCCTGCTCCTTAGAGCAGAAACAGCTAGGGAGAGAACCCTAGCAGTGAGTGAGGAGCTCAGCTGCTAGTTACCAGGGCAGCCAGAGTAGTAATAAAGAGGCACAGGTGCTGGTTGCTAGGGCAACCACTGTGGGTCAGCTGACTGGAAGGGGGCAGGGCCTGACCTGAGTTTGTGTTGACAGTTTACTGTTTACAACCATGGTTTGGGTGAGGCTATTAGGGGCTGGAGGAGGCCTTATAGGGGCTCCACGGTAGCGTGGGGACCCCAGTGCCAGAGAGGCGGCAGCATTCAGGGGTGCACCAACCCCAGCCCTGAGAAGGGGAGCGGAGAATTGGAGGCCAGGTAAGGCTGAGGCTGCCTGAGCCCAGCAGGGGGGTCTAGACCCTGAGGAGGAGAGTTGGGGCCAGGCACTGCTACGGCCACCTGAGCTCCAAGGCTGCGGTAGTTGATATATTATCGAATACATCAATGATAGAAGTTGAGACGAACTTGGCGTGGTAAGGGGCGCTAGGGGAAATCACAGCCACCCCTATGACCCCGCTCCGTGACATTCTCATTAACTATCTGGTAGGCTAGGGTAGTAATTACACATAAACTGGTATAAGCGATTGGAAATTGGTTCGAATCTGTAACACAACAGGACTAGAGACAGAAGTTACACATAAACAGTTTTAACTGATCAAAAACTGGCTTAAAGCTGTAACAGAACATAAGTACAGTCCACATAAACCAGTTTCAAAATGGCTGAAACTTGTTTAAGATAAACGTAGCTGAAAGCAGTATCAGACTTAACTGATTTGGGTCAAACCGGTTTATGGAACTTCTGTCCCAGACTCCTTCCTGGTTTCAGTTAAATCAGAGTCCCTCAGCATCCTAGATGCTTGTCAACCCTGGACTGAGTGAGGTTGGGCTGGGCTGTCTGCTCCAGACAGCAGGGCTGGCCCTGCCCCTCTCCTACCTAGCTGAAGCAGTGAGGACTGGCTGAGAAATAGATGGAGACTGAAGCCACAGCAATGTCCACCTGGCTTCTCACAGCCCCCCTCCCCCAAACACTGCTTGCTGTTCAAGCAGGGATCCCCCCCTCCCTCCCTCTCCTCTCCGACAGCATGGAGCCCAGCTTGCATCTGGTCAGGGTCATGTCACTCCCATGCTAACTAATACTGAGAGGTGTCTGTGAGTGTATGTGTGTCTCCATTTTCACTGGGGCAGGCAGACAGAACAGTGTCTGCTTAGGGCTTTGTGGAGCTAATCAACAGGTTGATTAGTAATGTCCCTTGTTCCTTCCTTGGAAAAGCTGTTTAAGAGCTTGAACTAAAGAGAGGCTTTTGTTTTCTTAATGAGCTAATAAACCTTGTGTTATCAGCACCCCGCTGGCTCCCTCGCCTGTCAGGTTTGCTGCAGACAGTATGAAGAAGCAGAGAGTGCCTCAGAGTGCTAGCCAGGGCCGAGGTCTGGCAACACTGCCGCCCTTTGAGCAGCAAACTGGGAAAAGCCTGATGAAGGCTGCTTCTCCCTGCCACTCCAGGCACACCCCAGATGGCAACTGTGTAGGCCAGGGTGGAGGTTTAAACCCTCCCCATATCAAAGCACCATGCCAGGGCCTCACCACAGCCCCTCAGCTCAGCATTGTGGAAGTAAAGGGAGGGCTGGTGTAGAACCCCCTGGCTTCTAGCCTGAGCCAATGCAGGCATGTACCTGCATCTCTTAATTTAAACATGAATGTCTATCCACCTCCAAATAGGTTCAAGCTGTGCAAAGATTGAACCAATTCAGCTCAGTATTTTTTAATGTCTGTTCCTAGCCCAGAAATTCAGTGCACAAAAAACACTTTGAAAATGGCCAACATTGGTTTAAGATGAACTTAACTGATTTAGGCTAAATCAGTTTATTGAACTTATGTCCCAGATACCCTCCAAATTCAAGTTAACTCACAGTCCCCCAGCATCCCAGGATGCTTTGCATCTCCCCTGTAAACTGCCTGTTGCAGAGTGAGTGGGTTAGCCTTGACCCAAGCTGTCTCCTGCAGGTGAGCAGAGAGGTGTGCTCTAGCATCCCTCAGCTTCTTGTCTGGGCCACTTCAAGCATGTGGTTACATTTCTGGAATCAAAAGCAAATGTCAGTTCACTTGCTTATCAATTTAATGTACACAGTTTAGACCAACCTGTGAGGATTGAACTGATTCAGTCTCCAGCTTTTTGACTGTCTGTACTTAGCCATAAAGTCAGTCCCTATAGCTGTTCTTCTTATCTTTTTTAATGTGTTGTAAAAGACATGTTCAGATTCTCCAGTCCAGTGCAAATGCCCAAGATTACATGTTCAGCACAGTCAGGCTCTCAACCAACATACAAAATCTCCTCTGTGAGAGGGCAATCCTTGGGGAGATACAGGGTAGATTGGAACAAGTGGACATGGTCAGCGTGCCTTTGTGACAGCTATGGCTAAAACTCCAAAGTAACATTAGTAGCCTAAGGGAACCATCTTCAGATCACAGGACACCACACGAAAAACAAGATAAGGTGGGTGCAAAGGTGACCTCTGCACTCACAAATACACAGGGCTTTACTCACTGAAACTGCATTTCACTCTGCTATTTTTTCTGTTTCTCATCATCTACTTCTCATCGTCTACTTTTTTTGCCTTGTAAAGAAGCTGTGGAATTTTCACTCGACTGTGTAAACACTGCCAGGGCATAATGGTAAATTAGAGGGAGAGGGAGTGGCACCTTGAGTTAGCTCTTTCATCATTGAACAGTGACTCTCTTAATGTGCTATTGCTCAGGGACCTGATACAACGGAGGCTGCACATTATTAGGGCAAGTTAATTATTGATTTGAAGTCCAAATACTTAAAGTGAACTCCACGACTGTACCCGGAGTTCATGAGACAAACTAACTTCTCCTTATTTATTTTTATTCATGGGAGAAAGGGGAGAGAGACGGTTGAGGCTGGAAGGTTTACTTGGTTCTCTGTATTCAAAAACACTATGGTCCTTTTCCATTTGGGGCCAACCCAACAACCTGCAGTTCCTGCTTGAGAGTTACTATGTGTTTCTGATTCTGCTGGAACTCCAAGTGAGAACAGAAGACACATAGCATCTCTCAGGAAGTACTCACAACTTTCAGGGTCAGTAAGAGGTCAGACCACAGACACTACCACTGGGTTTTCAATGGCTTCTATAGCTACCAAGTTAAAAACAAAATATTGCAAGTCATCCAAAACAGAGTACTAAAGCTACAATTGGTAAAGATCTAAGGTAGGGGTGTACAATTATTTTGGCTGGAGGGCCGCTTAATTTTTAGTGTGTTGTCAAGGGCCACAAAGGTAGCTCTGCCCCTTGACAGGAGTCCCACCCCCTGATTGCCATCTTGGGACTGGAAATCCCACCCTTAACCCCGACCTTTGCCACTGGAAGTCCCTTCCCTTACCTCCAGAAGTACTCTTTTGGGGAGGGGGTTTTGCCATCTCAGAACCAGAAAAAAAAAATCATATATTAAAAATCAAACTTCTGCTAGAACATATTTTAATTTTATTTCCAAAAATATTTTTCTCCTGATTTATGCATTTTTGTGTAGTGTATAGAGGTGATTGCATAATAGCTCAAAATAAGGTCTTACTTTAGCATATTGTGTGTGAAAGAGTGGGTAGGATATGGGGTTGGTGTGGGTCTGTAGAGGGGTGTGGGTGTGTGTGCGCATTGTGTGTGGAGTTCTTAGGGGGGTGTGGAGTTTGTGGGGGGATGGGTGTGTGGGGGGGGTTTCTGGAGGGGAGTGTGGTATGGTGTGATTGACATGTGGGCACCCTGCCATAAGCCTCCACCATCTATGGTGCACAACCCCTGCCGTTGCCAGCAGCACCAGCAGATGGAAGACCCTCGGGGCGCTTATGCTCCACAAAAGGCAGAGCTGCATGCATCTCCAGCTAAGTTCTGGGAGCTTCATGTGGTAGCACGGAGCCAGCCTGGCCCAGCTCAATGGTGTGCAGCTCCCTACTGGAGTGCCAGGAGCTACAGGGAGTCATGTATCATCAGGCCAGGCTGCCTCTGTGCCTCCACATGGGGTTTGCAGCACTCCAGCAGGAAACCATAGGTGGAGGCACAGAGCCAGCCTGCCCTGATACGACACCATGCAGCTCCTGCCTGCAGTGCCAGGAGCCCCACACGTTGGCATGGAGCCAGCCCAGCCCGGCCCAGACAGAAGGCACATGGCTCCTGGTTGCAGCACCAGGAACCCCACATGCTGGCACAAAGCCAGCCCAGCCTGCCCAGTGTTGCATGTTCCTGGATGGAGTGCCAGGAGCTACACATGGCAGCACAGACCCCACCCAGCGTGACTACACATGGCCACCCACAGCTCCTGGCTGGAGTGCCAGGAAACAAGGGGAACCACAGCCAGGCCAGCTTTGTGCTTGCACGTGGGACTCCTGGCTGGAATGCCAGGAGCCCCATGGGAGATGGAGGCACAGAACCGGGCTGGCCCATCCTGGCAGTGTGCAATCTCTGAAAGGCTAAAACTCCCACTGGCTTTCAGAGGGGTAGCCACAGAATGGTAATTATTGCCTTTTGGAGCGGTCCCATGGGCTGGAAAGAATGGCCTGGCAGACTGAATCTGGTCCATGGGCCATATTTTGTCCATCCCTGATCTAAGGGGAGAGATCCAGTAAAAGAGCTAAAGTGAGACTGAGATGGAATTTAGATGTCTCCCCTGCACTTTATCTCTTGACAATTTAAAATGTAAATAATACAGGTAGGGTTTTCTGCACATGGGGGATGAAGCTTGGCCACAGGCCTCTGTGCTGGCCTGCCCCACCTTGTTCTACCATCAGGGTTCCTGGGAGCCACAGTGTTGGTGTGTGTGTGGGTGTATGCACACGCACCCCCCGCATCCTGGACTTCCTTACCCCGTCCCATATTTCCTTCAAAATAATATGGTCACCCTAATTATAGGGCAAGGATATAAAAGATAATGACAAGCTGGCTGAATATGGACCACAGAGCCGTGTCATCCATCCATGGGGATTCTGGAGGAACCAAGAATTCCCTGGTGGAGCCCACCACAGGTTTCAGGGTACAGAGCCCTGTTCAAGATACATTTTGACAGTAAAGGGGCCAACAATGGCTAAGTTAATCTCTACAGCTCCTTTGGCTGATAGTACTGTTTGCCCTGCTGCTGCTGGGTCCAGATCCAGCCCACAGGGAGGCCCATGGTCTGGATCCAGCCTGAAAAGCCAAGTAAATTTGCTATAGAAAAACTGTGTCATCAACATTTATGTCACACCATGCACATGCATCGTTCTGTTCAAAAGGCACAGTCTGTCAAATACATAACCCTTCCTTGAGTTGTGTTTATCTAGTACATTCCAACGCTTTCAACTTAGTTTCCTAGCTGATTATTTGTATGGCTGAACAGGCAAGGCTGAAGGTTTCAGAAGCAATGCATCCTAAAACCAAATTTTCTGTTTTCGTCTCTTGCAAGGACTGGTCATTGCAAGCAGCAGGAGGTATAGATTCTTCCCCCAACATACATTAGTAGTGAAGCCAGAGCTGACATTCCAAACACTATAACAAGAGATCAGTTGATTTTACAGCACACTTCCAAAGCTGCTAAGCTGACAAACACGTACTATGTTTGTCTCTAGTTGACTATCTGGCAGCAGAACACCAATGACTCATGGTTTGCTATTTCATAAGAAAGTCTCCATATATCACCCCAACTCTATGGCTCATAAGCCCTGTAAGTTTATATCCTCATCTGTCTGGATGTGACATTCACACTTGCATCTTACATAGGGTTAATTGGCTTTTTAGCCACTCCCCTTGCACCAATGGCCAGCCAGCCAAGTACGTGGTAGTGCTAGAGCAAGCAGCAAATTGGTGAGCTGCATCTGGGTACTCAGAGTGGTCAGTGTGCTGTGGTTGCATCCCAGGGAATAGAAGGGGGTGCTGACTTGGGATCAGCACCCTCCCACCCCTGCCCAGGGCAGTAGGGTTTAGGAGGTTTGAAAGTTTGCCCATGGAGCAAAGGAGTGGGAATGGTGTATTTTGTGATGCTGAAGGAATAAAAATAGAGGGCTTTATCTCCCTAGAGCAGACTAACAATGCCCTGGAACAACCTGACTAAAACAGATGAATGATGAAAAATGTAACTTTGTGTGACTTAATGGCATCACAGTGTACACATGCAAGACTTCTCAGGGTATTAAATGATTCTGCATCATTGCAAACTAAACTACATCTGTTAGTTAGCTGATACTGATCCGACTGCCAATAAGTAGCCTGGCAGCTTGTAGAGCAGCATCTAGCTTGTAGAGCAGCTTGTAAGTCTGCTGTGGGGAAGGGGCATAGGTGGGTGGGAGAAAGAGAAAGGGCATGGGGGGAGCAAATTGAGGCCTCTGTGGTGAGGGAGGGAGTGGGGCAGGGGCAGGCACTGCCCAGCTGGGGAAAAGGCAGGGCACAGGGAGGAGCTGCGAGTGGCTCATCCAGTGGGCACTGGGGTGTGTGGCTCCTGCTGTTGTGCACACCACCAGGGGAGTCATGGGGGGCATGTGCCCCTGCATCTGTTTGCAGAGTGACGGTGGGCTTCCACTGTGGGCTGGGGCCAGGGGTGGTGCAAGGGTCTTAACCATGGGGAGGCTGAGCTGCACTCAGGGCAGGTGGAAATGGTGCTGGGAGGGGGATTATGGGGGGGATCAGGGCTACAGCCAGCCCAGAATATGCCATAGTCTCCCTGTAGTCCCCACTCCTAGCACCACTGCCACCTGCCCTGAGTGCAGCCCTGGCCCAGCCTCCCACTGGGAAGAGCCCAGCACCACCCACCGCTCCAGCCTGAAGCAGCAGCCCACCCTTGGCCTGCACACAGATCTGGGGGGCAAGTGCCCCCTCTGCCTTCCCTGGGGATGTGCACAGCAGCAGGAGCTGTCCCCTCCTCCTGTGCCCCCCCTCCCATGCCCCCCAGATGAGCTGTTCACAGCTCTGTCCCATGCCCCACCCCAGCTGGGCAGTGCTTGTCCCAGACCCACTCCCTCCCTCCCTCTCCATGGGAGCCTCAATCTTCCCCACCACCCCTTCACTCCCCTCCACCCCTTCCCCCACAGACTTACCAGCTGGATTGTGCTCCCCAAGCTACCAGGCTGGCTGCGTGCATGCTGCAACTACACGCACGCACGTGGCATTTATCAGCAACAGTACCAGCCACACCAGCCAAAAAAAGTTGATTGCCAATAATGTCAATCTTCTTTTTATCAGTGCTGATACGATATGGACCAATGTATTGGTGTACCTTTGTCCATAATCCCTCATTTCTCACTGTGTTCCCTTAATTTCTCTGGGTCCATTTTTGTTGTCTTACTTTACATCCACTATGTATCCTAACTTGTAAGTAATCCTATTGAATAAGCTATTAAAAATCACAGAATAAATCATGCAGGATAGTACATTTCCACATAAGAAAATACAGCAGATTGGCACTCATTTTAAACAGAAAACAAAACATGACTACTTTTCTTCTTGCATTTTTCTAATCTTACTTTTTGTAAAAAATCTAAAAATATACAGTGTTTACTTGCATACTACACATACCTTTTCCTCAAAAATCAGTCCTCTGAAATTGGGGTGCATGTCTTAAGCAGGGAAGCTGACTTTCCTTCACTGAAATAGAAGTATGGAGACACTATGCTCGAATAGCTGCCAAAATGACTGCCACTTCTCTCATTGCCAGTAAATAGCAGGTTTGGAGTTCAGTGTCCCAGCTGTTCAGACAAAACTACTGTTAATTCCTTAGCAGCTGTGAGAAAGTTAACACCGTAGCTTGTGCCTAAAGCAGCTACTGAACTGGCTGGGGCAACTGAGTTGGTGCATGCAGCCAGTCACGACTGCAGAAGACATTTTCCTCCTACATTCTGCCTTTCAAAAACAAAGTGTGTGTCTTATTGGGGTCATATGGTATGTGAGAATGTATGGCATTTATTCCCCAGTCCTCAATGACACAGAAAGGTAGGAAACTAAAATGTAAGTTTCCTTAAAAAAACCAGTCAAGTAAGTACATATTTACTGGACCTAATTTTATGTATAGTATTGAATCTCTCCTTTCTGCTATCCCTCATATATTTCCTAGCAGACATGCAGAAAGTTTGCCAAGTAGGTTATGCCTGTTTTTTACTACATTTTCTAAATCTGATTTTAAAAAATTCCCCAAAAGCTCACTTAAATATTTCCATTGATTAAATAATTTCTTGTTTGATTTTTTTATTTTGATGGGAAAACCAGATAATCAATTATTCCCACAGCTTCCTTACAGCCTCTTCTGCTTCATCTACATTGTGCTTGCATTTGTAAGTGGCAAGAAGTCACCCAGGTCATAAGGCAAACAGGGACCACCAAGGACATGGTGTATATAAACCCTATGTACTCCCTAGGGAGTACAGGCAGTAATGTCCCTCTCCTCTCCAGGTTGGCTTCCTATAGGGCTTGTTCATGTGCCATATGGACTGTTTTCTTGCTACCCACAATACAAGTTACATGCAAAATGTGGTCCCAAGTATCTCTAATACTTGCTTTCAGGTGCAGTGACACATGTGGGATGCCATCAGGATCCAGTGGAGCACTCCATATACCACAGAAGCCCAAAGGAGGGAGTTGTTGCATAATGTGCTGGGTTATTGGCAATTGTGATGTTATGCATTTAGGCATAGAAAAAAAAAAAGTCTGCAACTCAACTTCCTTAGGATTGGAGGGAGAACACAATTGCCTTGCATGTGTTAGAAAATGGAAATACTTTTCAAACCATAGCCTGTGTTATTCCAGAAAACTTATAATATCATTTAAAGGAAGTCTAAAAACTCATCATTAGACCACTACATTGTCAAACCCTAATTATTTCTGAAACATTAAACGTGCCAGCATTCTTGTGGAAAAAGTCTAAGAATCCAAACATATAATAACCACTTTTTTGACAGAATGTGTACCACGTTGGAAGTTTATTGAGTTTTCCTTCATCTAGAAAGTAAATTGGAAGACACTGAGTCTCTTTGTCAGCTGCCTGAATAGACACTGAAATACAAGCCAGTTTCCAGCCTCATTCAGCAGGATACAAATTAATTATCTGGATGGAACTGCACAAGAAGAAAATGAAAAAAAAAAGAACCAACTCCACAGGGACAAAGCCTAAGCCAACAACTGAGAACAATTTTCTATATACAACTAGCTTTCATCCTCAGGTACTTACAAAGGTCCTACTCTACACAAAATTTAATACAGTCAAGACGATCGCAGCATAAAAGTGATAACTGTAGGGAACAAATAAGACGGGTGTCAGATTTCTCAGCAGGGCATACAATATTGTAAATAAAAAATTAGGTAAAGCTATACAAGAAGTACTCAACAAAGATAAAAGAGGTAAGGAAACAGCATGAAGGCTCCATGGAGGTGTAAGCTTTATTTCATCTTTTTCTGGCTCTCAACTAGAATTTTATAAGTAACAAAGTTATATAATTTTACTTTTCAGAAGTTTTTGTGGAGCACTGATCCTACTAAAAAGGAAGAATTAAGATCAGCTAACAAAGCATAGCCACTGTGTTAACCTTATCACATAGCTGTGCTTTCCCATACTACCTGAGGGACAAAATGCTAGTAGTCATGAAGTGAACCAAAATGTGTAGTGACTTTTCAATATTAACAAATATCCATAAACTGACAGAGCTAAAAGAGTTATGGGCCAGGCCAACTTCAATATAATTTCAATGCCTACCTTCCTCCGGCTTTTTTGAAAACGCTAGCAAAGGGTGATAATGCAAATGTTCACTTTTAATGAACAGAGAGATTAACCCAGTGTTAACCCAGTACACCGGAGAGGAGATAGGGATGAGCAAGAGCACACTGAAAATTATTCTGATTGAGAGCTCATCATATGTTGCCTATGTGAGAGAGTTTTAATGAGAGCTCAGTTCTTTTAACAAATAAACTAAAGGCTGCCAAATTCATATCATTTTTGGATTACAGAGTATTTAAACAGGGGATTCAGAACTGAACAAAAAGAGGTGGGCACAATGTCCTTAAGTATTTTAATGAAGCAATTTCTATATTTCATAAACAACTAGATTTCTCAAGCTTATTGGCAATCTTGGGCCAGGGCTTATGGTGTGTTAGGATGATGCAAAATAAAAAGAGAGACAACAAAGAGGATGTAAAAGGTTCCTTCTCCATCCCCACCCCCATGAAAGCAGTAGGGCGGAATTTGTTTCTAGCACTCAAGACTGCTCTTCAGCAAGGACTTGGCTGTTAAATGAGTACATATACTGCAGCATCAAAGCCTCTACTCAGAGCCCACCAGCTTACTAGCTCCTTATCCTGATATCACCAGGTCATGTTAGCTGCTGCATATGCTTCTCCTTTTCAGAACAGAGGTTAAATAATGTTCAAATGCACATCCCTATACCAGAACCAGGGAACCAGGCTGGGAGGGTTCCTGGAACAGAGGAAATACCTTTCACTGCTCTTCCCCCTGCTGCTGGCCAGCACAGAATATGGCCTGTTTTACTATTTTTATTTCTAACTCAAAGTAACAAGACGTGTATACTAAATACTGTTGACAGAGGAGGAAAAACTAAATTTACCTGGCTGATCATAGGAAGCCCATGCTAGGTTTTCTCCACATTTTCCATTAGCAGATTCAGGGCTGTGTTTGAGGACTCTTGTGCTAGCCAATGCTTCTGCATACCTAACAAAGAAATCCACAAATTATATCACATACCAGCGAGAGAGAAGCACCAGCTTGTATGGCATGCAGAGGAAAAAATCAGAGTAGAAGGTGGGGATGTTACAAACCTGTTTCTGAATTTCCACATACCTATATGGTAGTGAACATAGGCAGCAGAAGAGCAGCAAGGGGGTGCGGGCTAACATGGCTTAGCCCCTTATGGCAGGGCACTGCTTGTGCCTGCCACTTTAAGAGCCCAGCCAAGCAGCCAGCAGGCGCTTGATTGTGGCAGCCATTTTAGATCCCTGGCTGCCTATATAAACAGAACAGTTCACTGCTAGAGGTGCCCAGAGCTGAGGGCCTGGAGTTCTGACTGGCTGGGAGGTGAGGCCAGGGCCAGCATAGCCAAAGGTCCTGGGGGGGCCACACCTGTAAGGGGGAACAGCTCAGGGAGCTACGTAGCCTAGAATGAAGGCAGAGTAAACCACCTGGAGAGATCCAGGTGGGGTTCAGACTAGAGGATTCTGGGGCCCAGACGAGCCAATGATGTTGACAGCAGTGGGTGCCATCTGCGAGGCTTGGGCTGCAGTGTAGGGGAGGAACAGAGCTGCAAATAGTGCCACCTGGCATCAGGGTAAGAAATGGGCAATCTCCTGCCTAACTAACCTCTTAGATAATAAGGCATGGCAGATGAGAAGGCGGGCAATTGGCCCAGAAACAGGTGGGTGAGTCGTTGGTAGACTGGCCCCGAGAAGGCCCCGTTACACTTTTCCCCCACTCCCCAAAACACAGGGCAGCAGTAGGGCCACAAGGCAGACTGGCCCTGGGCTTCTACAGTAGAGGTGTAGAGGGGCACATGTGCAGTGGTGAGGGAGGGAGTGGGGCTGGGGGCTGGGCAGGTGCTGCACAACTGGGGCAGTGAATGGGACTGAGTCGCAAGCAGCTTGTCCAGGGGACACAGCTCCTATGCATACCCCAGGAGGACATTGGGGGGGGGGGGGCATATGTCCCCGGATCTATGCAGGGCAGGTTGCTGTTGCAGGCTGGGGCTACACTGGACTCTTCCTGGCAGGGGGCTGAGCCAGGCTGTGCTTAGGGCATGTGGCAGTGATGCTAGGAGGAGGCTAGGGGGGCTTCAGCCACCCCAAAATTCACTGTTGCCCCCCAAACCTCACTCCCAGCACTGCTGCTGCTCACCCTAAGCACAATGCGGCTCAAATCCCCTGCCAGAAAGAGCCCAGCACAACCCCAGCCACAGCCCACAGCAGATCCAGGGGCACATGCCCCCCCCCGCCACTCATGGCTTTATTCCAGCACCCACTCCAGTTGCGCAGGGCCTGCTCCAGCCCCACTCCCTCCCCTCCACCCACAGCTCTTTACCCTCCTCCTGCCCCTTCCCCCACAGGCTTACCTGCTGGGGAGGTGCACACGCACGTTCAGCCCTGTCAAATAATTTTTTCTCCCTCTGCCTACGGTAATAGATGCACTGAAATATACCCAGGTTGAGAGGGCATGAGGAAGGGAGTCCCTGAAGAAGTTTTTGTGAAGAAGTCTTCCATGGGAACATGACTCACTACGGCATATGGTCTGGAGATAACAAGAAAGCACCAGCCTCAAGTCCTTGAAATCTGTGGAGATTTGGAGGAATGTAGGGGCCCAGACTGTCTGCTACTTCTATAAGGAAAGAAAAGGAAGAACATACAGGAAATGCCATTAAATAACACACCCTGGAGGGCTAACTTTCCCCACAGGAACCAGGTGCATAGGGGCATTATGACATGGGATCTGGGTTTTCCATCTGCCATGGAAAAACTCAGACTTTCTCCTTTTAAAGGAGGAAAACCCAAGAAACTGCAGATTTCCCCTTGCAGGCTAGCAGAGTTCCAGCCTACATGGGGCTGTTTGGAGCTGGGGGAAGTGGGATGCCTGGGGTGCCACACTGCATGTGGCAGCCAGGCAGCAGTGAAGAACAGCTCCCACAGCTCCCTGCAGGTAATTTTACTTCGGGGGGGGGGGAGGGGCAAGGCAATGCAATGGGGGTGGGGGTGCACAAGCCACGCAGTGTGGGAGCAGGGAGGGCACAGACAATGCAGGGGGGGGTACATGCCCCCCCAGATCTCTGTGCCCACAGTGGGGCATGGGGCTGTAGCCAGGCTGGACTAGCTCTGGGCAGGAGCCACCTCTGCAGCCCAGAAGATGGAACCCAGCACAGGAGGGAGTGTCACACTACCATGGCCACCGAGATGAGGTGCAGCAGCACAGAGTTGTCTCCCACTGCTGCCAAGCGGGCAGGGGGCAACTCACCTTGGCAGCCATGGCAGTGCAGCACAGTACTCTCTAATGCACCATGTTCTAACATGGAGCTGCAGAGGCAGCTCCCGTCCAGAGCTGGTCCATCCTGGCTACAGCCCCTCACCACACAGTGGGCACAGAAATCTGGAGTGGGGGGCACATGCCCCTCCCTACATGGCCTGTACCCTCCCCACCCCCTGCCACATCATCTGTGCCCACACCCTGATGTGTTGCCTGTGCCCCCACAGCCCAATTCCCCACCTTCTTCCTCATACACTGGGGGGCAGGGGGCATCAGGTCAGGAGGTAGAGGCACCAGCAGGGCTGGGGGGGTGGGGAGGGCTGGTGTTCACGGATGAGGTGCACTGGAAGAGCCAGGGGGCTGTGTGTTGGGAGTGAGGAGCACAGACAGGATTTGAGGGTGGGGGGTACTGCAGGTTGCGAGTGAGGGGCAACAGCATGGGCAGGGGCAGGGCACTGGCATATCAGGGCTCCTCAGCACTGCAAAACAGGAGAGGGGACAGCTGCAGCTCTGATAAACAAAGTAGGTAAGGGGAGCTCTGATTTCTTTTTTTCCGCCGTGATAAAACCAAAATCAAACACCAAAATATATAGGTATTTAGAATTTATTTTATTATAATGATTGAGGCACTGGTAGGCTTCCAAACTGCTCTAAAATTGTAAATATATCAATAAAATATTGTGTCCAATAGATAGATATTACACACACACTAGCGGCATTTCATTTGTTTGCAGAAAAACGTGGATTTTGGGGGGTTTAATAAGAGAAGTTGTGATTTTTTTTTAAAGAGAATTGGGGATTTTTTAAATAGAGAAAAGCAGGATCCCTGTTATGACTTACGAATCAGAACACAAAGAATGGACAAATATACAACTGTAGCCACTTTAAAAGGGGAGAGGGAACTACTGCTTGGGTGTAGACAACAGAGGTTTCTTCTGTCAGGTTTGTGTGACCTTGTAGAGTAAGCTAAAACACCCCAATCATGACCCTGGTCAAAGTAAGGTGACACCGGACCAGTGGTGTAGTGCTTAAAGCACCGTACTAATAAGTTCCATTTGTTCTGACTTTTCTTTGCTATCTTCTATATATGCATTTTTCACTTGTCATGAAATCTATTTCCTATTAACGAGGGTAGACATCTCCCCTTAGGGATATTATAATCCAATTGCATGCTCTTCCACCCCTGCTGGCTTTCCCCACCAATGCAAGGATGGGCAAAATACAGCCCATGGTTCCTGGCACTGCTGGGTGCCAGGCAGGCAGGTGGGGTTGTTTCTGCCATGCCAGGCAGGCAGGACTGCTTTCACCCAGCGCTGACACAGTGCAGTCAGCTGTGGAATGGGGTGGATGCCCCAATCCCTGGCTGGAACCTGCTGCTAGATTCTACAGCTGATGTCAGCAGCACGGTCCTTAAACGCTGCCAGGACCCACCCAGGGCTGCTTCTACCATGTCAGGGGGCATTCGGGTCAGGGTGGGGATGCTACAGCTCCCAGGGGCAGAGAGGGGAGAAAAAGAGAAAGTGTAGCCCTTGAGAACAGACCAAAATTCATTAAGTGGCCCACCAGCAAAAATAACTGCTCACTCCCCGCCTTAGCTCATAGTTTAAAACTCTTCTCTAACCTCTTTAAGCACCAGCAGTCTGATTTAATTTTGGTTCAGATGGAGCTCATCCTTCTTACACAGACATGCCCATCCCAAAAAGGTTTCTCATAAACTAAGCCCCTCCTACCTACACCTACATACTATGCAATTCTGCCTGTCATTTTGGCCCAGAATATAGAACGAGAAGGACTCCTGTTGATAAAAATCCAGCAGTAGTGTTCTTCTATCTACATTTTAGCTTTTGGGGAAGGGAGGGGAAGAAGGGGACCTGGTTCTGCCTTTCTGATTTTTTGTGTTTGTTTGTTGTGTGTGTGGGTTTTTTTAATATAAGGGTTTATTTGGGTTGGGTTTTTTTTGCTTTTCTTTCAAGTTTGCAATTCTGGTTTCTTTTGTCTATCAATCTTTTCTACATTTTATCTAGGAGTTCAATTTAAAACAATGAATTTAAAATTGTGAATTTTATGGACCAATTATGTCACTTTTTCCCCAGTTTGCCATAAAGACATTGTGGAAGACCAAGTCAAAGGCTTTTTAAATCCAAGTAAAAAAAGGATGGCACCTTCTGTCAGCCTGTTATTGATGGATTCTTTGATAATTTTCTTAAAGATCTTTACAAGGGTTGAGATCAAACTGATTAGCCTGTAGTTCCCTGGATCTTCCTTCTTTCCATTCTTGAAGATAGGCACCACATTGGCCCTCTTCAAGTCTTCAGAAACCTCACCCAAGTGCCAAGAATTTTCGAATATCCACACCAATGGCCAAGCTAAGATGTCAGCCACGTCTTTTGGCACTCTTGGGTGCATTTCATCAGGGCCTGCTGACTTACAGATGTCCAGCCTCTCAAGGTGCTCCTTCACAGTGTCTTCACCAAATGTAGGCGTATGGTCACCTGTAGCCTCATAGTCCTGTGTCCTGTCAGGCAGGGTGATCCCCTTGGGCTGGTGAAAAACTTACGCATAGTAATCATTAAGGAGATTAGCTTTTTCCTGGGAGGCGGTTGTCAGCTGCCCCATTTGACTCAGCAGGGGTCCAATGTTGTCCTTATTTTTCTTATGACTTCCTATGCATCTGAAAAGGGACTTTTTATTGCCCTTGATTCCCATAGCCAACCTGAGTTCAGTTTCAGCCTTGGCTTTTTTCTGGTCTGTTCTGTACACGTGCGGGCCAGTGATACATAATCCTCCTTTAGAGGTACTACCTGGCTTCCAACACTTATAGGATTCTCTTTTAAGATTAAGCAGGTCCATGAGATCCCCATTTAGCCAAGGAGGTTTCCCAGCCCTTTTTTTTACTCCCTTTCTTGCAGGCCAGAATGGTCTTTCCTTGAGCTATTAGGATTGTATCCTTAAGGAGTGACCACTCATCTTGGACTCCCTTCCCTGTCGGATCATGATCTTTCAGGATCTCAACAGCCAACCTTCTGAGCTTTTGGAAGTCAGCTTGCCTGAAGTCAAGGATTTCTGCATTGCTGACTGATTTGCCAGCTTTGCGATGAATAAGGATCGACTTGTGATCACTGTTCCCTTCGATCCTCAGGTTGCTCACTAGATCATCCCCTTCGGCCAGAATTGGATCTAGCAGAGCCTCGCCTCTTGTTGACCCATGGACTTCTTGAGTCAAATAGAGCTCATCAATGCAAGGAAGCTATGTAACCAATCAGATCTGGCTGAATGTTCCTCCCATGAGATGTCAAGGTGGTTGAAATCACCCATGACAACCATGCACCGAAAGCATGCAGCCTCAGCTAGTTTTCTAGAGAATGGGTGGTCAAGCTCTTCCTCCTGGTTAGGAGGTTTGCGATTGACTCCTATGGTTATATCCCCTTCACTATGTTCTCCACGTTGACCCCAGAGAGTTTTGAGTTGCCCTTCTTGGGTGCAAATGTCAGCTAGTAGAGAGGTGTACTGCATCTTGACAGAGAGAGCTATACCCTGACCCTTCCTCTCAGCTCAGTCCCTCCTGTACAAGATATAGCCATCTATACCTGTAGTCCAGTCATAGGTGGAGTCCCACCAGGTCTCCATTATCACTATGAGATCATGTTTGTTATTGCTTAACAGGAGGGCCAGTTCCTCCTGTTTGTTCCTCATGCTCTTGGCGTTAATGTATAGGCAGCTAAGCCAGCCATTGGAAGCCATAGGCTGGAAGAGTCCAGAGGAGACAGGAGAGAGACACACACATGATCAGAGGTCAAGAAAGCAGGCCTCATGAGGAGAGGCTGAGAGACACAGGACTCCTCAGCTTGGTGAAGTGTAGGCTCAGAGGGGACTTGGTGGGAGCCTACAAATACATCAGGGGTATACATCAGGACCTAGGAGAACATTTGTTCACCAGGGCTCTCCTAGGGAAGACTAGCTCCAATGATCACAAACTACTTGGAAGACCATTTTAGACTGGACATGAGGAAAAACATCTTTACTGTCTGAATCTCCAGAGTCTGAAATAGACTCCCCACAGAAGTGGTGTAAGCACCTACTCTGGACACATTCAAGTTGCATTTGGATGCTTACCTTGCTGGGGTCATCTACCCCCAGCTGACTTCCTGCCCCTTGGGCAGGGAGCTGGACCCAATGATCTTGCAAGGTCCCTTCCAGCCCTAATGTCTATGAAATCTATGGAATTTATATTCTGGAATTTCATGTATCTTTATTTATGGCATTTGATATTAAGTACCAAGTCCTAAACTATGAGGAGTGTACGGTATCTGATTCAGTATGGTAACTTTCCATGTTCCTAAACTATGATTTTTTTTTTTTTACTCCAGAGCACAAAATAACATTACCACGAGATATTTATCTATCATAAACTTATGCTGATAACTTTGAAATTATTGTCTCTCTCCACACCACCATGAGAGAGACTCATCTATACAGAATCATCATTTATAGATGTATTGTAGAAGAAAGGCAACACTTCCACTAGTGGGTGTTATCATACAAACATGCACAATTGTTGCAGTATGAATAATCAGAGCCAAATCTTAGCTGATAGAATATTGTACACCAATCCACAAATGTGATTTAAAATCTCACTTTAAGAAAGAAAGGACTAAACTCACTGTTGTGCTCCACCATTTAACGCCTTACAAATCTTTAGTGGGGGAACTCCATGCTTTTTTCTGTAGTCATTGTGGGTTTTTAAGACCTCTTCAGCAAATTGTTTGGAAGCTGAAATAATATAAAATAAATATTCAAGCATTCTATCAAATACAGATTTAATAACTATAGTCACATATATTATTAATAACATACAGTCATAACTATATCAAGGGCTTTAGATCTAACAATTCTATAAGGCATCCTATATTATTTTAAATACCTATCAGTAGGGATGTACTCAAATCACAGAGCCTGGGGCCAAATTTCAAGGATTCAGCACAGCCCTGGGCTTCAGTTTCATGGGCAGATCACAGCCGCTTCCCCAGAGCCTCTGAATGGTGAAGGCAGCCAGCAGACACGTGAGCTGCCACTTCCCCACTGCCTTGGCCTAGCCCTGCTCCCTGCCCTGACCTGCATGGAGGGCAAAATAAGCATACCCTCACCTCCTGCCCAACACCAAGTAGATGTGGGGACTGGTTACTGCTGCCCCACACTTCCCTGGCCAGGCCCCACTGCCTCCTCCAAACCCTGGCCCAGCTCTGCTCCATCTCCCACTTTCTGCAGCACCCACTTGCCATGGGATGGGCCCAGGCCGGCTGGACAGCTGTAAGCTGTCAGGGGTTGGGGGGAGAAATAACAGGGCTGGACCTTGCAGGGATGAGAGGCTGCATGTGGGCAGCCTTCTCACCCAATCAGCACCCAGCAGCAGGGGCAGCAGCCAGCCTGACCCCTGCTCAGGGTGGGAGGGAGAAAAACTTTTTACTTTTACACACAGCTTTGCTTTTTGCCCCCACTCTTTTGTGGGGCTCCTTTTTAAAGTATACTTTACTCCCATTATACTCCATTTAACACTGTACACACTATGAGGGGGCCTCAATATAAACAAAAATAATCAGGTTATTTGAAATACTCTGTATTGTATTGTAATATGATGCTCAAAGAAAATGAAGTTAATCTTTTTATTCAGTAACATTTAATCTACTTCAAGAACCCATTTCCACATAACAGTCAAATGGCTTGATGCCAACATACTTTAATATTGCAAAATATTAAATGTAAAAGGTCACTTCCCTCAACTCTATTAACCAATACTAGGAAAATCTGTGGACCTGAAAAGGAAGCTGAACAATATTAAAGACTGAAAAAGAAACCACAAAGTGAGAGGCAAGATGGGAATTTACTGGAGATATTTTGTTTGTTTTGCTCTGAATATAAATTTGATTTTATTTCTTAAGTGCTTCAGAAAAATTATTGTTTGAATCCTGGTGAGCTTGGGGTTTTCAGGTAGCGCAGAAGGGGCAAGGCTACACCGCAACATTCTGCCGCCAGAAGAGAGAGAGAGAGAAAGAACCTTTAACTTTTTAAATATTTATTATATATTAAATAATATATAATAAATATTTATTATAAAAATATTTAAGACAAACGGTGAAAGTGCAAAGGTATGTGACCCTCAGGAGCCAAGCATGAGATCTG
>NW_017728886.1:100497399-100509557 GCF_001723895.1 Crocodylus porosus | reverse complement strand
GGGCACAGGTCCCCCCTACCCCTCCAGAGTGCATGCAGCAGCAGGGAGCAGCCCCTACCCTGCCCAAGCCCACAGCAAGCAGCCCACCCACTCCCACCCTGTGTACAGATCTGGGGGACGTGGGTCCCCTGTCCCCCTAAGACTGCGTGCAGTGGTGGGAAGCTGCCCCCCATGCCCCAGGCAAGGACCCGCAGCCCCGTTCCACTCCCCTCTGGGGCTCTGCGGCCACACATTGCGGCCCCAAGCCCACTGCCCAGCTGGACAGCAGCCCCAGCCCCAGCCCTACTCAACTCCTGCCCTCTGTCCCTACAGACGCCTCAATCCCCCCACCACACTCACCTGCAGGAGCTGCTCTCCAGGCTGGCTGAGGCCAAGTGCATATCCACATATGGTGCACCCTGCCTGACCACCCTCCTTCCACTCCCTCGCAGCCCCCTGTAGGCTGGAACTCTGCCAGCCTGCAGAGGGCTCATTGCAAAACTGCAAAATCCATGGGTTTCTCTGGTAAAATGAGAAATCAGCATTTGCCTCCAGTAAAAGGTAAAATCTGTGGTTTACTCCCTTTTTCCGTGGGAAATGGAAAATTCAAATCCATGGTTCTCTCTCATCTCCATACACTGCTGTTAACAAGGATGTTATCTCTGGAGACACCAATCCACACTTTGAAAACTGAAACTAAGCATCAGAGAGATGCTTAATGGGATCTTCTAGACTGAATACCAAGTCCCATTGGGCAGAATCCTATTTTCTTTAATCTTTACTAGTCTGTAGAGGAGCCTCTGGGAACCCCGTAAGATTGGGCCCCTAATACAGTCTATGGCCTGTTGTGACCTATTTATAAAACTTTTCTTAAAAAGTTACATAAATATACTCTCAAACAGCATATAATTAGAAGTTACAATCCCTATTCCATGATTATATCTTTGAGTGTTAACATTCCTTAAATTAAAACTTAATTTTTGTAAAAGCATCTTAACAAAAAAAATGTAAAATATGATTTTAAAAAATGGATTTAAATTTTTTTTAAAATCCATTTTTTATTTTTAAATTGTTGATTTTTATCCATCCTGATTACCAATGATATCTCTTCTCTCTGTTTCCACTACACCAACAAAAGTAGCTGCTATAAGATGACTGTGTAAATTAGCAAGTATCTACCATTATATCCAGACTATGTAATATGCTCTTGTTCCTTCCCCCCACCACGTTCTTTTGAGTGTTTTGATGTGTAGGCAGGGACTTCAAGCTGCCAAACTTCTTTTTCAGTTTCTTGGGCAGGAAGTTTGTGTTTTCCATATCAATGATATGCCACGCACTGTGCCGGGCACTGAAAGTGAGTATTAGTGGGAGCATTAGTAGAAATTTCCGTTCTCTTAACCAACTGGATATGATTTCCCAAAAGGCTTTTGATACTGGCTCTTGTGTGTGTTTAAGTGGCATAGGATGACAGAAAAATTTACTCTCTACTCACAGGAAGCTTTACATTATGAAACTTTACACATTCCAATCAAAAAAAAAAAGTAGTTTTATGAACTGCAACAATTAATGTTCTCATTACTCATACTTATAATCCTTTTTTTGAACCTTACTGAACACTTGTTCCACAGGTTCACATGCTTTGAAAGATAGTATTTGCTCTTTTTGTTTGCTGCCTTTCAATTTCATTGTCTGGCTTCTTGTTCATATCTATGGAAAAAAGTAAACAGAGGCATGTAATTGACCTTCGTAATAAATATTGTTTGGAATACTTCTGTTTTCTCCACTCTTCTCTGAACTAAATAGTATCAATCTGTTCAGCCTCTTCTCATGTGAAATCTATCTCTGTCTAGGATCGCCCGCATTCATCTCCATACTCCCCTCCTATTTCTGCTCCATTCTGACTCAGATAAGGAGAGAAAGGTGATGAGGACTCAGTACAGACCTCCAGATTCTTCACTACCTTAGCTCCAGTCTCTTTGTACTAATTCCACAGACATAAAATTGTCCTTAAACTCAAGTTGTATAGAGCTACTGTGTGAGTGTGTTGGGGGAAAGGGAGAGAAGAACCACTCAGCCTTGGTGTATTCAGCCTTAGTACTCGGCCATGGAGAAGAAGTATTCGGCTGCTGTACTTGGCCTTGGTGAGGCCACAGCTGGAGTACTGCATCCAATTCTGGGCTCCGCAATTCAAAAAGGATGTGGAGAAGCTTGAGAGGGTCTAGAGGAGAGCCACACACATGCTCAGAGGGCAAGAGAATAGGCCTTACGAAGAGAGGCTGAGAGCCATGGGACTACTCAGTCTGCAAATGCGCAGGCTCAGGGGTGACCTGGTGGCAGCCTATAAGTATATAAGGAGTGTACATCAGGATCTGGGGGAAATGTCTGTTCACCAAAGTGCCCCAAGGGATGACAAGGGCCAAGGGTCACAAACTCCTCCAAGACTGTTTTAGGCTGGACATAAGGAAAAACTTCTTTACTGTCTGAGCCCCGAAGGACTGAAACAGACTCCCCTCTTCCCCCCCTCCCCACAAAGTGGTGCTCTGGGCTCTTCTAAGAAACATTTGGACACTTATCTTGCTGGGATCCTTTGACCCTAGCTGACTTCCTGCCCCTGGGACAAGCCGGTTAGACTCGATGATCTTCCGAGGTCCCTTCCAGCCCTAATGTCTATGAAATCTATGAAAGGGACAGTGATGTGGCATCCCACAAGACAGCACATGGTGCTCTACCTGCATCATGACTAATACAGGGGGACCACTGCAACAATCATAGTTTAGGAATTTCCTTAGGCTGAATTCCACTTGGGGCACTATTGGCCTAGAAGAAATGTAACACCCTCTCTTTTTTTGGCCCCCTGTCCTGCGTCTGGGCAGGTTTCTGAAAAAAAGCGAATGTCCAGGTTTTCTGCTGTCCCAGACAGCTGCTTCAGGCTTGGAGCAGTGGGCCAGATGCTTGGTTGGCAAGGGTCATGTGCTCCCTGCACTGGCTCAGGCAAGCCAGTGAGAGAGAGAGTAAGCAGCAGGGCTGGGGAGAGCAGGGATCTGCAGGTCAGGAGTAAGGGGCACCAGCAGGGGCTGTGGTTCAGGAGTGTGGGGCACAAGCAGGGCTGAGGGGCAGAGGAGGGGGCTGCAGGTCAGGAGTGAGGGGCACCGGCAGGGCTGGGGAATGTGGATCAGGAGTGGGGCATGGGGGATGAGATGGGTAACTGTGGGTTGGGTGTGCAGGCACTGGCAGTGCCAGGTGGCTGCAGGTCGGGAGTGAGGGGCACCAGCAAGAGGGGTGGGCAGGGTACTGCTGGTTGGGAGTGAAGGGCATAGGCAGGGCTGGGCTCCGTGGGTCCAGAGTGAAGAGCAGAAGCAGGGCGGGGAGGGGCGGGGCATGTGGCTTGTCAGTGAGGGGCAACAGAATGGGCAGGGGCAGGGCACGGGCCCCCCCCTCCCAGTCCCCACCACCATATTCCCCCTGGCCCCTTCCTCTCCCCTCCTGTGACAGATGTCCTCTTTTTTGGACCTGGAAATATGGTAACCCTAGTTAAAATATTCGGTCAAAGGATAACTAAAAATCCTGTATTTAAATAAATACTTGTGCAATAAACATTTAATCACAAATGTTTTGCAAGTTTCAGCTAGTTAATTATAATCTGCTTAACAATTTTTTTATTTTGCTGTGTATATGGGCTGTGTGTATGCTATGCATATGGGTTGTATTTTAACAGTGATAATCTGGAAGAGCTTATCAGAGAATCATAGAAACTTAAGGTTGGAAGGGACCTTAGGAGGTCGTCTAGTTCAACCCCCTGCTCAAAGCAGGACCAGCCCCAACGAGATCATCCCAGGCAAAGCTTTGTCTAGTGGGGTGTTAGACACTTCCAAGGATGGTGATTCCACCACCTCTCTTAACCTGTTCCAGTGTTTTACTACCCTCCTAGTGAGAAAATTCTTCCTAATATCTGACATTAAACTTCCCTTGTTGCAACTTGAGACCGTTGCTCCTTGTTCTATCATCTGCCACCACTGAGAACAGTCTAGTTCCATCCTCTCTCGAACACCCCTTCAGGTAGTTGAAGGCTGCTATTAACTCCCGTCTCTTCTTCTCTAAACTAAAGAAGCCCAGTTTCCCCAGTCTTTCCTCATAAGTCATGTGCCTCAGGCCCCTCACCATTTTTGTTGCCCCTTTCTGGACTCTCTCCAATTTGTCCGCATCCTTTCTGTAGTGGGAGGCCCAAAATTGAACACAGGGCTCCAGATGTGGCCTCACCAGTGCTAAATACAGGGGAATAATTACTTCCCTTGACCTACTGGGAACACACTTACCAAGACAGCCCAGTTTGCTGTTAGCCTTCTTGGCAACAAGGGCATACTTAATATTCAGTGGGCTCAGGCAGAGAACATGTTCATGTCACAATGTTTGCAGTTGGTTCAACCCTATAAAACCTACAGTGGTTCTTTTTTTAAATTTGCTTGCTTGGTGGTTGTATTTGTTTTCTATTTGATTGTTTAGTTTCATACCTGTGAAAGTTGAGCTTCTGCAAAGTTAATGCCTGGCTGCCTTTTTGCACTGTGATTTTAGAACATTGTATTAAACATGAGATTGATACTCCCCCATCAGGTTTAGAACATCTTCTTCCATGGAAATACCCCACAGAAGGACTGATTCTACTTCAGGGTTTCCAAAAAGTCATTCTGTCCACTGGAGGAGGTCATGGTGGGGCCTCCCAGCATGATGCATGCCAGAGCCAAGCAAAATGAATGTTTAAAATACTTGTTGGCTGGGAATGACCACATAGAGATCTGGATACTCTGTGCAGCCCTGCTGCTGTTCATCCCATGATTGCATTAACTCCTACAGATTGCATTAACTCCTAAAGCCAGCTAATCAAAATGTTTCAGACAACAGCCAGTTGCCAGCTCCACTCCTAAACTCTAAGGAGTGTAATCCTTTCCACAAACAGGCTTGGAAGGTCAGTGGGGAAGGAGTGAAAGAATGCAATAAAAACATCTTCCCCTCTCCTGTCCCAGTGTCCATGCTGCAATAGGTCAGCTCTAAACAAAGATAATTACCAGAGGATTTGTCACTCATTGTCTTTTGAAATTATCTAGTTATCTTGTTGGTAAGAAAAATAGTAGATAATAAGGAATGAGTCATGAGTACATAGCATTTAAGATGCTTTCCTGTAAATGAGTCAGAAGTCAAATGAAGTGTTAGAAGTGACAGAGCTATTCTAGCTTGTATCAAAGGAACCAGTACAAAAGAAACTATCTTCCTTTTTGAATGGTCTTTTATATAATTAGGTTTATCTATTTCTACTTCCCTTTATTGTCTTCATATTCATTTCTTATAACTTATCTTTGATCTGTAGTTTTACATCCCTCTTCCACTTTTTTTAAATGAACTTATCCATTAACATAATGAAATGTGGATTAAAAAAATCCACATCTGCTTCTCTTCAGACCCGAGGAAGCATATTTTGTGCCTGAAAGCTTGTGTAACATGTCTTCCAACAATACAGTCGGTCCAATAAAAAGATATTACCCAAAAATCCTTGTTTCTTGCATATCCATCACAACTACAACACTCCAACCAAATTGCAATGATTAGAGGAGGGAAAAAAAAAATCAAATCTAATATAGGTTATTTTTGCAGTTACAACCTAAAAAAGCCAATGCCATTTTTATCATTTGGAGATTTGTGAAAAACACAACTTCTGAATATACTTATTTTAAAAGTTTAATAGCTGTGCATACAGTTAACTAAATCTTAAAGTGAAAGGAAATTCAAGGCAATATTCTATGGAGCTTTTACTCTTTGGAAACTTGTTATGACTGCCTTGTACAACTGCCTTAACAAAAAGTATCACAAGTTCACTAGAGACACCATCTGTTCATTCTCAGAGAAACCTGACACATGCAGGCTATGAAAATGACAACATGCTTTCTGTGTTTGCCTGTTTTACAGGACCTGAGGGGATAGAAAGAGGATGATGAATTAGTCTTTATTGTTAGCAACAGAATGTTCGCATTCAGTAACAGTAAGATCTGCAACTGCCTTGGTGTTAACATATCTTCCTGTCTACTGTCTGTCTGAAAAAAGAACTGAATAAGGAAAAAGGTGCTTTTTAAAATCAAGTTAATTCACTCAATTAAAAACACACCCATTTAGTCATTGGATAGACAGGCCTTTAATTAATCAGACAAAGGATGCTATATGAGAAATTTTGCATTGTAATTTTTATCTGGTAAACAGTAATTTTGGTCAAATTCGGACATGCGTATCATAATTGAAAATCAAAGAAACTGCACATGGAGTGCAGAATTTGGTCCTAACTTTCACAGAACTTTACCTTTTGCAACACTGGTCTGTCATTTTTGGTATTAGACTGTTAACTCTAATTCTGCTTTCCAACTGAAGGATAACTGCAGACCATGCGTGTTCAAAGCTATTAAAATACTATGATCAAATACATCAGAGAACTCCAAAAGAGTCTAAAGAGACTGCTAATCTGCAGTATTCAATTTACTGATCCAGGTTCTTGTGGGGAAAAAAAGCACCCTGGAAAATAAATACATTGTGTTTCTCTGTAAATCACTTACTTGCAACAAGCTGATAAAGCGGAAAGAAAGGTTAGATGAAAAATGTTAAGACAAGTAAATTGCTTTCTGCCAACACAACTGCTAGTTTCTGCATTTCTTCAGACTGAGTTGAACATAGTTACTACTCGACATATGCTATTGTAGCAGCAGCAGGGTAAGAGAAAAGTGGGAGGGGGTTGTTACTGGTGGTAAATTCATTCATTCATAGATTCATTCAGACCTATACGTACGCTTACTCAGAAATGGCATACTGATAGACGAGAGCTTGGGGGCAAAAATCTGCTGTCAGACAGATCTGCTGTCACTGTCAGCCAGATACTGTACATCCACCATCCAGTTGCAGTAATCCAGTTTTTTGTCCTTGATATGTCTGCTGTTGCACATGTAGTCCATGCAGTTCCCATAGCCAACAAGCCTTCTATCCCCAGAAAGAAGTAAACCTGGGAAGTGCTAGCAATGGGACTGGAGGAGCATTTCCCAGCTCTATCACTGTACAGCCCTCCTGGATGTGGTTGGGCAGGCACATCACCCACCCCTGGGCAGATTCAGCCCTTGGATTTAAGGGATGGCAGATGCACCTTGCTCCACCAGAAGGGAGAGGGAGATGTCAGGTAACTAAACTAAACACCCAAAGAAATCAAGGGATCTGAGACGAGCTGAAAACCACCTTCCTCCCCCACAGTGCCCTGCAAAGATCACCCAAGAGCCTTGGGATGAAGTGAGGGCAGCCTTCATCTCTCTGAAACCTAGATATCAGATTCACCCAAAGAACCTTGTCTACATATATCAGTGTATAACTTGCTACCTAAGGTTATCTGGACAAGACAAATAACTCCATTACACAAGCGCTTTCAAGGCCATTCTCCTTCCCGGCCACCAGTTTCAAAAGCTACAGCACTTAGACCCATTCTTCAACTGCATTGATCAAAGCGCAGCATGAAAACCAGGCACAACATAAAATATGCAAATTTCTTTCCTTGCAAATAAGTGTGCACTGTAAAATAAATCAAACGGAAATAACTGGCCCGTTTCACGGTACTATAAGAAAGCTCCTCCTAGAGACTAGCCTGCATAAAAGCAAGCAGGTCACACAGGATGACGTTGCTCATGTTGCCACTAAGCCTTCCACAAGCGTGGCCCGTGGCAGCCAGGGGTGGATCCAGGGTTTGGTAAAGGGGTGCGGGTGCAGGGGAGGGCTGCGCTGCCCCCTACCAGGGCAGGGAGCCCAGTCTAAGCCTCAGGGAAGGGGAGCGCTACCCTCCTTCCCTCCCACTCCCTGCTCCTGCCCCGGGAACGAGACGAGCTCCAGCCGGGCTGCGCTGCGGCTGCAGAGGCAGGGGGCAAGAGCATGTCCTGGGCCGGCAGAGAGGAGAAATGCGCCTGCCAGCCCTCTCAATCGCCGGCTTAGCACAGCCCCCGTGCATCCCCAGCATGGCCAACAAGTCCCCCCCACCCCCAACCAAAAAAAAAAAAGCATTCACCAACCTGACTTTCCCATGACCACGTTCTTGATGCTGGCTCTAAATTGCCCCTGCGCCCTGTTTCACTCCTAAAAATCCAGCTGCCAGCCCCTTTCCTTGCTGCATTCGAGCCTGCCCGGCTGTCTGCCAGCCCGGTGCTCGCTCAGAGCAGCATGAAAATGCAACCGCCCCTTCCTATCATTCAAATAGCCTGCCCGTGCCTTATAAGGAATAAAGCAACTTTTTTTCCTCCCCCACCACTTAAAAAGTTTCTGTTTTCAGGTCAGGATTATTTATCCTGCGCAGCAACCAAGCAGCTGAAAAACACCATATGGTTTCACATACCAGTTCAGCTTAGTAATGGGGAAGACTTCCGATGCAGCGAGCTGGGAAAGTATCACCAAGTGACAAACAAAATGCTACACAGCATATGTCCTGGCACAACAGGGAAGTTAGTTAAGATGCAAAATTGTGTTGTTGATCGAGTTGAAAACATTCTCTTGAATGCTTATTTGTATTTTAAGTAAAAATACAGATTTTACACATGCATAAAAATAACATTTAGTGTGGATAAAATACTAGAAAACACGTGGACTGGCACAACAAATCTATACAGCTATATGATAGTAGGGAGCTACACAAATGGATAGGATTAGTCAAGAAAAATGTGGGACCTCACAAGATCATTGGGTCCAGCCCCCTGCACCAGGCAGGAAAGACAATTGGGGTCAGGCAACCCCAGCGAGGTTTCATAGTTAGTAGGGTCAGAAGAGACCTGAGCAGATCAAGTCCGACCCCCTGCCATGGCAGAAAAGAGTACTGGGGTCAAATAAGCCTGGCTAGGTGATTATCTAGCCTCCTTCTGAAGACCCCAGGGTAAGAGTGAGCACCACTTCCCTTAGAAGATGGTTCCAGATCCTAGCCATCCTGACTGTGAAGTAGTGCCTCCTGATGTCTAGCTTGAATCTACTCTCAGTCAACTTATGGTCGTTATGCCTTGTTACTCCTGGTAGTGCTTGGGGGAATAGGGACTCTCCCATTACCTGCTGGTCTCCCTTAGCCAGTTTATAGACGGCCACCAAATCTTCCCTCAGCCTTCTCTTGTGGAGGCTGAACAGGTTCAGGTCCCGTAGCCTCTCCTCGTAGAGCCTGCTCTGCTGACCCCTGATCATGCAAGTGGCCCTCCTCTGGACCCTCTCAGTGTTGTCCATATCCCTTCTGAAGTGTGATGCCCAGAACTGGACACGGTACTCCAGCTGCGGTCTGACCAGTGTTGCACAGAGGGGGAGGATCATCTCCTGGACCTGCTCATGATGCATCTGTGGATGCATGACAAGGTGTGATTAGCCTTCCTGACTGCATCCCCACATTGGCAGCCCATGTTCATCTTGGAGTCTATAACAACTTCAAGATCCTTTTCTGCCTCTGTGCTGATGAGAAGGGAGTTCCCCAACCTGTAGGTATGGTGCTGGTTCTTCCACCTTAGGTGCAGTACCCTTGAGGTGACCATCCAGTCTCCTCTTAAAGATTTCCAGGGTAGGTGACTGCACTACCTCTGGAGGGAGTTTATTCCTCAAAGTCATCTGAGCAATATACAATACTTGAGTAACTTAATCTAAACATCTAATAAAAGATATCAGATTTACCCAAAGACCCTTGCCTGCCTTGATCTGAACATAATATTTTGCCAAATTTTTAACTTCAGAAGTCTTAGAGTCATAGAGAAATAGGGCAGAAAGGGATGTCCAGAGGTCATCTAGTCCAGCTCCCTGCTGGAGGCAGGATCATCCATATCAAAACCACCTAAACAAACTGTAATCTAAACTCTACACAAGCCTACCATGAACCCTGCTCCCCCCCGCCCCCAAACTACTGTGCCCTCTCTGGCGCTGGGATCCCTACACTGCAGTGGGCCCCCAATGAGGCCTCCTTCTTTCCTAAATAGCCTCAGCCTGATCCTCCGGTTATTAACATCCAACACAAACCATAGGCTTCTATGGCCATATAATGGGAAAATAATAATAAAGAAATAAGAGAGGCAACAGGCCTGCTTACTTTAGATGATCATGCTTCTGGCTCACAGCATGGCATAGTCTTCTGAAAGAGGTTGCAGCCACAGCACCATGATAATTAGGACTCCCCCTCTCTGCTGCTTCTCTGACCTTCTCCACTCCCCATTTATAGGGTTCTGGCCTTCCCCTTCCGGTCACCTGACCGGCTGGCAGGGCTTGAGCCTTAACCCCTACTTGACCGGCATGACTAGAAGGTTCTAGATTTAAATGGACACCCTCTTTCTTGGTAACAGAGCTAGGGCTCCCTGTTACAAGGTACTAGAAATCAGGGCATTATATGAAGGTGCTGAAGTGCATGTGTATATGCTTCACATAACAAAATTACAAATTGTTTCCTGTCAGCCTAGGTAAATAATATCTACTTCTACTCCTGCGTCTAAGCACTTTGTGACCTGGTCATAAAAGAGACCAGGTTAGTCAGGCAAGATCTGCCTGCTATAAACCCATGCTGGTTGCCCCTTACCATGGTGTGACTCACTGGCCCCCTGCAAATGTGAACCTTTATGACTTTTTCTAAAGTCTTGCGGAGAACAGAGGTGAGGCTAACTGGACTATAATTACCTGGGTCCTCCTTCCTCCCCTTCTTGAAAATAGGGACCACGTTGGCCTCATTAAGGATCCAATGCATTTTTATAAAACAAACAATTACACCTAAGAACCCATGGTGATAGGTGTTTTGCGGAGGGCATGGACAACACATAACATTTGGTTTAAATGAGGTTTAAACCTGAAGCAGACAGACCTACAGGTTTCCCTTGCTTTATGTGAGTTCTGTATTTGCCAATTCACTTTTATGCGATGACCCTTTTCATACCAAAAATTCATTACATGTGAGGTAAATTCATTTTTATTCAATAGGTGTGGTGGAAGCCTGCAGTCAGCTGCTTTCTGTGGTGGATTGTGGGAGTGATGCATACTAAAATATAGTATCCAGCGTGGATCTATGCTACTCGCTCGTTGTCTGCGACACATGTTTCTGTAGTTACCATCCCCATTCACCACCACCCTGTGCATGTGTGTACTGTCTGCTCTTGGTGAGTACCAAAATATTTTGTAAAAATGGTAGAAATGGGCCTGGGGATCACTACAGTCAAGGTCTTGGAAAAAATCCCTATTTGTTACCTTTGTAAAGTGGGATCCCTTCATGCGAATTCGAGTTATGCACCATTTTTCAGAAACACATGTACAGCATGAAGCAAGGGAAAGCTGTACATGTATGGTGGGTCAAAGCTGCTTGGAACAGTTCAAAAGTATACCTGGGAAATTAAGTATTATTTTAAATTGGTTCACTGTTACGTTAAACTGTTATGTTAAACTGGTTCACATATAACCAAATGTTCCATGGCCTGGGTCTGGTCAGTCCTCCAGACATCCCGCACTACATCATTCTTTTCTGCCCTCCCTACTTCTCCACTACTGCAACTAGCTGCTCTAGTACACAGCCAGAGGTCTACTGTCCCCACCTTTTTTCCCTTTTGTTGACACTTTTATCAGTACAGTAAGCTCCCTTTCACTGCTTGTTCAGTAAAAGCTATCTAACAACCAGCTGTTTCCTCATTCCCTGTTCAACTGTGTCCCCTTATCATGCCCCCTGCAACCCTTGCAAACCCAAAAGTACCCCCCACCACCGCATATCACCCTAAATCAGGCAAACACACTGCAGATATTGGTCAAGTGCAGGGTACTGAAGTTTACTGAATTCATATTTAGGAGAGAAAGAAAAGCAGAAAAGTGAAAATGCCCCCATCCACAGGTCACCCATCCTCTGGGACCCCCAAAACATGGATGCAAAGACTGACTGTTCAAATTTGCTGATGACACTAAGATGTGGGGGGACGTGGGCACGCTAAAAGGGAGGAATAGGCTGCAATCAGACCTAGACAGGTTACAGGGGTGGGCGGATGAGAATAGGATGGGATTCAACACTAACAAGTGCAAGGTGCTGCACCTGGGGAAGAAGAACCAGCACCATACCTACAGGCTGGGGAACTCCCTTCTTGTCAGTACAGAGGCAGAAAAGGATCATGGAGTCATCATTGATGCCAAGATGAGCATGG
>NW_017728886.1:100484849-100496904 GCF_001723895.1 Crocodylus porosus | reverse complement strand
TTTGACCCCAATACTCTTTTCTGCCATGGCAGGGGGTCGGACTTGATGATCTGCTCAGGTCCCTTCTGACCCTACAAACTATGAAACTAAGACAGACTGAGGGACCTGAATCTCTTCAGCCTCCTCATGAGAATACTGGCAGGCAATCTTGTGGTTGTCTACAAACTCACTGGGGGCCCAGCAGGCAATAGGAAACTCTGTTTACCAGGGCACCTCTCAGGTTTACCAAAAATAATAGCCACACACTGAAGGAGAACAGATTTAGATTAGACATAAGGAAGAAATTCTTTACGGTGAGGGTTGCCAAAATATGGAATGGGCTTCCAAGGGAGGTGGTGCTTTCCCCCTGCCTTGGAGGTGTTTGAAAGGAGATTAGACAAGCACCTGGCTGGGGTTACTTGACCCCAGCGCTTTTTCCTGCCCAGAGCAGGGGGTCAGACTCGATGATCTAGTAGGTGCTTTCCAACCCTAGAAATCTATTAAATCTATTAATCAAACTTCCAGACCAAACTTCCTCCCAGATCAGCCCCTCTATAATTTAACTCATTTTTTTCTTTTCCAAATTCTGATCTATGTTATAAAGAACATGTTATTTTTTTTATAATATAGATATATTAGATGCTCAGAACTAAGCTCCAGATACAGTCTGCCCAAGTTCAGGACTATGACCTTTAGTTTATGCAAGGAGTTCATAATTTTACTAGACACTTAGTAATACACAAACTGGAAGAGGCCTCTTGGGCCTTTGTGTTCGTGTTTCCTGCCATACTGAATGCAAAGAATGCAAACTCATAATTTTCCATTTTCTATAACTCATCCCAGATGTCCTTTATATTACTACTCTTCTTGTAATCTTTTTGCCATTGACTAGCTTTGTTTCAGATGTTCCTCCTGGATGCATTATTTGCATTTTTTCCAATTTTAGTCTATTTCTGTAATTTCCTATCAATTTCACTTAGTATTTCTCTTTATTGCAGTATATGATGATTATGTTGTTGCATGGTTTGTTTTGTTGTTCCCTGCTGAAAGTGTTTTCTTGGATGGGTTTTGGTTTGGTGGGGAAAGGGTTCATGGCTGGATTGCAGAGAGGCTGGATGTCATTTAGCTCCCTGTACTCTACCCTCTGGATGAGGCTTTAATGGATCTTTCCTGAGAACTCTGGCTCTTTGTAGGAGCTGGTGGGAAGCAAAAAAGAAAACTTTCTAGAAGCTGGGGGTGGGCAACACAGCACATGTGAGTCCTGCTGCTGGGTAGTAGGGTACATGGCACTGCACCACTATCCAACCAACAGCAGCAAGGCAGAGAGCAGAGGCTAAAATCCACTCTTCCTCCCACAGCCCAGCCCGGCTGGGGCCCCATTCATGCCCTGGCCAGGCCGAGCCAGGGCATGGGGCAATCAGAGCCCAGCTGGTCATCCAGGGTGCAGTGCTGGGGAGCCAAGTGGGGTGAACATGCCTGCCCTTCCCCAGGTCCTCCATGGTGCGCAGAGCAGTGGGAGCTGCCCGCCCATGCCCCTGGTGGAGCCACCAGGCTCCGATTGCCCCATGACCCAGGCCAGCCTGAGCGCAGCCTGGTGTAGCCCCACCCCCAGCCCCAGCCCTACTATCACCCCTCCACGGCTCTTCCCCCAGCAGTGGCAGTGGGGTAGCAGGCTGCCATGATCCCCATTCTCCTCCCATCCCTGACAGCTGTTGTATGGTGGGGGACAGCATGGTGTCACAGCTCCCTTGCCCCCAACATCCTCTGCCTCCTTCCCTAAGCCCTGATGCGAAGTTGTGCCCGCAGCTATCCAGGCTAGCCAATCACCGCCCGCCCTTTCCACATGTGCAGTTGGCCCAGAGCATTGCAGACAGACAGACAGATGAAGTCTTTTATTATATCACAATGCTGCTCTGAGCAGGTTTCTGGGCCCCTGCTGTTCTGTACTCTCATGCTTGGGCTCCTCCAATGCCCATGCTATCTCATGTAGAGCTGACTTAGGTATCTTTATGCTACACTAGTCTGGAGTGCAGGCAGATCTTTAGGCTGGGCCTTTGCTTGTAGGTGATAAGGGTGAACATACCACTTAGCAAAATAAGTGTGGGGACCAAATGTAATGAGTTTCAAGGGTTTGACAGCAGAAGAGTTATGGACATTGTGAAAACATTGTTTTAAGATTCTGGTGCAAAAGGGCACTAGCTAGAGCCCTTCTGTAGTTGGTTAAGTCCTTGTTAAGATGAAGCATGTGAATATGCTTGGTACTATAGGCCCAGTAGTGTAACTAATATACCAGTAATATAAAAAAGATGTGGTCGGACTGGGGGGAGGGGATGTTGTAGCCCTTAACAGTGCAGGAAAAAAAGTGAACCAGCTGCATAGCTAAGAGGAGCAAAGACAAGCTTGTGGGTACCACTGTACCCTGCTGCAGCAGAGTGCCTGGTCCTCAATGTGAGGAGCACTGGCGAGGCATAGCAGGTGCACCCTGTGGCGCTGCACCCCATGTGAAAAGGCGCCGCCCTCCCCCCCCCCGCGCTGCCGACTGCTGGCAGCGTCTGCGGGCGGTCCACGATCACCGCTGGCTGCCGCCGCCGCTGCTGGTGGCGTCTGTGGGTGGTCACCAACCGCTGTCAGCGCTCGCCAACAGCGCCGTGGCCGCCTGCGGGAGCTCGCCATGCCCCGCCAAGCCCCATGGGGTTCATGGTGAGGAGCATCTAGCTGTCCAAAGCCTGCGCTGGCTGCTGCCCAACACGTGGCTGAAGAGCACTTTTCCTTTTACGCCGGGATTTTTCGATCTCTCCTCGAGTGCGGCGGGGGAAGCTGAGCCCCGCACTGGGCTTCCCCACTCCCAATCCCACTCCCACTCCCAGCAAGGGGCTTCCGAGCGTCTCGCAGCGCGGGCCGCGCCGCCCCCCCCCGCTCTGCTCCAGGCAGCTGCGTCCGCTGCCAGCTGGAAGCCGCTGCGAGTGGCAGCCCTGGCCCGGGGGGCTGCGCCGGCGCCGGGAGGTGTTGGGGAGCAGGTCTCTCCGGTCAAGAAGAAACGCTCGTGTCAGCGCGTGCCACCACCGCGCGAGACAGGGCAGAGGGGCCGCGGCCGGGCCTGGCGGTACGATGGCACGCGCGGCCCCCCAGCGGCCCCGGCTGTGGCTGGCGGCGGCTGCGCTGCTGCTGCTCCCGGGGGCGGCGGGTAAGTAACTGGGGAAGGGGAGGGGAGGGGAGAGGGAGGGCTCGGCTCCGCCCCTGCACCAGCTCGGCCCCGCCTCCCCTCAGTCGGCGTGCCAACGGACATAACGGCCGGGCGCAAAGGGGCTCGCTGAAACGGCGCCCTCCCGGGGCGGCCCCGGGTGCAGCCACGCAGTCCGGGCCCTGCCGCCGGCCCCAGCCCCCGCTCTCAGCCTTCTGGCCCAACCGCCACGGGCGGAGACCGCCCCCCCGAGAGGCGCGCTCCTGCCCCGCACACCCACGGGGGCCCCGGGGACCTGTGCGGGAAGCGGGGGAGCCTAGCGGGTCTTCTGTAGCCGGGGGGACAAAAAAGTCGTGACAGGTCTGCAGCTCTCTGCCCTGGTCCTCGGGCTTTCATGTACTTCGTCCAGTGCAGGGCTTAACGCTGGTGGTGGAGGCCCCCCCCCGCCAGCTTTTGGTGCTACTCCTCCGTGGTGTAGACATTTGTTGTTTGATTCTGCTTCATGCTGCTATCACAGTCACCTTTACCATGTATTTTTGGTCTCCTGCTTTATATCTTATTCTGTTATCTTGTTGTAAGTTACCCAGCACCTTTAACTGGGAAGGATGGTACATAAATCGAATAAATAGTTGAAATCAATAGTAAGGTGAACAGTACCCTGTGAAGTTCAGCTAGTGAAACACAGTCTTTAGGTTTGATACTATACCTTTTTTCCCCCCCTTTATATCTTTGCTTAACGATCTTAACTATGGGACTCATTGAAAGCTTTCACTACCATGTCTTGTTATGTTACTGGCATGTTATTATTAGTTATGCTATGTGGCTGATGGTATTGAACATGTTAAAATACATCACCACCTTACTAAGAACTTAAATAACTTTACAACAGGCCTGTAGTTAGGAGGGCAATAAATATGTTGTTAGCATGACTCACTATCCCAGGCCAGTGCTATCCAACATTTTCAATTGCTTCCTTTTATTCTTTAACATTGCTTTGGTTAAAGTACAATTTGAAATACTTTCAAAATGCTAACAACACACTTAAAAACATCACAGAAAAAGATTACCATGAAAGAGTTTGTGGGTGTGCATTTTCAAGCAAGGAAATTTGGAAACCCTGAAGGACATTAAAATGAAGTTGATAACAAGACTCTCATTAACTTCAGCAGGGCCAGGTTTTTATCTTTGTTCTTTTTTTCAAAATCTTCTATGTCCACATCATCCTCCAAGACCCTGAATGCCCTTGATTGCTCTGGATCTAGCCCCGATAGCTGGAACTACTGTCTCTCACAGTGAGGTTTGTGCATCTAGGCAACTGGGATTTCTTAGTACAATAAAATCATGTGTGACCAAATATTCTGCTATTTTTCTTTTCCATAAAGGAATCCGTAACATTTTTTAAAATTGTATATGGCTATGATAAGTAAAGCACCTCCCACAGATGTGGACTGAAGTCATCTCCTACATTTTTTTTTACTCTGAAAGGTACTCCAGTATCATGAGGATAACGTAACTTCACTAGCATTGATCTTAGTAACAGAAAATAATCTTTCATGGCAGGGGTTTAAGATTTATTACAGGATCTTAGATTAGCATTGCTAGTAAAACTACTATGGGTATAGTCTACAAAAATAATGAACTGGGGTTCTGGTATATTTCTAATTCATCCTGTAATCACAGATGATTTTATCTGAAAGGATAATACACAAAGGCCCTTTTATTTCTGTTTATTTTGGTAGTGTGCATCTTTCCTTTAGATCCTGTCATAAAACAGGAACTTGAGACAGAATGTCTGTTTTTCTGTCTTTAGACATACTGATTAGTCATAACATCAACAGCAGCAGAGCCCACTCTTAAAAACAAACAAACCTATAGGTCAAGATAATCTAATTGTTAGCTTCTGTCTTAATTTGCCTCTTCAAAACAGGTATTATCATATAGTCAAATTCTATAGTGTCTATTTATCTATTTGTCTATTTATAGACAAATGGCTATAAATGAATAGTTTAAAATATACCTGAGATTTCATAGATTTTTTAGGGTCAGAAGGGACTCAGTAGGTCATTGAGTCTGACACCCTGACCTGGGCAGGAAAGAGCACTGGGGTCAGATGACCCCAGCCAGGTGCTTGTCCTTTCTCCTCTCAAAAGCCCTCCAAGGTAGGGGAGAACACCACCTCCCTTGGAAGCCCATTCCAGATTCTGGTCACCCTTACTGTAAAGTTCTTCCTGATGTCTAATCTAAATCTGACAGAGTGCAGTTAGTGTTACCTATCACTTCGTCACATTGACAACTCATGTTCATCATCTTGGAGTCAACAATGACTCCAAGATCCCTTTCCACTGCTGTGCTGCTTAGAAAGTCATCCCCCAGTTTCTAAGTGTGTTGTTGATTCTTCTCCCTTGGTGCAGCACTTTGCACTTATCCTTGTTAAACTGTATCCTATTCTTTTCTGTCCACTTTCCCAGCCTGTCCAAATCCTCCTGAATCTGTTCCCTGCTCCCTAGTGTGTTTACTTTGCCCCATAATTTGGTGTTATCTACGAATTTTGATAGAGTGCTCTCCACGCCCTCCAAATCACTAATGAAGATATTGACCAGCACTGGTCCAACGACTGAACCATGGGGGACTCCATTGCCCACATCTTTCCAAGTCAATACCAACCTATCTGCCACCACTCTCTGGGTGCGTCCCATAAGCCAGTTTGCCATACACTTGACTGTGTAATCATCTACAACGCAGCTGCTTAGTTTATTTATAAGAATGGGATGAGACACTATCAAAGGCCTTTTTGAAATCCAAGTAAACAACATCTACTTTGATTCCTTCATCTAAGATTTGGTGACCTGATCATAAAAAGAAACAAGGTTAGTCAGGCAGCATCTACCTGCTATGAACCCGTGCTGGTTGCCCTTCAGCATTCTTTTTCCTACTGGACTCCCACAAATGTGGTCCTTAATAATTTTTTCAAAGGTTTTCTCAAAGATAGAGGTGAGACTAACTGGTATATAGTTACCCAGATCCTCTTTTCTCCCCTTTTTGAAAATAGGAACCACATTGGTCCTTTTCCAGTCCTCTGGGATCTGTCCTGAGTGCCATGAATGCTCAAACAGTTGTGCCAGTGGTTCAGCTGTGATACTGGCCAATTCCTTTGGCACCCTTGGATGAAAATTATCTGGGCCTGCTGATCTGAACACATCCAGCCCTTTCAAATGCCCCTTCACTAGGTCAGCGCTAACTGTTGATGGGCTGATGTCCCTCTTGTGCCCATCTATAGTCCAAATAGGAGATATGTCCTTATCTGTGTTCAGGAATACAGCTACAAAAAACTCATTGAAGACCTCTGCTTTGTTTGTCTTATCTGTCACCAATTGCCATAGTCTGTCCTATGTTGCCATGCACCTTCTGTTTGCTTCCTATATACCAAAAGAAGGACTTTTTGTTGTCCTTAATTTTTGTTGTCAGCCTGAGTTCCATTGTTGCTTTGGCCTTTCTAACTGACTACCTGCAAGTATGAGCCAAGTAGGTATATTCCTCTTTGGTGACTACCCCCTGCTTCCACAGTTTGCATGCCTCTTTTTTCAGCCTTAGGCTTTCTCAGATTTCCCTGTTCAGCCAAGAGGGTTTCTTGGTCCCTTTACCCCACCTTGATGTGCAATGGGATAGTCCTCTTCTGTGCTCTAAGGATTGTTTCCTTGAGAAACAATCACCCTTCCTGTACTCCTATGTCACCAATACTCCTGTTCCTCAGTACCTTTCTTACTAACCTCCTGAGCTCATTGAAATTGGCCTTTCTGAAATCTAGCACTTCTGCCCTACTGGTTATCTTTCCCACCCTTCGCTGGATAGTGAATTCCAACAATTGGTGGTCACTATCCCCTAGGTCAGTGGTTCTTAGTCTTCTTTTATTTTTGCAGACCACTTGAAAATTGCTGAGGGTCTCAGTGGACCACTTAATGAACTTTCTTTTGTTCTACAAATTAAAGTACACATCTCATATTTTAATATTAGTAGTCTTAGCTTACAAGTACAGACATTCTTGATTGTTCTGCAACCTTTCTGCGGACCACCTGAACGGAGTTCACGGATCAGTGGTGGTCCATGGACCACAGTTTGAGAACCTCTGCCCTAGGTTCTCCTCTATCTGCAGATCTCCCACCAGATCATTCCCTGTAGCAAATACCAAGTTCAGTAAGGCATCTCCCCTAGTGGGACCATATACCTCCTGCGTTAGGTGAAGGTCCTGTATGCAGGTTAAGAACCTATGTGAAAGGTCAGCTGATTGCCCCTGCCAACAGTTGTCAGTGTAGTTTAAGTCACTCATGACAACCTCCCTTGAGCGTACTGCCTCAGAGTTGCCTTGAGAATTTCAGGTCTCTCTTCCTTCTGGTGTGGCGGTCTATAATAGACCCCCACTACCAAGTCTCTTTTTGCCTGACTCCCTTGTATTCTGATCCACAGTACAGGTAGTATTTAAGACATTTCGAGTTGCAACGAATGACATGACATTTATAAATTGACATCCTGTTTTGACTTTGACATCAGTTTCGACTTTACAACGGTTGATCCGACACCACTCCACGCCAGCAAACAAGTTTGCTGTGTCACCCATCTCCCTGGAGAACATCTGTCCAAACTTCCTCGACACTTTCTTTAAGAAAGCAGACAAAACTCCACAAAAACCTGCAGCCAAGACTCCTGAGCAGACTCCAGCCAAGAGCCCTTCAAAAAGTCCAGCAAAGTCACCTCAGGGAAGTCCTTCCAAATCAGTATGATTGCTATTTACAATATAAATACATTAATGTATCTATATTACTCATCTATAATTGACTGAGTACAAAATTCTGGGTTATTTTTGGTGAAAATAGGGTATTGGGCCTTGGTTCAGGTTTATAATGTTGTTCCTGGGGGGTGGGGAAATTGGTTCAGAGTTATGACATTTCAACTTAAGGCACGGTTTTCAGGAACCAATTGTGTGTCGTAAGTCTGAGAACTGCCTGTACCTCAATTTGTCTACCTCAAGTCTGAGGACTGCCATCTTGATCAAAGAAGATGTGTATTGCTCCTTAACAGAGAGCAATGCCCCCCCCCCACCTCCATCTTGTCTATACAGCCTGTAGCCCTCAATGCCCACTGACCAATCATGGGTAGGGTGCTACCAGGTTTCAGTTAATCCAACCAGTTTGAAGCCTGTGTGTGCAAGCAGGAGTGTGAGTTCCTCCTGCTTGTTTCCCATGCTCCTAGCATTGGTATAAAGACACTTTAGCTCCCCCAATACCTTAAGTTTTTGTTCAAGCGCTTTGTAAAACAGGAAGTTTTATATGTCGTGCACTTAACCTTGATTCTCTTGCGAGTGGAGTTGTTTTGTAATGAAACCTTCTCACAATAAACAGAAGTCTCCCTGTGTAGAATTAGTTGAGCTACTTTATATCAGAATCTGATCTAAATTGTATTTGTTATAGTCTATACACAAATTTATGCAATTAACTATAAAAGTAAGAGTTTTAAAAACTTAATGTCTCATCTATTATAAAAAGATGACAAGAACTATCTATTAGTTCATTCATAGTTTACATTATTCCATTTCCCGGGCCTGGCAATCTGACTTGATAATAGAGCTGGTTAAATGTTTGTGTGTTCTGTTACAAGAGTTTTTCAGTCAGAATTTTTGTAAAAGCAATCGGATCATCAGTCTAATATTAGTGAACTTGTCCCAACCTTTCTTGTACCGAAGAACTCAATTTCAGTAGAGTTACTCTTGGTTTATACCAGTGTGAGCAAGACCAGACTCAGGAATAGTAGAATGTTCTGATTTAGTTACAGCTCTATTTAAAGAGATGTAATGGGATGTAAATCCTAGAGGAAAGAATGAAACAATACTGAAAAAATATGGTACTTCCTGGATTTGTTCCAAAATTTGAGTTGGATATCTAAGGCTTGTTTACAGTAATGGTCAGCTACAGCTTAACTATGAAAATAGTAGTGGTAAAATACAGTTGGCTAAAAGGCAGCAAAGCCAGCAAAAAAAGGGAAAAATTATGAGCACCAAGTACAGTGAGAGCGCAGGCAATAACTTGGACCAGTGAGGATGATTTGGACCTCTTTAAGCAGTGATGCTAGAGGGTATGAAAATCCACTAGAAGAGAAAGAACACTGAGCAAGTTATGCTAGTATTAGGCAAAATAATTACCAATTCCTATGTAAAAATTATGCAACAAATCAAGTCACACTGGTTGTTTATGAAGGTGCAAGGTGCACAGAGATTCCAGGCTTAAAAACAAACTTCTGCTTTGGTTTAAAGGTGGGTCTTATTTGCTTGCTTGTCCCATCTAAATGGGGTCACTGTTGTGGATCCTGGTTCTCCACTGGCTTTGGTGAGATGTATCTTCTTCTTCCAACTCCTCTCTCATGTCCCTCTCCACTATATCTCTCCAGCTCATCTTCGTTCTTTCTCTTCCCCTTCTCCCTGGCAAAATGCCATTCTGGTAACTTCTTTTCCCATTTATTCTTCTGGACTCTTTTGAACATGCCCATACCATGCCAGTCTTCTCTCTTGTAATTTCTTAGTTGCCTCCACTACCTTCACTGATCCTCTGATGTAAGTATTCCTTGCTTGATCCATCTTCATCACTCCACACATCCATCAGAGTGTTCTCATCTCTATCACATTCATTCTTCAGGGCCATGCCTTCACTCCATACAATAGTGCTGGACGTACATGTTTAGTAGATTTTCCCCTTCAGCTTCACTAATACTTTCCTGTCATATAATACTCCTGTCACCAGTTCCCAGTTTGTCCACCCTGCTGTTATTCATTGGTTCAGCTCTTCATCTAACTCTACATTCTGCTGAACGGTTGAACTTGTCAACTTTACGAACATGTTTTTCATTGATTAACACATTTCCAACATCAGGTACCTCAGAGAAGTCATAGTACATATATTCTGTTTTGGACTGACTAAACTTCATTCCTCTTCTCTCTAGCATGTCTAGCCATTGGTTCAATCCAGCTAGCACTTCCTCTAGACTCTCCTTGCAAGTGACCCCATCATCTGCAAACATAATATTCCAGGGTGGTCTCTCTTGTTCAGTAAACCCATCCATCATGACTGCAACAGGTACAGACTCAAAGTTGAACCCTGATGTATGCCCACCTTTACCTCAAAACTGTCTCTCCTGAATTGCTCCTCACTTTCATTGTACATTTCCAATACATGTCCTTGATGGTACTGACATATCTCTCCATCACCTCCTTAGATCTCAGGCACTCCTATATTTCCTCCGTGAGTACACAATTGTAGGCTTTCTCCAGGTCAATAAAAATAACATGGATATACAGCCTTCCCTATATTTCCCCATCATCTGTTTTATTGGGAAAAGCAGATCCATGGTACCTTTCCCTGGCATAAATCCATACTGGTCTTCTTCAATGACCACTTCAGTCTTTAACCAGTTCTCCAGCACTCTTTCCCATGCTTTAGAAATATGAGGGTGATAGGGTCACTTGCAAGGAGAGTCTAGAGAAAGTGCTAGCTGGATTGAACCAATGGTAAGACATGTTAGAGAGAAGAGGAATGAAGATTGGTCAATCCAACTTCCATGGGAAATGGGCAAGGGATACCACACCAAGGACAGGTACAGCCAAAGAAGCGAGTCCAGACAAAGGATATGAGAGTTGCAACACTCAATGTGGGGAGTATGACTCAATGCAACACTCAATCTGGAGAAATTTTGGAAAGGAGGAAAGTACATATTGTGTGTGTACAGGAAACAAAGTGAAAAGGAAACTAGGTGAGAGAGATTGTAGGAGGATTTCAACTCTTCTACACTGGTGAAGACAGAAAAAGAAACAGAGTCAGGATCAGGCTGTGCAAACAATTGAAGGACAGAGTTTTGGAAGTTGAAAGGAAGAATGACAGGGTCACAAGACTGAAACTAGACAATGAAGGCCAATTGATGAGCACGATGAGCAATGCATTTATGCTCCACAAGTAGGGAGTCCAGTAGAGGAGAAGAACTTCTGGGAAAAGGTGAATGAGGTGATGACATAATGGGTGCTGGACAATGAAGTAGTCATTATGGAGGGAGACCTCAATGGACACATTGGGTAAAGTAGAGATGACTACGAAAGAATCCGTGTGGGACATGGATTTGGAAATCTTAATCCAGAGAGGGGAAGGGCAGTAGACTTTGTGATATCTTACAATCTCACAATTTCAAATACATTCTTCCAGAAATGAGAACATCTAGACTATATGAAATCAGTGCTGAACAGGTGAGGGATCTCCTAGAACACCCAGAAGTTTTCAAGCCTTCTGGGCCAGATAACTTGCATCTGAAAGCCCTGAAAGAACTGGTTGGGATTATGGCAACACCAGTGGCAAAATTGTTTGAACAGTTGTGGAACTCAGGGGTGGTCCCAGATGACAGGAAGAGGGCCAACATGGTCCCTATCTTTAAGAAAGGGAAGAGGGATGACCCTGCAAACTACAGACTAGTCAGTCTGACTTCATTCCTGGGTGTAAAATTTCAAAAAACTTGTTACGGAGGTCATCAATTACAAGCTGGTAACTGAGGGGGTATTAAGAAGCAACCAACATGGCTTTGTTGAGGGTAGGTCATGCCTGACAAACCTGGTGTCCTTCTGTAACCAGATAACTAACCAACTGGACCAGGGACATGAGGTTAATATCATTTACTTAGAATCAAGGGCTTTACTGAAGTCTGTTTCACAACCAAACTGGAGGGTACTGGGCTGGACCAGTCTACAGTGAGGTGGGTGAACAGTTGGCTTAGAGGCTGATCCCAGAGAGTTTCATAGATTTCATAGACATTAGGGCTGGAAGGGACCTCGGGAGATCATCGAGTCCAGCCCCCTGCCCAAAGGGCAGGAAG
>NW_017728886.1:100482807-100484838 GCF_001723895.1 Crocodylus porosus | reverse complement strand
CTTCCCAGCAGCTCGCTGCCTCTCTCGCCAAAGAGCAGGCTGTGGTCATGGAAGCCAAAGCCTTCCCAATGACACCAGCTCCGCAGTCTTTGGTTCACTGCATGGATCCTCCTCTCCCTCCTCAGCCCATAGCCTGAGACTGGGAGGATAATCAATAGGATGGCCTCATCCTGGAGGGCTGTCTCCATTGGTGTCCCCTAGGGATCTGTGCTTGGACCCATGCTCTTTAACAGATTGACTTGGATGAGGGAGTAGAAAGCTCAATGATTAAGTTCACAGATGATACTAAACTGTAGGGAAATGTGAGCACATCATAGGATAGGGTAAAGATCCAGGATGACTTTGACAAACTGGTTTATGGATAGAACTGAATCGGATGAGGTTTGTCCCAGCTGCCTGTGGAGGGTTCAGGATTGAGAGTGTGGTTGGGGGTAGAAAGGTAAGAAAGGTTTATTGACTTAACAAAAACATGACTATGCGTAGTAACAAGACAAACAAGGACAGATGATAATAATTAATGTTGGCAACTTATCGGCAGTCCCCTCTGATGCCTGATGTATGACAAGTTCCTTTTTCCACAAAGCTCAGCAGAGTCAGGTGTCCCTGATCAGCACTGTCCGAGGGGTACCGGGAAGGACCCTGGTATTCAGTCCTTGGGCTTCTTGAGATCCACGGGCCCACTGAATCCAGGCCAACAGCTAATCTTTAGTTCCTTTCACAGAGTTGTATCTTCCTTCTAAATGATTTCTGGATGTGCCAGCCAATTTATAACTACTGAGCTATGCTGATAACTTACAGCCATTCAGATTATTTTTACTTCAACTGTCCTTAGACTGACCAATAGCAGTACAAGGCTTGCATTCTTCTGATAAGGTTAATTTTTACTATGCCACAGAGCCTACCATCACTTCTATAAGGCTTTGCTAAATTTACTAGGCCTTATTTCATACAAGGCCTTACTACACCTTAGACTTTAATTAGGCTCTTAGCAACAACATATAGCTTAATATCTGAACAAATTAACAGAAAAACACTTGGTCTAATTTTCATACAGCCTTCAGCAAGCATCTTTATCACACAGACATATTTTTCAGCTGTCAAAAGGTTTAACAGGGAGAAATGTGCAGGGTTCTTCTGGGTAGGAAGAACCTTCACCATAACTACACAATGGGTGGTGGTCCACTCGCTGGCACTGCATCTGAATGGGACCTGGGGATCACAGTCAACTGGAAGATGAACATGAGTCAACAATGCGATGAAGTTGCCAGAAGAGCAAATAGAACTCTGGCATGCATCAGCCAATGTGTCATCAATAGATCCAGGGAGGTCCTCGTCCCTTTCTATTTGGCATTGGTGAGGCCACAGCTGGAGCACTATGTCCAGTTCTGGGCACTGCACTTCAAGACGGATGTGGGTAAGCTTCAGGGGGTACGAAGATGGGGCACCCGTATGATTGGGGGCATGGAGGATAGGGCCTATGAGGAGAGACTTTGGGAACTGGGCCTGTTCAGTCTCAGTAAGAGAAGGCCAACAGGTGATTTGATAGCTACCTACAAGTAGATCGGGGTGAGCATCAAGATCTAGGGAAGCAACTCTTCAGGAAGGAACCTCGGGGTGGACGAGAACCAATGGGTACAAGATAGTAGAGGGTAAATTCAGGCTAGACATGAGAAAAAAAATTCGCTGCAAGGAAACACACTCCCAGCTGAGGTGGTGAAGTCGCCATTCTTGGAAGTTTCGTAGTTTCATAGTTTGTAGGGTCGGAAGGGACCTGAGCAGATCATCAAGTCCGACCCCCTGCCTTGACAGGAAAAAGTACTGGGGTCAAACGACCCCAGCAAGGTGATTGTGTAGCCTCCTCTTAAAGACCCCCAGGGTAGAAGCCAGCACCACTTCGCTTGGAAGTTGATTCCAGATCCTAGCCGCCCTGACTGTGAAGTAGTGCCTCCTGATGTCTAGTCTGAATCTACCCTCTGTCAGCTTGTGACCGTTATTTCTAGTCACTCCTGGTAGTGCTTGGGGGAACAGGGA
>NW_017728886.1:100477769-100482657 GCF_001723895.1 Crocodylus porosus | reverse complement strand
TCCAAGATCCTTTTCTGCCTCTGCACTGATGAGAAGGGAGTTCCCCAGCCTGTAGGTATGCTGCTGGTTCTTCTTCCCCAGGTGCAGCACCTTGCACTTGTCAGTGTTGAAACCCATCCTGTTCTCATCCGCCCACCCTGTAACCTGTCTAAGTCTGATTGCAGCCTATTCCTCCCTTCTAGTGTGCCCACATCCCCCCACATCTTGGTGTCATCAGCAAATTTGAATAGAGTGCTTTTTACCCCTCATCCAAGTCGCTGATGAAGATGTTGAACAGTGCGGGCCTGAGGACTGAGCCCTGCGGAACCTCACTGCCCACATCCCTCCATGTCTAAAATGACCCATCCACCACCACTCTCTGGGTGCAGCCCTCCAGCCAGTTGGCAACCCATTTGGCTGTGTAGGTCCCGAGACCACGGTCCCCCAGTTTTTTTTTACTCTAGGGTAGAGATCATCAGGACCAGCTGATTTAAATACGTCCAGTCCCTCCAGAAGTTCCCTGACTAGATCCTCACTGACCCTTGGCCTAGGTGCACCTTCCCTGGGGCCTGAGGTGGTCCTAGTGCTGGGGCTTATTTGGTCCGTGCTCAGGAAAATGGAGGCAAAGAAGTTGTTAAATAGGTTAGCTTTGTTGTCTGGTGTGATGACCAGATTTCCTAGCTTGTCTTGCAGGGGCCCCACGTTACTCGGTACTTTCTTTTTACCCCCTATGTTTTTAAAAAAGGACTTCTTGTTGTCCTTGATCCAGGTAGCTAGTCCCAGTTCCATCTCTGCCTTGACCTTCCTGACCACACCCCTGCAGCCTCAAGCAACCGCAGTATAGTTCTTCCTGGTGATAACCCCTCCCTTCCATTGGGTGTACGCCTCCCTGTTAGGAGATATTCCTGGATGCTTTTGGTGAGCCATGGGGGCTTTTGCACCCTCCTGTCCCCTTTGATCCATGTTGGGATTACCTCCCTTTGTGCTTGGAGGACTGTCTCCTTAAGGAGCGACCTTCTCCTTGGACACCTGACTCCCCTCCCCTCCAGGACCTCAGTGTCTCCCTGACTATTCTTCTTATCTCATTGATGTCTGCCCTTCTGAAATCTAGGGCTTCTGCCTTGTTGCAGCCCTTTGCCACCTTGCACTGGATGGTGAAAGTGTTCAACATGAGGCTCGACAAGCACTTTGTTGAACTCATCTGAGCCCAACAACTTCCTGCCCATGGCAGGGGACCAAACTTGAAGATCTTGCAGGTCCCTTCCAGTCCTTCGATTCTATGTTCTAATCATGTACAAGAATGGAGGTAGAGAAACTCAAATAGATTATTTGCTAGTGAGGAAATGGGATTGGAAAGAGGCGAAAGACTGCATGGTGATCCCAGTGGAGGAAGTTACCATGTAACATAGAATGGTAGTCATGGACATGAGGGTGAAAGGAATGAGGCATACTAAATATCAAGGAGTTTAGAAAATTAAGTGGTAGAGGTTGTGACAGGACAATGAAGCAAGAGAGGCCCTCAGAGCATGCGTTGAAAGAAGTGCAGGTTGAAGAAATAGAAGACCTTGAAAGTTGCTGGCAAGAGGCAGTTGATAAGGTCAGGAAAGTGGGAAAAGAAATGTGTGGAGTTTCATGTGGAAAGATGCCCATCTAGAAGGAAACATGGTGGTGAAATGAGGAGGTCCAGGAAGCAGTAAGGGAGAAAGAGAAATGGAAAGATACAAGGGACCTTCTGGACTTTAAAACATACAAAGTGGAGAGAAAGAGTGCACAGAGAACTATTGCTAAGGCCAAAAATACTGCCATGGATAATTTGTACCAAAGGCTAAAAACAAAAGAGGAACAGAAGGAAGTGTACAGGATAGCTACAAGAAGAGAAAGATTGACAAGGGTGATGCATGTGAGAATGATCAAAGACATTTCTGAGAGACTGTTGACTAAGAAAGAATAGATTAAGGACAGCTGGAAGAACTATTTTCAAGATGTGATGAGCAAAGAGAACCCAAGAATTTTGTGAGCAAGTGCCACAAAAAACCAAAGCATGGTGACTGACATCATCAATATGGAGGTGAAAAGAGAAATGAACAAAATGAAGAATGGGAATGCAGCAGAACCTGATAATTGAGCAGGGGAAGTTTGGAAAATCTTGGGGGAAGAAGGAATCAATTTACTATGGAAGGTGTTTAAAGTTATATTTGTAACAGAGAAAATGCCAAATGAATGGAGAGGTAGTGTGTTGGTGCCAATATTCAAGAAGAAAGATGATTTCCAGGTTTGTGGTAACCACTGGGGAGTCAAATTGATGTCCCACCCTGTGCATCGTCTATGGGGTATGTCCTACCTAAGTTTGTTTCTTGGATCCACATCATGATGATTTGCAGAGGTTTTTGCAGCTGCATACCCTTCCTAACACTAACCCCTCCTCCTTTGTCCAGGCTTGGAACCAGCATTGAATGGGTAGAATTGCTTATCCATGGTGGAGTTTTTTAATTTAAAGGAAGATACACTAATGTATATTCATGTTTCAGTCAGGTAAAAATGTACAGGGATAGGAAAAGCATAGCAAAAAAGAAAATAAAATTCTACTAACCCACAGAGGCTTGATGAATAAAAAATGGTGTTTGTAAATTTCAGAAATTTTAGAAACATTCAGTAGCATTGTTAATAATAAACTGCAGCATATAGTGAATTAGGGAGTCTCTTAGGTTTGTTAAGTGACTGATTCCCCTCCTTATGAAATTAGTGATAAATTTCCTAAATTATATGTTCTTGAAATTCATAGAAAGTACTAAATGGTAAGGCATTACAAACTAAGAGGATTAAGAGAGGTGAAAAAGTGCCTTAGAGCCATTTTGCATCCTCAAGTCATAGACAGCTACAGCAATGAGTTTGACATCGTCAAGGGATGAACTGATTCTGATAGGCACAACCATAGTATTTCAAGGAGCCTGCCCTCTTCTTCTTCCTTCCCTGAGTGAGTCTGTCTTTGCAGAGGTATGAGCTTAAACCAGATAAAGGGTTACTCAGCATCTGCAGTGCACTTTAATATGTTCCAATATCTATTTCAGGATCTGTCTTGAATAAGGGACATATTTTTGTTACTTAAAGACAACTGGCAAAGTGTAAAGAATCCTCTCATTATGTACTTGAAGAACCATCACATCGTATAAATAGATATCTTTTCCTCATTTTCAGTGCCATACACTTAATTTTATTACAAATAAAAAGGAAATCTGAATTCTTTTGAATCAAGAGCTTTTATTAACTGTCCTGTTTAAGAAGCTTTTATTAACTGTCCTGCTAAATAAAGCAGTATTGTTCACTAGCAGAGGTGAGTTTTAGTGTCACTGGAAAAGTTTATAGTGCTTAGAGATATACAAATTATTCCAACTGACAGCAGTTCTGCAGTTGAAGTTATATTGAGATATTGTTGTCTAATAAATAAATCCCTGTATTTCACATGCAAAGGGATTTATTTAGTCTTCATACTTTAAATACTCACATTTTTAAGGCAGTCAAATTTTGTTTAGGTCTTTTTTTCCTAAAAGAATTAGCAGCTTCGGCAGAGTAAACCTTTTAAAATGCCCCTTTTTAAAATTAGGCCCCAAGACATATTTTTATTCAGTTTCCTATTGTTAGGGTGACAATAATTCAGATTAACCAGGGAGCATTGGATCTGCAACTGGAACAAGGCTTTAACCTGTGTCTCAGAGAAAAGCTGCTGACCACAAGGCAAAATGGTACATTAAAATAACCTTGCAGATGCTTAGGCAAGTAGTTTCTTTAACAAAGGGAACAGTATGCAGGATAAAATAAATCACTGGGCAAAAGGAAACAGGATGCAAACCACCTATCGTTAGGAGATAAGGCAGAAGCCAGACCTTGGAGAGGTTGCTGAAGTCAGCAGAAAACTAGAAGGAACCAATAGTTGACTGAGAGTAAGACCAGGTTCATGGTCTTACACACGCACTCTGAGCAAAGAGGCACGTAAATGAAGGAAATGCATAGAAAATTCTATGCTAATGAGGCAAATAGAAACCTGAGGCGGAGCTTAAGACGAGAGTAGAAATGGGTGGAACAGGGGGAGGGATGAAGGTGGAATGAATGTTAATGAACCTGAACCAAAATGTATAAATGTGGAAAAGAACTAATGTTCAGGGCTGCTCCCCATGTTCATAGATTTGGTGTCTGTGAGAGAGCTCTCCCGAAGCTGTCTCCATTTTGAATAAAGCTGTTGCGAGCAATGTGTGCTGGTGTTTGCTCCCTGCCTGCTCTGGCCAATGAGTAACAGGACTCATGAGCAATTGGACCATCATCTCCCTAGTTGTTGGGCACTGCATGGAGTCAGGGTTTAACACCTATAGTTGTAAAATAATGCACATCATAAATGCCAAACTTCAGTCACGTACTTGTAACAAACAGCTTTCCAAATATTTGTATGTAGCACTTTGTGACGGGGGCCATCCCCAGGGCCAGTAACACTATCAGCCTGCCCACCTGTCTGGGGCAGTCTGCCCTGATTCGCTTGCTACATCTTAATGTATCTGAACTGGATGTAAAAATGCAGGAGGCTGCCCACTTAATGCCTTGATGTTAAGGGCATTATACATGGTTCCAACCTTCCCTTTACCATGCCCCATGCCTCACAGATGGCATCCAAAGATCACTTACACTATTGATGCAAAAAATTGCGGTCTGTTTCTTGGAGGCTCGCAAAGTATCACAGACGCACATACATTAGATGGCACAAAAGGTGTATTTGCAAATAGGGTCAGAGCAGAGTCAAAAACTCAGATTACTCTGAACCCACCAAGGAATTTTGCAGGCTGTATTTATCTTTTTCCTCCTGGGCACGTGTGCAGAAACAGGAACTCTTACAGCTCATTTCCATTTCATACAAGCATACATG
>NW_017728886.1:100465462-100477758 GCF_001723895.1 Crocodylus porosus | reverse complement strand
CGATTTAGTATAAGAAGAGCTGTGGCAAGGCTGGGCAAGGAAAAAAGTCCTTGGCAGTGTTTCTTTCTTATCAGGTGCAAGATGCAAGCTGTGCATTTCTAACAATACTCCATTTCTAGCAATATTCCATTTCTAACACTATTACTCCCCCAGCCCCATGGCTGGGCCACAGTAGGCCAGTAGCCCAAACTATCCACTATCACTTCTTCTGGCCCCACATTGTTTCCCAAGCTTCACTGTCAGGCTTTAGGCCTTGGGCCCTCCTGGCTTCCATGTTGTTGCCCAAGCCTGTTGCTTTTCTCTTAGGGTGTGCTCCCCTGGCCTTTCCCCTCCACATGGTCACCCATAAGGCAGGAGGGGCTGAGGCTTTACAGAGCCCCATACTCACCTTTTGCTAGGGAAGCACTGGTGTGGCATTTCCTGAGGACTGCCATGCCACCAGCAGCCCCAGCACTCCATCCTCCCCAGCAGGGTGTAGTTTTAAGTCATTCCCCAGGACCAACTGCAGGCCTACCTGCCCTGGTCTTACTTCACCCCTCCAGGCTCCTAGATGTCCTTCCTCGGCACTCTATTGCAGCCTCCGTCTGATAACCTGCACCCAGTTACTGGCCTCTCTCTCTCAGACCCCCTTATAGGATGCCTCCCATTAAGAGGCTGAGCTGCAGCCTCCTTCATCAACAGTCTGCATGGTGGCTGACCCCTAACCTCTTCCAGTAGTGATGTCTCCCCTATTGAGGGGACCTTCAGCCTCTTCTAGGCTCTGGCCCCACCACTAGGTCAGTCAGGGTGCCAGTAGCTCACCAAAGCCCTGGTCTGCCCCTTGCCCTATTGGCCCTGGCCCCCTTGCATTGACCAGTCAAGAGTCTGAGGAGCAGCTGATCTCCTTACTCAGCAGGAGTCCCCACTTGGGCTCCACCATAAAGCCATCAACTCCCATCTAGCTTGCCCAGAGCCCCAGAAATCTTATGCCCAGCAGCCCTTTACTCTACTGGGCTCATCTGAGCCCCTGGCCTCAGTTCCAGCCAGTTCTAATCAGGGGCTTGCCTAGCCCCTCAGTAGGCCCACACACTGTAAGCCCCTTCCTAGGCTGGCCTTCCTCTCCCTAGGCCCATAGCCTTTTCGTCAGGTCTTGAGGCCCCCTGGGTCCTAAGGAACCTCCTCCATCCCCATAGTTCTACCCTGACTTCCAGATGTTCTGGGAGCAGCAGATCTTGAGTTGGGTGGTGTTAAATCAGCAGCATCCCTGCAGCAATTTCTGGCTCTGTTTCTCAGTGCCTGCTCTTATACTGCAGTTGCTCAGCCCTGCTCCAATCAGGTGGCCTCCTGGTTGTCATGTGACCACCTGATTGGCTCTGCAGTCATCTGCAGGCTGCCATATAGCCTGCTCAGGCCCTTAAAGTGGCACACACCCAAACATGCACCGCCACACACTTCTTTCTGTAATTTGTTATTACTTACGTTTGTTTTGCAAAATACACCCCTGACTGATCCATCTTACTATGCTGCCATCCTTCCTTCTGGCTTCCAGCTTTAGACTGAATTGAGTTTTAGTTTTATAGTAAAGGAAAAAATTGAATATAAGATACAGTATAAAAATAAAATTATACTATTTCAATGTAATAGACCAGAGGTTGTCAACTGGGGGTATGCATACCCCTAGGGGTACTTAACAAGGTCCTAGGGGGTACGCAGAACTAATGTGGCTGATACACACTGCATACGTGCACACAGATGCAATGCAGCACACAGAAGGCCAGGAGAGTAGCCAGGTCCAGCTGGTAAGTGTGTTGTGAGGGAAGGGGCTGAGGTAGGGGTGGATTGAGGCTTGGTGCTGAGTCTGGGGCAGGGGCTGCCCAGCCAGGGCAGGTGCAGGACTGAGCTGTGTGGGGGCAGCTTCCGCCTCTGTGAGCACCCCAAGAGGGCATGGGGGGGTGTGCCCCCAGATCTGCGTGGGGCAGGGCGGGATGCCACTGCGGGCTGGGACTGGGACTGAGACTATGCTGTGCTCTCAGCAGGCAGTGGCAGTGCTGGGAGGGGCTACAGGAGAGGCTGTAGCCACCCAAAAATTTGTTATAGCCCCCCCGATAGTCTCTTCTCAGTGCTGCCACCACCTACCCCCAGCGCAACCTGGCCCAGGCCCTGCAAGGAACAGCCTGCCACTGGCCCCAGCCTGCAGCTGCAGTCCGCCTTCCCCTGTGCAGATCTGGGGGCACATATCCCCTTGCCCTCCCAGGGGTGCCCGTAGCTGCAGGAGTTGCTCCCCCGCATGGCTCAGTTCTGTGCCCTGCCCGTGCCCTACTCCCTGCCCCACCACTGGGCCAGCCCACCCTCGCCCTATGCGCAGATCCATGGGCACACAGCTCTCCTGGGGTGTGTGCACCAGCAGAAGCTGCCACCCCTCCTCCCCGCACCCCCCAGATGAGCCACTTGCAGCTCCATGCCATGCTCTGCCCCGGCTGTACAGCTCCAACCCCACTCCCTCCCTCACTGCGGGGGTCTCGATTTGCCCCCTTAAAAACAAGAAAAAAAAAATAAAGGTGGTGTACATGACCTGGAACTTTGAGAGAAAAGGGGTACACTTGTTAAAAAAGGATGAAAACCCCTGTAACAGACCATTCAGTATTTTAGAGTAGAACTGCTTTTAATTATTTTTAATTGATTAAACTGTCATTTAAATAATTTATTTCCTGTATTGAAACACATGCATTTCTTTTATACTGATCTAGCAAAAAGGCCTCACTTTTTTGATAAGACTCCGCATGGGGAGGAAGGAGTTGCACATTTGCTGCAAGAAAATTCACAACGAATGCATGACGATCAGGCCTTCTCTGAAACTGGGGATGTTGCATCTATTCCAGATACTCCAAAAACATCCGTTGAAGTACTTGGACTAGAAGGGTCAACTGGTAAGCTAACTATACCTTGACAAACTTTCCTAACATTCGTAACTGTTCTAACACTTCGTAATTATTATTAATTAATTAGACTTGTTTCTTTCTCATCCCCCAAAATTCTTATTTACTAGCACAAGATGATTATGCTACTTATTTTCTTAATAATGAAATTTGCCTCTATTGTGTGCCAGAATGGCATTATAAATCAAAGTCCTCTTTGTTCATATCCAAAATGTAATAGGGCTGGCATCTAGGCACCTGCCAAAGTACTGATTTCTTCACCACTAGACAGTAGGGCCAGTCCTTGTCTCTATATTCATTTTGATGACAATGTATATATTCTTGTATCTAATTATATATTTTTTTCTGGTTCAGTTTCAGTCTATGTTCTTATTAATTCCAAAGACTTGATTCTCAAATGTTTGACAAAAAAGTTGTTAATGCAGAGAATCATTGATCCAAAGTATCAGTGGATTGGTCCCATGGGATTGATAACTAAAGGTAATGATATTTTTATTATGGGCAGCTAATTACACATTGTAGCTTGACTTTTGCATTGAGTTAAACGATAATAAAGTAGGCAGAAGGGAAAGGGTAGTGTGAATAAGTTCATTGCATTTGCAGGGAAGCATAAATGGATTATAATGAATATAATACATTCAGAAGAATAATAATTTAAGTACAGAGCAATATAAGCAGTTTGAGCTGCATATCTGCTACGGTTCTAAGGTTGAATTATTTGATAAGTCAAATTTATAAATTTTCCCCATATAGAATCGAATTACTGGAAAGTTGTCTTATATTCAAAGGTAGGAAAAAGAAGGACATAAAAGAACAAGTGAAAGAGAAAACAAAATGAAATAATGAAAAATTGAAGTGGGTAAAGGGAAAGAAAGGAGAGGAATAAGGAAAGAGAGAGATGAAAGGAAAGATAAGCAGAGAAGAGGAAGAGGATGTATAGAAGGAAATTATACAGATCCTAAATGCTGTGTACCATTCTCTCTCAGGGAGTGATAAATTCAACAGATAAATTTACTGCAGATCAGATTTAGATCTCTTATGCCAGGGTAAATCCAGAGTAGCAGAAAACATACCCCTAAAATATTGGAGATAGTCATCTCATTCAGAACTGAGTATACACTATGCATCTCCCCATTTATGCAATGCCTCTTGTATTATTTTAGCCCTTTTCAGAGAGTCCCTGTTTTGTTTGTGAATTAAGCCAGGGAAAATGGATGATCTCTTGTCCTTATGTGACAATAAGTTTGACCTAAACCTTCAAGTAACTCAAGACTGTAGCTTTTTGCACAAAGCCACTTTCTACTGGGAAATCTACCTTTTAGAGAGAGCCATGAGGATTATTGTTGAATTCAAGAAGAAAGAAAGGTTTGGGCAATAAAATGCCCAACTCTTTTAATCCACCAATAAATTTGTGAAAATATCTGTGAAGGGAACCTTGAGAAGTGTTTTTCCCAGCAGGGGAAGGGATAAGGAGTATCTGGAACTGTTCTCCCTTCAGAACTCTGAGTGAAGTGAAAGGTCTGCTGTGGATAGAAGGCAATGTCATTTATCAGCTTTGCAGAAAGCAAGTTTTGTTTGGCGATACCTTTTACTGGACCAACTGTATAGCTGGGAAAGATGTTATATAAGCTTTTGGACAAAAAACTAAAAATGTTGTTCTTCCCTTCACTCAGATTAAATAATAATCTTCCCCAGGCTTTAAAAAATATATATGTGTGTTATATGTGAAAATCAATGCTATAAACAAACTAATAAAATTTAGAAATTACATCAAATTTTACTCCTGAAAATTCAAAGATTTGCACTGTACAAGCTATTTGCAAGCTTTGTTGAGAAAGATTATTAATGTATTCTGCTTGTATTTGAAGATTCAGTTACTTGATCAAATACCAAGATAACTAGGACTGACAGAAGAAAAATTTTGGGGAGATCCAAAAAACTCAACATTTTTTTTCACTTTTTGTTTTAACCTCTTGCTTTAACTTAGGTCTAAATTTCTTAAACTTTGAATAAATGTTGCAATACTCAAAACTGTAGTAGATTTAAAAGCATTAGAAATTCTTGCTCTGTTAACTTACTAGGCACATTCTTCCAGATCAGAGGTCCAATGGATAGTATAATGGATTGAAAATCTAGACGCCTGAATGATAGTTCAAACTTTTATGTGGACTTGCTCTGTTACCTTGGACTAGGCCCTATATCTATCCCTATCGCGGAATCAGAGCAAGAAAAGTTTAGTACCCCTTGTTTTCCCATGCCCCTATGTAACAGGATTGGACCATAGGGCACCCTGACATCTCTTGGTGGCCAAATGGCAACTGCCCAGCTCTGGCTCTAAGGTACCCTCCCTTGAACATTTTCTGCCATGCCTTGATGTAGTTGATTGGTTTTTTTAAAAGGGTAGCTGCCTAACAGTCCTAAAGTAAGACCCTACAGTCTGCTAGCAGATCCCCTTTCTGAAACCTGCTAGCCTCCAAATACCATCCTCAAGCAAGGTGAGCCTCCTTGGCCTGTCCATGCTCCAGGGCACCTGTAGCCTGAAGGGCTAGTTACATGGCTCCAATCACCCTTTACACCACACCAATGCCTTACAGATGTTACTGTACCACCATTCCCTTGTTGGGCCCTTGGTCTTCTCAGACTCCATCCCTTTTCTCTATCTGGGCTTTCTAGCCCAGCTCTTGATTACCTTGATTCTGAGCCCCCTGACCCTATCTCTACCCTGCTATGAGCTCTGGGCCCCCTAACCCCAAGCTCTGCCTTCTCAAGTGCTGGGCTCCAGGCCCCAAGCTCTGCCCTTCTCTGGGCTCTGACCTTGATCCCAGGCCTCTAGCTGTGTCTTGAGCCTGACTCCTCTTAGGTTCTAGTGGGACTTCCAAAACCACCCCTCACAATCCCACTCAAACCACTGGTTCAACTCAAACATAAGCACATAAGCCAGCTAGCTCAATCAAAACTTCCAGCCAACCCCCTGTTTGCTCAGCTTTCCCTTGCCTTGGGTCCTTCCCCCACTGCAGCAAACGTTTAGTATCTTACTGACATTGTCAGGTATTCCAGGGATCAGCAAAGTCTCCCCCTTCAGCTTTCCAGGGCAGGAGCTCTTAACTCTGGGGCTTACTGAGTCAGACTGCCTGCTTGCTCTCAGGCACAGGCTTTAAGAGTCTTGCAAGCCCCACCCCATACAGTCATGTGATTCTCTAGGTACTCACAGAAGTTTCCCTTTCTGTGCCTGATTACATGCTTGCTTTCCCTGCTAGAGCTGAGGTCTGGAGCCCCTTGTTTCTAGACTGACTCCCTTCCTGCCCTTGTTGCCTTAAATTGCTCTGCCCAGGGTCAGTTACCTTCCCATAGTTGTCTTGTCCCTGTGCCTTGCACTCTGGGATAGCTGCCAGCAGACATTTCGTTAGTAGAAACCTTGTTTCTTAGCTGCCAGTCCTGCCTAATTCAGCTCAGCCTGGCCTCTTTCCTCCTAAAGAAACAGGAGCCTTCTGGCTTCCTGTTACACCCCAGTTTCTCCCCATTCTAAGATATGCTGCTGCCATGTTATAGGTAAGCCCTTAGTGTCCAGGACTTCTTGCACCTGGAATTCCTCATGGTCATGGATAACAGGCAGGATGGCAGTAGCATCAAATGGCCAAGACATTAGTTGGTGTCACAGGGCTTTGAAAGGGACATACAGAACACTGAGTGTATTTTCATATGCTGTGGTGAACCCAGTTTTAAAGTGAATGGATTGATCTGCTTAATGATGGTGAGAACACATGGATAACTTCTGAGCTAGCTTATCAGAAGGCAGTATGCAAGGAAAATGTGATATGGATACTGCCTAGTTCACAAGTTGGAGACAGAATCTCCAAAGTCAGGAACTAGAGACAAGGCAGACATTCAGGAACGGGGAGACAAGACAAGAAGGCAATGAACAATCATAGCTAGAAGCTTGTAAAGCATTGGGTAGATTATTTATCCAATTTGATTTATGTGCCACACATCCTAGAAAAGATTCGGGGCTGCTTACAATTAAAAACAAACAAACAACAAACTTAAAAACAAGAGAACGACAAGAAAACAAAAACAACTGAAAAGATTGCCTTCTTCCTGTGTGACATGGACCATAACAGAACTGTGTACGATAGCTAGTCAGCCCACAGGTGTGAGAGGAGCTTCTATTCTAACCCTAAATCTAGGATAGGTAGGCTTTGGGCCTGCCAAAGGCTAAGAATCTTCTCCATTATAGAGGGATGGTAAAGGATTTAAGCTACAATATTTGTAGTCCTGGGATAAAACATGAGGAAGGGCTTTAGGGCCCTCTCAAAGCTAAAAGTCTTCCTTGTGTCCTGGCACAGCTGATCTGCTTCACTTGTGTTTACAGGTGTCACATAGGGCTGTTGTCCTGCAGGGTCAAGCCCCTGCCACTTCTGGGGCTTCAGGGGCCCAGTCCTGCAGGACAATGGCCCCAGGGGGGTACACATCTGAAGCAGGGCATCTTCCCATGGGGGTTTGCATGAGATGGGGTGTGATAGTGAGATATGCACACTTCAGTAATCCCCTGCAGAGGAATTCCCAAGGCATGCAAAGAGGTATCCTCCCCTTTAAAGGCATCACAAACTGTGACTACCTTTGGTCATAGCTAGGGGTGCACAGATAAAGATTTTCTTGGCCGATACCACTAGCCAATATGCCAGGTGAGTAAATGACTAATACCAATCTGATAACCAATTTACAGGAATGCAGCTGAGCAACATGGAGAGCAGCACCCTGAAGGTAAGTCTGTGTAGGGGAAGGGGCATGTGGGGGGTAGATCGAGGCCCCTAGGGCGAGGGAAGGAGAGGGGCAGGGTAGCGGGATGGAGTCACAGGTGACTCGTTCAGGGATCAGCATTCTGGTGCTTAAAAATGGCAGCAGGGGTGCTCATTAAAATGATCTGTGTCAAGGAGCTTTTCCTGACACAGGAGGTACGTGGGCCAACCAGAGGTGATGCTCTGCTAGACTTGGTCTTTGCCAAAGAAGATGACCTTGTGACCAACTTAAATATAGAGGAAAGTCTGGACAACAGTGATCATGAAACCATCATGTTCACTGTCTGACATAAGGCAGACAAATCAGATAGCAGGACTGAAGTCTTGGATTTCAAAAATGCAAATTTCAACAACCTTAGGGCACTAGTAGCACAAGTGCTGTGGGACCAGGGACCAAAGGCAAACAGTGTGCACAAAGAATTGTTGTTCCTTAAGGACGTGATCCTTGAAGCATGAAGCATGTCCATTCCCAAGTGGAGAAAAGGTAACAGAAGGGCTGGGAAGCCCTCTTGGCTAAACAGAGAAATCACGGTTCTCTTAAGAAAGAAGAAAGAGGCTTACAAACAATGGAAGCTTAGGGCAGGTCCCAAGGGGGACTATTCCATGATGGCCTGCATTTGCAGGGAACAGATAAGACAGGTTTAGGCAGCGACTAAACTTAGATTAGCAATGGGAATCAAGAACAACAGGAAGTCCTTCTTTAGGTTCATAGGAAACAGACAGAAAACAAATGGGAGTCTGGGGCCATTACTCAACAACTCAGGAGAGCTGGTTACCAGTACCCAAGAAAAAGTTGAACTCCTGAATGACTACTTCGCCTCAGTCTTTCACCAGACCAAGGGGAAAACCATGCCAGGTAGAATAGGGGATAAACATGGTAGGAATAATCACCTTCCTACTATTGCCATAGAATTGTTGTATGAACAATTAATAAAATTGGATGTATACAAATCAGCGGGACTGGATGATCATCGTCTGAGAGTGCTGAAGGAGCTGGCTGAAGTCATTGCGGAACCCCTAGCAAACCTCTTCTACAACTCATGGTGCTCTGGAGAAGTCCCTGAGGACTGGAAGACGGCCAATGTTTGTCCATCCACAAGGGCAGGAGGGAGGACCCAGGTAGTTATAGGCCAATCAGCCTAACTTCTATCTTAGGGAAAATTGTAGAAAAGTTCATCCAGGAGTCTATCTGCGATAAGCTTGAAGAAGGTAAGATTCTGAATGACAGCCAGCATGGCTTTGTTGCAGACAGGTCTTGCCTTACCAACCTCATCTCCTTCTATGACCAGGTAACTTGCCACCTGGACACAAGAGAGCAGGTTGATATTGTATACCTAGACTTCCAAAAGGCCTTTGATCTAGTATCCCACAATGACCTTGTGAGAAAATTGGAGGATTGTGGGCTTAACTCCAAGACACTCAAGTGGCTAAGAAACTGGCTGCAGGATAGGACCCAGAGAGTCATAGTGAATTGATCTCTCTCATCCTGACAAGTGGGCAGTGGTGTCCTGCAGGGACTCTGTGCTTGGACCAGTACTTTTCAACATCTTTATTAACAATTTGGAGGTGGGGGTGAAGAGCTCACTGGCCAAGTTCATGGATGACACCAAGTTATGGGGGAGCATGGTCACACTTGAAGATAAGCAACAGATACAGGCAGACCTAGACAGGCTAACAAGTTGGGTGGATTGGAATCTAATGAAGTTCAACGTCGAAAAATGTAGTGTGCTCCACCTCAGGACAAGCAACCCCCAACACACCTACAGGCTTGGCGGCACCAAACTGACTAGCACCACGAATGAAAGAGACCTGGGGGTAATAATAGACCACAGTATGAATATGAGCTGACAGTGTGATGCTGTAGCCAGTAGGGCAAATAATACTCTGGCATGCAACAATCGATGCATCTCCAGCAAAACCAAGGAGGTGATTCTTCCGCTTTACTCAGCGCTGGTTAGACCACAGCTGGAGTACTGCATCCAGTTCTGGGCACCGCACTTTAACAATGACATGGACAAGCTTGAGAGTCCAAAGAAGAGCCACTCGTAAGATCAGATTCTTAAAACAAGCCATACAAGGAAAGGCTGAAGGATCTGAGACTCTTCAGCCTGAGGAAAAAAAGGCTGATAGGGGACCTGGTAGCAGCTTACTGCCACACTAGGGGAGTACATCAAGGGCTTGGTGAGCAACCGTTCACTAGGGCACCGGAGGGGAAAAACAGGAGTAATGGCCACAAACTCCTGGAAAATCAATTCAGGCTCGACATTAGGAAAAAACAACTTCAGTCAGGGTGTCCAGACTGTGGAGTAAGCTCCCTCCAGAGGTGGTGGAATCACCTACCCTGGAAGTCTTCAAAAGGAGACTAGACAGTCACCTTGCTGGGGTCACCTGACCCCCTGGTTATCTTTCTGCTTGGGGCAGGGGGCTGGACCTGATGATCTTCCAAGGTCCATTCCGGCCTTACAACCTATGAATCTATGAAAGTGCTGCTGCCACCATTTTTAAGTGCTGGGACACTATTAACTGGAGTGGAGCTGAGCAGGGCGAGGGCAGAGACAGGCTGGCCACTGGGCTTGGGACTCTTCATCCTGCTGCCTTTGCCCTGGGAGCCATGGCTGTGCTGCATCCCCTGGCCATCTAGCAGCAGTGGCAGCGGTGAGTTGTGTCTTCCACTGCTGGATGGGGAGTGGAAGTAGCACAGCCATCCCACAGCTCCCAGGGCAAAGGCAGCAGGGCAAAGAGCTCTGAACCCACAGTGGGCAGCCTGCCTCCACCCTCACTCTTCTCAGCTCTGCTCCAGTTACAAGTGTCCTGGTGCTTAAAAATGGTGTCAGTGGCACTTCAGTGAAAGTTCATTCAATGAGCTTTAGTTTGAGTGGCCCCACCATCATTTTTAAGCTCTGGGACACTGATTCCTTGGACAAACTGCCCACAGCTCGGTCCTGTTCCCTGCCCTGGCATCTGGGTCCCATTCACCGCCCTGCCCCAGCCCCAGCCCCTGCCCCACTCCCTCCCTCATCCTAGGGGCCTTGACCTACGCCTGCTCCCCATGCCCCTTTCCTCCTCCACGCCTCTTTCACTCCACAGACTTACCTGCAGGGTGCTGCTCTCCACGCTGCCTGACTGCATTCGTGATCAGAGCATGCATGTGACTGAGTACATGCATGCAGCATCCAGGGGCCCCAGCCAGAAGGCGTATTATATTTATTGATATATTATTGGCTACACCAGCCAAAAAAGCCAATAGCTGATAATGTTAATTTTCCTTTTTATCAGTTATTTGGGCTGGAGGGCCACTTAGTGAGTTTTGGTGAGCTGTTCAGGGCTGCAGGGGGTGGGGAGATGCCAGCTGATCCTATCTGGCCTGCCAGCTGGGAGCCTGAGGAGGGAGGGCTACACCCCATGCCACTCCACTGTGCTGCAATGAGGGCCAGGCTGAGCAGAGTGCAGATTCCCGCATTCCCCTACATCCATCCCCCCTTTCCTCCCTGCCTGGCTTCCTGTTGGTGCTGCACAATCTTGGCACCATAGCCACCAGCACCTGGGCCTGCATTAGGATGGGGTGCCACCTGGGGTGCCTGAGTAGCTGTCCTGCCCATTGTGATGAGCCACTGTCGCCGCGCTGCACCAGGCAAGTCAGCAGTGGCTGCCCCAGGCAAACCCCCAACTGCAATCAGCTCAGATTCACCTCCTAGTGGCCCTGCAGTGGTAGTGTCTTCTCGTGGAAGGTGAATGAGTGAGTGGGACAGCTACTAACTGCACTGCATTGCACCCTGTCCCATGTGGTCCTGGCTGCTGGTGGCTGTGGTGCCAGGACTATGCAGTCACAGTGCCAACAGGAAGCTGAGCAGAGGGATGGATGTGGGGGTGGATGGGTCACATGGAGGGGGGGGGGTGCTGCCTGGCTCAGACCCAGCTGTGGCAGAGTGGCACGAAGCACAGCCCTCTGAAGACAGCACCTAGTGGGCTGGATAGGATCAATTGGTGGGCCAGATATGACTCATGCGCTGTATTTTCTCCACCTCTGAAGCAAGGTGTCACTTGACATGGTAGCCTTGAGGGTAGGGTTTTCATTTGGGAATGGTCGTGCCCAAGGTTCTGATCCCTACTTCTAGGATTGTTAATACATTTATAATTGGATAAAAATAATAGTTTAAAATGATGTGTTTAACACTTATTTCCAGAATCGCAAAGATTTCTTTTAACTGATGAAGGCAACTTGGAGGTCTATAACATTCATGCAAGTGACTCTGGGAGTTACACCTGCAGCGTTATCTATATGCATAATGATAGACATGTGATAGCAGAATTCAGTTTTATGGTCTATGGTAAGTGAAGTTTAATTGATTTTGTTTCTAAAATTTTTAGTTACAGGCTATGTTTCCATAGTATTCATTTGAGGTTTGGCATTATAATAACCTGGTGTCTCAAAGCTATAAGAAATTCTCAATATAAGACTTCATGGAAATACACTTTAAAGAAAGTGCTCAGATAAAACATTGTAAAATTGCATATATGTGTTTGATTCTTGCTATCATCGTTTAAAAAAAAAGAATGATTATAAAAGAAGCTGGCCAGTAAAGTG
>NW_017728886.1:100435882-100465362 GCF_001723895.1 Crocodylus porosus | reverse complement strand
TCCACTTCTGTCAGCACCCATAAATGCTCCTTTTGAAGTTGTCTTTCTGCCCTGAGCAACCAAGAGAGGGGTCAGGAGGAAGAGAACATACTGGAGGGTGTCTAGCTCAGTGAGATGGTTCTTGGGAGCCAACACTGGGCTCTAGCCTGGACCCTTGTCCCCAGTCAGGCAGAAACTTCCCCAGCACAGACCCTGCTTTCTGTCCATTTTAACTGATGATTAAGTGCAGGGTGCAGTGGCTTAGCTTCAAGAGGACTGCTGGAGAGGGCTATGAATAGTGTCTAATCTGTGGTGTGGTGCTTAGAGCACTGAGATGGGAAGACAGAGTGACAAAAGTTCAAACCACATGTAGGTAAGTGGGACCTGGAAGCTAGAGCTCCTTCCCCCTGGGTGAATGCTCCAACTATTTTAGCTATAACATGGAAGGACCATGTTCTTCTGACAACTAATACCTGTTAGCAATGGGCTTTCGTCCAATTCCATATCTGTGACCTACATGCACTTATAACTCCCCAGTGGGCACGCATACAAATCTATATATCTGCCCAGCCAAGGTGTAATGTGTTGAGCACATTAAGTTTGTGTATGCACATGTTTAGGATCCACAGTGTAGAAGAATTATAACTAGGCTTGACATGAATCAATTTCTATCGCTAAACATCCACTTCACCTGTCACTCACAGACAGACAAAAAAATATTTCTGTTGCACGCACACATATATCTGCACGTGCATAGCAGCTACTTGAAGTGTGGTGGGGGGAGCCCCAGCTGTGTAATTTGCACACTGCTCCTTCAGCAGCAGCTCAAGCAGCCACTGAAGGAGCTGGGGGCTGTGCTGGGATGGAGGACTGGAGGGGCAGGGCTGTTGGCAGGTGGGAGCCTGGTGCTGCTGGCTGCTCACCCTGCCCAGATCCCAGCCGGGGATTGGACACCAGACTCCCAGTGAGTCCGGGACAGCCCCCTGTGTGATTGGGTCTTGCTGGGAGTTTTGCCCCTGCCCTGATCACACAGGAACCAGGCTGGGGAGCAGCGCTGGGAACACGAAGAGAGGCAGTGGCCTCCCAGCCTGGGGTGGGAAACAGATCCCCACTCCCTACAACCCCTTAGAGGGCAAGCCCTGCCTGGCGGGCACCAGCACAGGGGTGACCTGTTTCCTTGATGGCTGTGGCCTTCCACCCCTCCTTGCAGCATGGGGGCAGCAGCTGGGTCCCGGGGCACCCCTGCACACCCTGCTCTGATTATGCTGCCTCTCCCTGTGTTCCCAGAGCTCCTGCCTAGCCTAGCCTCTGTGTGCTCAGGGCAGGGCGCATAGCGGTGCCCCTGGGACCCAGTCAATACCCCTGTGCTGCATGGAGGGACAGGAGGCCATGGCCATTAAGGGGCTGGGCCACCCCTTGCTGGTGCCCACCTGGGGGCTCTTATCCCGTAAGCAGGAGCAGGGAGCTACTTCCCATCCTAGGCTGGGAAACTGCTGCCTCTCCCTGTATTCCCAGAGCTCCAGAGTGCCATTGCCCTCTTCTTCTGGTCCCTACCTGCCCAGCTCCTTCCTGGTGAATGAACAGAATGATTTAAAATGGTTATGCTGTACTGATTTCTGAATATTTATTTTTATATATTTTAATGTGATTTTATAAAGTTTTTAACAGTATACTGTTATTATTAAACTATCTGCCCCCTACACCCCTAATTTCATGCAGTCCTGAAATTTAAATAGATAAAAGTCTAAAGAAAGGGTTAAATAGAAGCATTGACTTTAGCTGTGGAAATTATAAAAAAAAATAAAATTGAATTCTGCCAAACCTAATCATAACCTGTAAGTGCCAAAAACAGCTATTATTTGGCTGGAAAACTGCCATTTAGGCATACGAAGTAAAAGTGTTGCCCATTGTATATGCATTCAGAATCTGCTGGACTGAAATAAATCTCTAAACTCATTAAATTTAAATTGAACTGGTGAGAAAAAGTGTAGACAGACCAATACGAGTCCAACAAGTAACCTAGATTTCCCCATCTTCACAAAAGGTTCTTAGAATTTAGGTTTTTTACTGGGTGTTTTTTTTTTCCATTTGGGTGTGCATGTGAGCTTGCTTTCTTTTTTTTCCTAAGTGTTTTAGCAAACAAAGCTAAAGACTGACTTTAGCAATGACCTCAGAAGTTCCTCTTACTTTCTTGAGAAGGGCATTCTAAAGTCTCAGATAAGTTTCCAGGAAAAAGAAATATTCTCCTATTTCCTTTAAGATTGATTATTCCATTGAACTCTGAAAAGTTTCGTACCATGAAGTGATGACAGACCTGCAAGAAATGTTCATTATATTGTCTTCGGCCAGGAATGTTTACTAATTCATTATGTCATCATTAATGATATTGAATGTTTCCTGGTAAGGATCAATAGAAAAAAAATAAACTAAGAAAATTTATACAAGCTGCCATGGTGGGGGCTGTCATCTGTTGGTTACTTAGGGTGGCATTCTGTTCTCTTCCTGGCCATCCAGTATCCAAATTGGGTCATCTATGGCTACAAATAGACATAGCTTTTTGTGGCACGATCAGCTGTGCTAGCATTGCATGTGTCCCAGCACAGCTGATCCACTTAATTGCTGGAGACAGACATTGTCTGGGGCCATTGTCCTTCAGGATCATGCCCCTCTACTCCCAGGACATCGGCGCTGGGCAGCATCTGCCTCTGTCAATCAGTCCTATCAGCTGTGCCAAGCCCCATGGCGTTCGTCTGCTCTGCAGCATGAAATGCATAACCTACAAGAAAATTTGTGTGGTGTGAGTCTCCAAGTGTCAAGTGGGAAACATGGCATTCTCCAGGACACCCCCAGGTTGGTACCAGGCACGTGGGGCCTTGTTTTGCAAGATTGTGCCACATGTAGGCTGGTCATGTGCAGATGACTATGCATACAGATGATGCAGCCAGGAACAGAAATCAAATGTAGGTGTAAGTGACATCTTTGGCAATGACATGGCCAGAACTACCACACAGGCTGCATACAACCCTCCATAAAATTTTTGTGGAGGCAGAAAATGTGAGCAAACAGACATCTCTTCTCCTTTTTGTGCCCCAAGTGCTCCCAAATGGTGACACAATGATTCCCAGTAACAGTCTCTGCCACCTTTTCATGGTGGAGATCTATTTATTTATGGTGTGATAATACAGGCAGCCCAGGGCTGACCGTGCTTCTTCCTAGAGTACCTGGAGAGCACGGTCATTTCACCCCTCTCCCATTGCTAGATACAGTGCTGAGCATGGTATTGCCTCTGCCCATCTACACCTACCTGGCTCCCTATGGCTGTGCTATAATAGTGCTCTGCATATCATGAAAAGACTCCTGAGGGGAAGAAGGGCAGACCAATGATCCCTTTAAGTCAAAATCTGGAGCTGGTGCCCTTCTTATCCCACCCTAGTTATGCTTCTGCTATACAGTGCAACAAATACCCCATAGAGAGACACTTGATTTAAGGCTGGAAAAGTCTCCATGATAACTGTATCTGGCAATAAAATAAAAGAAGATATGGATCACCTGGTTGAAAAGGAAAAGTAGTTTTTTACTACAACGAAAATGATCCTATTCCTTCAAAATTCAAACCAGGTCAAATAATAATTAAAATTATACTACAGCACCATCTAGTGGATTTATGAAAGGATCACAACCATGCACACTACTGTATTTGCACTTTTATATTGCAGTTCTACTTCAAAACTACAGAGAATTCAGTGCCCATTAACATATCAGACTAAACCTTTCCAAACATTCCTGTGGGTGTTTGTTTGAGGTATTATTATTACCAAACAAATGTTTTGATTTTTCAGAAGTGCTGCACACTTAGCTGTTTCCACTTAGTCAATAGGAGCTGCTAAATGCTGAGCACTAGCTCTGGTGAAAGATAATTAGCTACACTGTCAACTTAAATATTGCTACTGAGATAATCAGCTTGAATCTTTTGCAGTATATCAATGAGTTCATTGCTAGATCTGGCATCTAGCTGCTGAACAGGCTTTGTGTGCCCAAAGGACCAAGTGAAAAATTCCTCTGATGTTATTTAAAATACAGTATGTGACACAGGACCTTACAATGCACTTCTTGGTCTGACACACAAAGAAATGAAGTTAGTGGACAAGCTTGAACTAGGCAAAACATTGTCTGGGGAGTAAGTTTGCAGGATGGCAAAGCAAAAGTGTTGAATGAACAAAAGCTTTCTGTGCTGGAGATTACGGTTTTATTTATTTGTTTGTTTGTATTTATTGCAAACAAAATAAGAGAGGAGCTAGCGAAATTATCAGGAACTATAATATAATGTTGTTGCTACTTATGTATTATACTACACTTTATTAACTAACAAAGTTTATTGATGTATCCTTGGAGAACACAGGATGGAAAAAGTGGATCTGTAGGATTAATAAATACTGTTTATTATCATTAGACCAGAAATGGTCCCTATTGAGTTGGGAAAGGGACATTAATAACATCTTTAAAGATGAACAGTGGCTACAAATGTCATAGGAAAATAGGGTGAGAAGGGATCTCACAAGGTCATCTTGTCCAGTCCCCTGCTCAAAGCAGGATTATCCCAGACTTAACCATCCCAGTCAAGTGTCAGCTTAATCTGCTCTTGAAGACTTCCAGAGATGGAGATTCCACAACTTCTCTAGGTAGCCCATTCCAATGCTTGACCACCCTCATAATTACAAAGTTCCTCCTAACCTCCAACCTAAATTTCCTCTGCTACAGCTTGAAGCCACTGCTTCTAGTCCTGTCCCTTATGGCCACAGAAAAAGGCCAACCCATTCCCATAATCACCCTTCAAGTATTTTACTGACTGAGGGGGGATTTAATAATAGTCATCTTCTCTTCTTGAGACTAAATAACCCTAGCTCTTTCAGCCTTTCCTTACAAGTTGCGTATCCTGGATTGCTAACCCATTTTTGTTGTTCTCCATTAGATTCTTTCCAATCTGTCCACATCCTTCTGGAAGAATGAGGCCTGCAACTGGACACAGTACTCCAAGTGCTGAATAGTCAAAAAATCACTTTACTTGATTTGCAAGAGACACTCCCATAAATACAGTGCAGTACACAGTTAGCCTTTCTTTGCAACAAGAGCACACTGTTGGCTTACATTCATCTTATAGTACACCAAGGTCCTTCTCTGCAGTACTGCAGCCTAGCCAGTTATTTCCCTATTTGTGCATACAATTATTCCAATTCAAGTGCAGGACTTAGCATTTGTCCTTGTTGAATTTAATCGGGTTGATTGCGGACCATTTTTCCAGTTTCCCCAGGTAATTCTGGAGCCTAGTCCTACCCTCCAGAGTGCCTGCAATTCTACTCAGCTTGGTGTCAGTTGGCACTGGACCTAGTCCCAGTGTCACAGGGTTCTGGTCCCAGTGGAGTCACCAACTGTTGGTACTGGGTCTGATTCTGATGGAGTTGGCACTGGATTAATGACCCAGATGCCTTATTGCAGGCAGACCCAAACCCTCAGACTTCCATTTGATAAATGTTATTGATACACAGTGTGACAGGGGGAAGTCCCAAGGACGAGCACAAAGTTGGCCTGCCCACCTGCCTAAGGCAGTCTGCCATGTCTTTTCTGCCATGACTTAATGTATAAAAGAAGATGTAATAATGCAGGAGGCTGCCCATTTTATGCCCAGATGCCAAGGGCATTATACACAGCTCCGACTTTCCCTACACTATGTCCCATGCCTCGCAGATGGCATCCAGATTACCATCCTGGCCCCTAACTTCAGCCTCACTTATTGGGCCCCATGCCCTTCACTCATACTTGCCCCTCACATACACTCGGGATCCTAGCCACTGGGCTCCTTGCCACTCACTAGGCTCCATGCCCCTTCCAGACTCTGAGCTCCTTGACCCTCATTTATTCTGAGCTCCTTACCCCACTCTGGATACCTTTGGTTCTGCCAACTTCCTTGCCAGGTTACCTACCAGGTTGTGGGGGCTGAGGCTGTAAGGTGCCCCATACTTGCATTTCACTAGGGAGGCAACTGGTGTGGCATTTCCTGGGCAACACCCCACCACAGGCAGCCCCGCACCATCCTACCCTAGCAGGGTGTAGTTTTAGGTTATTCCTCAGGACCAGGAACCTCCTGCCATCCCCGTATCTCCAAGATGCTAGGTGAGCAGCAGCTCCAGCCAGGTGATGTTCCTGCTCCAGCTGCTTGCAGTAAACTGCTGGCCCTACTGCTCAAAGCCTGCTCTTATATATAGCAACTGGTCCAACTTCCCAGTCAGGTGGCCTCCTGCTGACCACGTGACTCCTGATTGGGCCTGCAGCCACCTGCAGGCTGCTCTGTTGTTTATTCTACCCCTTAAAGTGGCAGGCACCAAAGGTTTCCTGCCACACACAGTGATAGCAGATAAAAGTAATGCAGGCAAGGCAAACATAATACCCCCCTCCCCCCCAATTCTATATCTACCAGTTTCAGGGTTCACAGAGGGAAGGTACATGTGGATGGTATACGAGCTTTACCCTGTGATTCTTTCTTGAATATCAGCAGTCTTGGAGATTGAGAGCTGAGGCCCACCCCCAACCCCAATAGAGTGGGTGAGACGGGCTGGCCTCTGTGTGTGGAGGCCTTTGGTTTCCCCCTCAGGGACCTTTTTCTGCTCTGAAATTCCTCCTTTTGTATTCCTTTTCCTGTGATGACTTTTCATTTCTGGGTACCATTAATTGGTTTTCCTGTGATCGTTATACTGACCACATTTTGTTCTATCAACATATTCCTTTGTTCTAACAAACACATCACATCACATGCATATATCTCAGTTTGGTCATTTACTGGTGTCTTATTTTGGATCTGTCCACTGAACCTGGAAATCCCAGGGGTTTTGCAGCTTGGCACTGTGACCTGGCACCAACACAGCAATCCTATCTTTTGTTATAGATTTTTAGAGAACAGTGCAGGACTTAGCATTTATCCTTGTTGAATTTAATCTGGTTGACTGTGGGCCATTTTTCCAGTCTCCCCAGATAATTCTGGAACCTAGTCCTACCCTCCAGAGTGCCTGCAACATTTTTCAATTTCCCAGCCTGTTTGTCTGCTGGCTTCAGACACAGTGGGCCTTGAAACCTGAGAACATGAAACTTTGTCACAAACAGGCTTTTTAAAACCAATTAACCCTTGCCATTCCCATAGACCATTGTTCTAATGTAATCTACTTTACCTTCAAGCCAATTCTTATAAGCAGCCTCTAAATATTATTTTCTGGCCATCAGTGTTATCCACAAATTTGCTAAGCACCACTCAGTTTTATTACCCACATCATTACTGGAGATATTAAACAATACTGGACCCAGGCCAGACACCCTGGGGAACCACACTTGATACCTCCTCCCAACTAGACACTGAGCCATTGAGGACTCAGTCAGAAAAATGATCCAATGCATTATGCATCCACCTTACCGTACTTTCCTCTAATTTATATTTCCCTAGTTTGTTAATGAGAATGTCATGGGAGACAGTATCACAGGTCTTGCTAAAGTATATCACATCCATTGCTCTCCCCCATCCACAGAGCCTGGCACCTTATAGAAGGAAATCTGGTTGGCTAGGCAGAATCCTTGATCACCACTGTCCTCCTCTTGGTGTTTTGCAGTAGATTCCTTGAGAATATAACTCATGATCTTTCCAGATATTGAGGTCAGGCTGACTGGTCTATAATTTCCTAGATCCTCCTTCTTTGCTTTCTGAAAGACAGGCACTATATTTGCCCTTTCCCAGCCATCCAAGACTTCACCTGATATCCATGAGTTCTCAAAGAGGATATGTAATGGCTCTGAAATTTATCTCAGCCAATTCCTTCAGTACTCCAGGGTGCATCACATCCTGGCCTGCTGACCTGGAAGCATTTAGCTTCTCTGATTAATTTCTAACCTGTTCTTCTACTACTCTAGGCAGTTTAATTCCTTCCCTATCCTTGCTGCCAACCATGTTTTCATCATCTGATAGCTTACTATTTATGAAGACTGAACTATAAAAGGCATTGAATACTTCATCCTTCTCTATCATCCATAATTAGATTACCTTCTGCACTCTGTAAGGGACCTATGGTTTCTTTGGTCTTCCTCTTACTTTCAGTATAAATGTAGAATCCCTTATTGCCTTTTATGTCCCTATCCAGTTGCATCCCAAATCTGTGCCTTTACCTCCCTAGTGTTCTACCTGTGCACCCAAGAGACTCTCTTCCATAGTACTATGACCAAGCTTCCACTTTTTATATGATTCCTTTTCAAGTTTCAACTCATGGAAGAGATTGCTTCTAAATAGGCTGCTCTTCTATTGCACTTCCTGTTCTTCATCAAATCAGAATAGCTTGCTCTTAAGCCCTTAAGGGGCCTCCTTAAAGTATAGCCAGTTCTCCCGGAATCCTTTTCTCTTCAGATTTGCCTTTCAGGGGATCCTACCCAACAGTTCCCTGAGTTTGCTAAGTCTGCTTTTCTGAAGTCCCATGTCTTTATTCTGCTGTTTTCTTTCCTTCTTCTCTTTATGATTTTGAACTCTTAGTGTTTTGTGGTCACTCGCCATGTCTACACGAGATGCTGAATGTGCAGTAGCTTATTACTACTGCACAGTGGCATTGCTTGGCATGAAGTGTAATGTGACACTGCTGTACAATTGGGGAATGCTACTGCGCAGTAATTCCAGTTACTGCACAGTCATTTAGTACTTGTGTATGCAAGTACTAAATCACTGCGCAGTAACAACTGTTCAGTCAGCATCTTGTGTAGATGCGGCCAGTCACCTAAGTTACCTTCCTTCCTCATATTCTCAACAAATACCTGCTTGTTCACAAGCAATATGTCAAGAAGAGCTTCCCCTACTTGGCCTCTCTACCATCGGTATCAAAAAGTTATCCTTGACACACCCCAAGAATTTGTTGGACTGCTTATGCACTGCTGTGTTTCTCTCTCAGCAGCTATCCTGATCATTAAAGTTCCCCATGAGAACCAGGTCCTGCAATCTGGAAACTTCAGTCACTTGTTTAAAGATGGCCTCATTCATTTCTTTCTCCTAGTTTGGCAACCCATAGTATATGCCCACCATTACATTATCCCTGCTGCTCTTTCCTCTGACTTTGACCCAGAAGGTTTCAACAGGCCTATCTTCCATGTTGTACTGTACCTCAAGAACACATATACATCTTCTTTTACATATAGAGCAACACTTACTCCTTTGTTCACCTGCCTGTCTTTCCTGACAAAGTTATACCCATCTGTAACAGGGGCCCCTAACCCTGTTACTCAGTTGAGTGGGAAATAGCAAGGTAGAAACAGGGTTTGGGGCAGTCAGTCTTGTAGGAAAGGGCTCATGTTAGGGAACCAAGATCTTACCTGTTTAAGAGAACAGAGCAGCAGGAACAGAGGCATCCCTTTAATTAAAAGAGCATGAATTCCTGACCAGGTATAAGAGGAGACAAGCAATTAGCAAAGAGCAGAAGCGGCATGGGGTGTGGGAAGGGCTCGTGGACACATAAGCACTACTGGAATCTGGAATGAACCATTGGGAGGCGAGGGGGAAGGAGAGAGTGGGAAGCCTTGCCAGTGGGGAAAGAAGGTGCCCTCCAGAAAAGGACAGAGACATGGCAGCTCCTGTGTTACAGGCACCAGAACACCCTATAGCTTAGATGTGGAGAGTTGGGGAAGAGCCACATGCCAGGATGGCTTACCCCATCCTGTGAAGATCATTTACTCAGAGTAAGAAGACTGTTGTTAAAGCAGTAGCACTTTTTAACAGAGGGAAGACGTTTTTCATTAAAAGCAAAATCTTACTTTTATGTTGAAGTTATTCCAGTGGACTGAGTATGGCTGTAGGTGCATGTGCAGAGTCCACACATGCTGGTGGGGCTTAGTATCCCACCAGGGCAGGGCCACAGACCAAGAGGGCCAGGGGTCCTGGCCCAAGGGGTGAAATCAGGGTCAGGGACCCAGAATATGAGTGACCTGGAGCTTATAAACCAAGCCTGGATGCAGTAGGTCTAGGCTGATGGGCATTTAGAGGCTGGAATAGGCAAGACTTGTATATTGAGGCAGTGTCCAGCCTCAATACACAGAACTGAAAGCAAGAGCTGATAAAATCTGAGAGGTATGGGTATGTCTATGGGAGTGGCTGGAAGTCATAATTATTTTCTTTAAGGCTTAATTGGGGGATTGCCAGGAAAGGGGAGACCCACCCCATGGAGCCAAGGGCTGAGAAGCTTGCAGGATGGCACATCAAGTGCAGACACCTGCAAAGAGCGTATCTGAGCCCTGCCAACAGCCTCCCTCGATAAGAAAACTCTTTAAAAGATCAGTCATGACAGGAGAGAAATTGGAGGCAGGATAGGGACTAGGTGTTGTGAGTGGGCTGGTTCAGCCACTAGGGGACCTTGGACTACAGCAGGTTGGCCAAGCCTGTCACACCATGCATGACCATATTCCAGTGGTCCATAGCAGCCATCCCACCATGTCTCTACAATCCTAATTACATTGTAATTCCTCAGTTGTACTAGGACCACCAATTTTTCATGTTTATTCTCTGTGCTTCTTGCATTAGTATATAAACATTTCAGGTATCTAACTGATTTTCCTATCTTCTCCCTGAGAACATTGCTAGGACTTCTGCTGTTGTTTCCTCTTACTAAGTTTTTATCCAGGTCTCCTGCCTCTTCATTTACTTGTGGTCTTTTGTCTCCATCCCCTGATGAACTTGGTTTAAAGCTCTCCTCACTAGGTTGAAAAGGCTGTATGTAAAGACAGTCTTCCCTGTCTTCATCAGATGGACCCTGTCTCTTCCCAGCAGTCATTCTTCTTGGAACACCACCCCATGGTTGAAACAACCAAAGCCATGATGAGAACAACATCTACACAGCCAAACACTGATCTCCAAGATGTGTCTCTTCCTAGCTGGGATTTTATCTTTGACTGGAAGGATCTATGAAAACAATACCTGGTCCTTCATTCTCTTCATCTTTGAACCCAAAGCTATGTAGTCACTCTTAATCCACTCAAAGTTGGCCCTGGCAATATCATTAGTGTCCACTTAGATGAGTAGCATGGGGTAGTAGTCAGAGACCCAGATGAGTCCTGGCAACCTTTGCTAATAGACAGCAGACTTCCCAAACCAAAAGGTCAGACTGACAAACAGATGCCTCCATGCCCTACAGGAGGGAGTTGTCCATCACCACCACCTGTTGCTTTCTCTTGGCATCAGGGGGTGCATGGCTTGACCTCTCCTGCCACAGTGGTAGACTTTTACATCTGATGCCAGGGCTTCATACCTGCTCTCCAGCTGGAGAGCTGTAGGCCTGGAAAAAAGGTGCTGTATGTTGCCAGAGGTGACAGGCTGCTAGCTTCCACCTCCCAGAGAACCTGTCTTCAGGTCTTTCAGTGACCTCACTGGCTGTTCCTCTTCCACGATGCCTGAGTTTGTCTTGTGCATCAAATTGATAACATCCTCATGTTCAAGCCTCCTCTCTGCTCACTCCTGTAAGCAGCCCTGCAAAATGGCTCTCAAACTGAAGCTACATCACCAAGCCCAAAACAGGCAGGCCTTCCCACTCCCTAGCATTATGTACCTGCACCTCAGGCAACCATGGCTTTCTGCTCATCTCCTAAGCAGGAGTCTCACTTCAACTCCCCTGTTTGCTGGTTTGGTATCACTGGCACCTGTGTGAGATATGTGAGGTAGCTGAAGCTGTTCCTGTTATGGTTTGGTTTTAAATGATTACATCCATTACTTCTGTTATGCTACAAGAAACTCTACACTAAAACTTACCTAAATTTGCATAGTTAATTAGATGGAAGTAAATAGTAGATAGGAAAGAGTTTACTTTTTTTTTCTTTTTTACAGTATATCACAAGCCAGGGAAAAGTATACATCTGTCATCTGAATTTAAAACAGAAACCTGTGAAACCAGTGCAGTAGTTCCATTTGAAAAGCAACTCTTAGAACATTTGGAGAAACTAATGCGTAATCTGCAATGTGAAATTCAGCAGTGGAATACACAGTGCCATGCAGCCACAGATACAGTGGCAATGCTAACACACAAACTTATATTTCAGTTTGTAGGTAAGATAAATATTTGTTTATCAATTGAATAGTCCATTACTTTCAAGTGACTCACATTAGGCAGTATTGGTTTTCTTTTTTTTTATTCCTGCAAGTAAAAAATGTGTGATATATGATAAAATAAACTGATTTGTATCTATGTACTCAAATTAAAAACTATAGACCCATGTACTTTGGGTATGTCTGCATTGCATAAAAGAACGTTTTTAACTCAGGTTGACTAACATAGGTTTGCTAAGTGAGATTAAAGGAGCAATGAAAGGAAGTTTAATTGGGTATTAAAGCAGAGCTCAGCTATAGTTAAGGTTGTGAACTTATTCCTGTTTTTTGTAAAACGTATCAACCTTAAGAAAAGTTGATCTTTAAAGTTCTCCTTCAGAAATTCAATTGTGACTCTGACTGGACATCAAAGGGTCTCTCAATCATTTGACAATTACTCTAGCCACATTTCCCCTTCAGAGAAGCAAAATTGAAAACAGAATTCAAAAGTTCTCCTGATTGGCTCAAGCTTAGTACTCACAACCCAAACACATTATGCTACACATAGGGCGCAGACAGAAGTGCAGCTCCCGCTTGTAACTCATCGCATTTCACAAGAAGCATCATGAGTTACAGCAATCCACCAGACCCAACCGAAGTACGCTGTTGAGTCTGGGGGATTGGGGAACCCAGCTGCTGGCTTCTTGCCTGCAGCTGGTTTCCCCTAGTAATTAATTCCCCTCCTCCTTCCCAGCCTTGGCAAGGTTTTTAGAACGGGAAGGGGAAAAGGGAGTGGAGGGAGCTCCTTCTGAGGGATTTCCCAGCCGGCATTGGAGGGTGTGGTGTGTGAATTAGAACCCTCCCACCCTCCAACACTGGTGGGAGGCTCCAATACACCTGCCCCACCCTCCAGCACTGGCTGAAAAAACACCAGCCAAACTCTTCCATTCCCTTTTCCCCCTTCCCATTTTGAAAGCAGCATGATGGCTGAGCAGTGGCACAGACAGAAGTTACTGAAGCTGCTCTATTTTGGAGCTTCTTCATCTGAACGTGATTTTCATGGGATTGGGCCCTTTTAAAGCATTCTGCAGCTGTGCACTACTATTTGGTCATGGCTGTAGGGTGGTTTCAGGGGCCAGATTGGTTGAAAACTGTCACTTCCATCTGCAGCCATACAGACTAGCTGGCCAGTTTTTACATAAGGCGGGTGGGAAAAGGGGAAAACAGTAACCATATATATGTATACCCAACTATTGTTCTGATCCTTGACAGAAACCAAAAGAAAATATAGATATTTTGATATAATCTACCTCTCTCAGATTTTTTATTTTAAAAGTTTTTATTTTAATTTATTTTATTTTATTTTATGGAACTGTAATTTGAGTACAGTGGCAAATTCAAAAGGGACTCGCATAGCATTGAGAAAGAAAAATAAATAATACATGAGAGTGCTTGCTGTGGTAGAAGAGTGAGGGGTTTGGGACTATGACATGGGAGAAAAATCATAGGTATAGGCAGTAGAGAAGAGGAAATATGTTAGGGGCTCAGGCTAGAGAAGTGGGAGGCAAGGGATGGAAAACAAGAATATGACTGAGTGCAGGTGGCAGGGTGAGTAGGAGAATATTAGAATCAGCAGAATATGTCAGATTGATATTTTCTTTTGCCATGTGTGTGCCAAGATAGAGGAAACATATGAACCTCCTTTCTTCACTATGTTTATGTCAGGGACTACCATTCTGGCACCTCTAAATCAGTGTCTGGGGCTGATACCCCACTTGCCCTCCCCTGGTTATGCTACTGGCCACAGATCCTGGTTTGCTGTTCAGTTTGAGTTACGCAACCAAGGAAGCGGAGCTCTAGCTTTTAAGTGCTGTTGGGACAGGAAAGGAGGGTGAGCTGGAATTGGTGGCAATGATCTATATGTTATGGAGGATACTGAGACCTGGAAGGGGAGAGGGACATCAATATTCTCTATAGTCCATAAGCTTTCCATGATTACCCATCATGTTACAGTTTGTTACAATTTGTTATGCTGTTATCCCAGGGCAAAGTCTTAATAAGGGTCTTGTTCCTGGAGAACTCCAATGTTTGTTTTTAGCAGTAGTGTAGCCAGGACAGGGCAAGAGGAACACTATTGACTATAGGGTGGGTGTTACCAACCATGGGACTTTTTGCAATAGCTTGCACTTGCCCACAACTGGAGCCCATACCCAGATGTATGTCTGGGGGCAGGGGGCAAACAGAATGGTGCTTCCCCTTACCCCCAAGGGAGTCTTTGCCACAGCAGATGCATCCCTACCCCCAGGGGAATGAGCAGGGCCCAAGGGACAGCTCTTACGGAGCTAGGAGCTACTGCTGCCTGAGCCAACACTGTAGCAGCAGCCTTCAGTCTGGAGAGCAGCAGCTGGTAAGACTTTGCCCCCCCTTTTCTTCCCTTCCCTCCTCCCCCCTGCAGTGCTCAGCATACTCCCTGCCCCAGGCCTTGAAGGAGTTTGCTATGTCTCTGGCTTTTAGCCCTAAACTGCCTCATCACAATCACAGCCATGCCCATGCTGATCCAAATAATCTCTCCACTAGTCAACACATGCAGGTGGAGAGTGTGCAATTAGTTGTCATTGGTACTTCCAGCTTCTGGGAAGCCGAGTTGAGATTATATCACTATATTCCCTAACTGGGTATTTCTTGGTTTGAATTTTGCTGAATGTGACACTGGCAAACATTAATATCTTGCTTCTCTGCTGTTCTAACCCAAGTAAGCCAGTTTTTTCCAGTGTAGCCTTAGGTATGTGCAAACTATCTGGGTTGCAAGATAGTCACATCTTTTTTATTTCCTTTGGGTCTATTCCCCCTATAATCAACGGCAATACTCCTGTGACTTCAAAGGAATGTGATCAAGCCATTAATCCTGTAACTCTGGTCTTTGGTTTGAAATTTATTGTATATTTTAACAGGTAATTAATTCTTCAGAAATATTTTACCCTACAGAGGTTTAGACAATTTGTTTTAACTTATAAGTTTTTATTATTTAAAAAAGAAATTTATTTCTGTTTACTCAATTTTTACTCCATGTGCTAAGAGCATAATAAAGATCTATCCTGAATTTTGTTCATTCTTTCTAACAAATTACTTGGTATAAAAAAAAAGAATGGATATCCAAATCAGTACAATTCACGCAACTATATTAAATAATAGTTTAAAAAGATTCAGACAACCCCACTTAAGATCCAGACTGTTTTTCACTCAAGTTTTTTGATATTTCTGATAGCATTAGCCCAAAAGAGAACTAAGTAAATCAACGCTGAACCACAGGAAAGGGGGTGGGGAGTTCTTTGCACATGCTACAGGTTGAAATTACATTCTTATGGAAAAGATTTCACTCCAGAAATATAGTTCCTGTAATAACAATATAAAACAATATTGCATTTTCTTATTTGAATACTCACCGGTAGTATTTTAATATTAATTGTAATTGAAATATTAGTGCTTTTCATTATTACCAAGCATCACAAACTGAATATATATTGAATCTAGGATCTGTGTGTGTGTGTGTGTGTGTGTGTGTGTGTGTGTTTGTATAAAATATTTATAAACACTTATGTTGGTTCATTGTGTATGCATGTGTGTATAATATTTTGTCCATTGTTTTTATTGAAAAAAATAATTGGATATGTTTGAAATGATGTTTAATGTATTTAAGAATTGTGTAATGTTAGACATATTGGGCACATCTACACAAGAGGCATTGCCATACAATAGACTAATTTACTGTGTGGTAAAGCATCGCCGTCTACACATAGAGGTGCTTGCTGAGCAGTAAGTTAGTCTACTGCACAATTAATTTGCTACTTGCAAATGCAGGTGACAAATTAACCGCATCATAGTTATTGTGCAGTAGGGCATGTGTAAACACCAACCGGGAGCAAATTTTCTTTCAGTCAGCTTCACCACCATGGGGCTACCCTTGACCTAGCCCCAGAGCCATGTGGCTGGGAGCTTCTCCAGTCCTGGGGCTGGGATGGCTCTTTGCCTGCCCCAGCCTGGCCTTTAAAACTCTGCTGACATGGGATCCTGTGCCACTTGCAGCCTGCACAGACCCCAGGACTGCCCCTGGGCCAGCCTCACCACCTGCCTGCCTGTCATGTGCCATGCCCCTATGCTGTAGGCATCTGCTCAGGCACTGGTGGCTGCATCCATGTGTGTGTTGTTGGGGTCCGGGTGACAGGACAGAGGGTGGTTGATGTCAGAATGGGGTAGGGGGCCTCAGATGTAGCTGTCAGCCTGGCCACATGGCCATGCAGCAAGGCAGAGCAGACAGGGCTGAGACTGTCCAGGGCCTGGCAGTGTTCGCTGCAGCTGTGAAGTGAGGTGAGCAGTGTGGCAAGCAGGAGCCCGGGTCGTGAGTCATTGGTCCTGGGGCCTGGGGAGCAGCCATCGCACAGTGGGCACAGGCTCTGGCAACAGAGTTGCAGAAGGCTATGCCAGCACACTGGCTATGCTGCACACTGCTCTGGGCCAGAAATGTAGGAGCACTGCACGGGACTGCCTTTTAAAGAGTGGTCCTAGCTCTAGGCAGCTGTGTCTGGAGCCTCCAGCTCCCCTGAATACCGCGAGATGGGGAGAGTGGAGGGTGGCCCGAGCAGGGTTGAAGGAGGTCTAGAACAGGCTAGCGCTATAAGCAGCAAATCTGCTCCCAAATGACTGCACATGTAGACACCTGGCCAGAGCTGACATGCATTTTGTCACTTATGCAACTGCAAGCGACAGAGTGCTGAGCGCTTTTCAAAGCACTCTGTGCTGCTGCACTTCCATGTGTATAAATGCTCAATGAGAGCAAGTTTATATTTAACAAAGCACACAGTGACCAAAGACTGTCTGCTATTTCAAATATATTAAATCAGGGGGGTCAAATATTCAACCTGTTTACTGGTTCCAGCCCCATGGAGATGGATCATTCTCCTGCAGGGCTTCTTGCAGGTTGGACCACTCAGCTCCACAAGCCGAATCCAGCTCACAGAGCTCATCACTGCGGCTGTAAGAGCCCCTGCAGTGCAGGTGTTAACATCCACAGCTGTTGTTCCAGCATAACTCCACAGTTAATGCTGCTTGCTTCCCGTCTCCCCTTTCCTGCTGCCCAAATCCTGGTTTTTAGTTAGTTGCCCACTGCAATTAAGATTGGCTATGGGGGGCGGGGAACGGACAAGAGACAGTGGCATTAACTCCCTGGTTTCTGGAGCCATGCTCGAAACAGCAGTTCTGGCAGCCAGAGAGATTAACTCTGCTGCTGCTGCTTGAGAGTCATCTGGCCCATGGGAGGCTCTGTGGTCTGGATTTGCCCTGCAGGGTCACATGAGTTTGCACCCCTGTGCTAAATGATTGTGTATCTGCGTATAGACCTGAGCTGTTTATATTACTGACACTTATTTGGGGAACAGATCATAACAAATATAGAGGGAAGGGACTCAGGGCTGCTCTCACAATGTATTCACATAATGTAAATTAGACAAGGAATTCCCAAATAAGAGCTGGTTTACACATTATGCCATACCAGAGGACACAGTGCTGTCCAGTCTAGTAAACTTGTCTGGAAATGGCCAGGAGATGGTGCTTCAGAATAAAATCAAATCATTAGTACTTGAGCTTAGTCATTTAGGTAAAGCTCCATTCTGCAGATTGTGGAGCAAGGAATTATTTTCTTAGTTCTTTACTCTATTAAGATGAAAACTGCAATGGTTTCTCTTGAGGATTGATTTCTTTTCACCCTCAATTATTTTTAAATGGCAACTAAGAACTTAATATATCTGCCTGTATTACACTTTTTCATCTATACCTATGTTGTTCTTAGGTCCATTACATTTTTAAACTAAGTACAGAATTTATAATGTAAAATGTATTATTTACATAATTTATATGCTTCCAAACACATAAAGTAGGACAGAACTATTTTTTTTACAAATATAATTGTTTTCATATATGCTGATGGTACGCCTTCTCATGCATGGTCTGCATTATTACTACAGTCAGCTTTGGAAAATGTTCAGGAAGAAACAAAATTTTCTATTTATTTAAAAACCATATTAACTTAAACTATGAATATTAAAATACTAAGCAGAATGCTTTTTCTCTTTGGTTTAATCTGCAGTTTTTCCTTTAACACTGGCATTTGCAGATCCTTGTAGAAGTTCCGAATGTGAAAACTTCAACTCCATAAAAAAGGTACAATTGCTTCATTAAGAAAATACTTATGAAATTACAATTTTGAACTGCCATATTTACTTAAATATAAGAGAAGGGTTTTTCCCCTCAATCAACATGGGGGGAAAAGCCTCTTATCTTACATTTGCATACAAGGAGATCACATAAATACATTGCCTATCTCTGAACTGTTGCTAAAAGCAGCATGTGCTCAGTAATGAAAACCAACTATGAAGTTGATTAAATACACCCAACATTGAGCACAATTATAAAGTACATGGCCCATATGTGGCAACTATACTGATTGGGACTATTTATTTTTCTTACACAAATTTTATTAAAAAACACTTAGCACCCTATACTTACAAAGCTTCATATATTGAGCATCCTTGTTTTACCAAGACTTCATAACCAAAACAACTACATATCAAAAGGAACTACATATGTTAAACCCCTAAATACGTTTTTAACTCTTCATCTACTTCCTTAAGTGACTGTTGATGCTGAGTCAGCATGGTGTATGGTGCCAGTGGCATTCCTCAGGGATCAATACTCAGACCAGTACTCTTTAATATATTCATTAATGACCTGGATTTGGGTGTCAGAAATGAACTGGTTAAGTTCTCAGATGACACCAAACTGTGAGGAGGCGCAGACACACTTGAGGATAGGCTGGGGATTCAGGCTGACCTGGATAGGCTCACAAGGTGTACAGATACAAACCTGATGACCTTCAACAAAGAGAAATGCAAGGTGCTCCACCTCGGGAGGAAAAACCCCCATCAGTCTTGGCAGTGCTTCACTCACTAGCACTATGTACATCCGAGACTTGGGGCCAGGCTCATGATTAACCGCAAAATGAATATGAGCCACCAATGCGATGCCGCAGCCAGCAAAGCAAATAAAATCCTGGCATGGATCTACTGATGCATCTCAAACAAGACCCAAGATGTCATTCTCCCATTTTATTTGGCTTTGGTGAGGCTGCAGGTTGAGTACTGAATCCAATTCTGGGCTCCACACTTTAAAAAGGACGTGGAGAACCTCAAGAGAGTCCAAAGGAAAGCCACACGCATGATCAGAGGTCAAGAGAACAGGCCATATGAGGAAAGGCTGAGAGACATCATCAGCTTGGTGTAGTGGCAGAATATTTGGCAGGTGCACAGGACACTCGTTTCTAGGGTCCCATGGTCTGAACACCCTGATGATCAGCACCTCAACTGTCACCTTGTATCCCCCAGCTTCTCAAGGTGTCTGCCAGTGACTGGTACTTCTCCAGCTTCTATTCATGGCTTCCATGAAGGCTTGCCACTGGTTCTCTAGCTGGATGGTGACATTGACCATCATGATGCGTTTGTTCTCCTCATCCACCATGATGATTTCCAGGCACAACTGGCTCTCAGCCTGGGGTGGCATAGCTGACAGACATGGTCCCAACTGAGGCCAGGATGGCCTTCACCAGCCAATTCTGGATGGTGTTGTGGTGGAGCTGCTGCACTCTGGCATGGGACTTGCAGGCACATAGCATGTAGGGGAGAGTCTCTGATTCATAGTTGCGTCTTTGGTACTTCCTGGGCATGATGGATGAAGTGTCAGTCTGCAAAATGTATGAAGCTCCCACTGGGCATGAATTCATTGCTTGCATACCACTTCGAGCTGAGCTCAAAGGCCTTACCCTGGTCAGGTTTTCCCCTTAGTTTTCTGCCATATTTGGCTTGGACAGCGTATTTTAGGAACCTCTCCAGGGAGGTCATCAGGCAGGGGGTCACAGTAATGCATCTGGCATGGGGGCTGTGAGCAGTGAGGCTCCCAACTCCTGCCAGTTCTTGGACATGTCCAGGTGAAGCCAATGTGCTTCCCAAGGCAGCATATGGCATTGCGGGCTCAGCTCCACAGAAAGGCAAAGACCCCACCATTTCAGCTGAATTCACCCTCTAATGAGCCTTTCAAGAAAGTGGCCAGGTCTTTGCCAGTGGGTTGTTTGGAAATCCTCTTGCAGGCTGTCTGTCTCAGGGTGCTGGGAAAAACACTGCTCACTATCTCATCTAGACAGATCAGGAGGCGGAAAGTGTGGGTGACAATTGTGATGTTGCAGAGGTTGCCCGTGTGGGGAACCTCCCTATCAGCAGGGGATATGCAAAATCTTGTTGCTGGCCCTGAGTGGCAGGAGCAGGTACTTCTGTAGCAGCCACATCAGCTCATCATCCACCTTTTTTTGAGAGGAGTCTTGGGGACTACTGAACTTCTCAGAATGAACAAGAAGTGCGGGATGAGGAATATGTTTACCACAGTGACCTGCCAGGGGACCAGCACAGATGAGTCCAGCTTGTGGGCATCCTGCACAATCCCACAGATGGCTTTCTCTGGCATCTGCTTTGTCCAGCGACTGGTGGGCATTCCCAGGTGGAGGTAGTTTTTGTTGTCCTTCAGGTGCCTCATCTGCTTGCCCTAAATTGTAACAGTGGAGTTCAAGATGGTGCTTTTCTTCCTGCAGTCAACATGTAGGGAGATGCACTTGGCGATGAAGTGGAATCCAATCTACTTGGCTGACTCAGAGCTGATGTCCAGCATCTTTTGCAGTAATTGGGCTTGCTTGTGAGGAGGATGAGGTTGTCAGTATAGGCCAAGATGCTCAGCTTCTGTCTGTAGAGGCTGAGCCCTCCAGGGTCCTCCACCACTGCTTTAAAGGAGTGGTTCCATGGCCACATCGAAGGTGATAGGTCTGAGCAGGCATCCTTTCTTGTGTTCAGTTCAGATAGGGATGTCATGTGTCTTGCCTTCCAACAAGGCATTGGAGATGTCCAGCTATGTCACTGTGCACTGTTTTCTCACCCTCCAGGTGTCATCCAGTGCCATCTGATGCACAAAGTTGTGCTCATACCACCTTTCATCGCAGAGATAGCTCTTCTGGCTTAGGCTGATGGCCTTTCTGCTCACCATCCAGTCAGTGATCTGGACTGCTATGCAACTGGTGTATGGCTTGTAGATAGTGGAGCACAGGGTGATGGACCTCCAGTTGCTGGGGTCATCTGGCTCACCCTTTCTGTGAATCAGGACCCTCATCACTTTCTTCCAGGATCTGGGTATGCAGCAGAACTTTCTGCACTAGTTGAAGATCAGCCTCAGGAGGTGAAAGCCAGGGTCTTGTTTCTTCAGTAGGCTGTGTCTGATGCCATCTTTGCTGGGTGCAGTGTCCCTTGTCCTACTCAGGCAGGCCTCTAGTTCCTTCCATACAAAGTTCGCTTTGAGCCCCACTGTGTTATTGGCAGGTGTCAGGGGTCCGACAAGGTGATGACTTCCACCTGGGGGTTGGAAATGCCTTTAAAATAGGCAATGTCTAAGGTAGGAAATGCCTTTAAGGTAGGTGTCCCCTGGGGTATTTGGCAGAATGCTGAAGGTCCCTCCAGAATCTCTCATGTTGCCTTGGGGCAGTTGGCCTGGTAAAGCTTCTGAAGGCTGCCACTAGGTCATACCTCTGGCTGGGGTCTTCTTTTAACAAAACCATACTGTGAATAGTGAAAGATTTTTACCAGGAACTATACAGAGAGAGAGAGAGAGAGAGGTAGAGCAAGAGGCCAGACAGATCTGCCTGGAATAACTGCAAAAGAAGCTAACAGAAGGCCAACAACAGGAAGGAGGCAGAAGGAAGAAGATTGAAGGTGCAGGAAGTCTGGGACACCCTGAAAAGTTTTAAAAATGGGAAAACACTAAGAAAAGATGGACTGCTGAAAGAATTCTATGTAACTTTCTGGGGTCGACTGGGAACAGACCTGACTGAAGACTGCAATGAGAGAAGAGAATGAACACTCCTGAAAAGCATGAAAGAAGGAATAGTAACCCTGATATTCAAGAAAGGGGACAAAACCCAGATAAAGAACTGGAAACCAATAACTTTGTAATAACTTTGTTAAACTTTGACTACAAACTCCTAGCCAAAGTGATAGTGAACAGACTAAAAAAAGTAATTGGAGAAACTGCCAAAAAAGGATCCTAAACCTGGCAGTGTTAAACACAGACCTGGTGAAAGTCTTTGATAGTGTCAACCATTAATTCCTGTGCTGATGCTGGGAAAACTGAGGATCCCTGAAGGATTTCTTGACTGGCTGAAGAAGTGACATCGGGAGTGAGGCAGCGGTGCCCCCTGTCTCCACTACTCTTCATCTGTGTAATAGAACCACTAGCAGAATGAACACAGAATTATTCCAGTGTGGTAGGAGTCCAAATATCAGGAAGAAAAGGAAGCACATCCTGTACATGGATGACATATACACAATGCACTTGACACCAAGATGACATCAAACTGGGGGGAGTAGTAGGTATACTGGAGGGTAGGGCTAGCATTCAGAGTGATCTAGACAAATTGGAGGATTGGGCCAAAAGGAACGTCATGAAGTTCAACAAGGACAAGTGTGAAGTCCTTCACTTAGAACAGAACAACCCCATGCACCAGTACAGGCTGGAGGCTGACTGGCTGGGCAGCAGCTCTGCAGAAAAGGACCTGGGGGTTGTAATGGACAATAAGCTCAGTATGAGCCAGCAGTGTGCCCTTCTTGCTAAGAATGCTAATGACATACTGGGCTGCATTGGTAGGTGCATTGCCATTAGGTCAAGGGAAGTGATTATTCCCCTCTATTCAGCACTGGTGAGGCCACATCTGGAGTACTGTGTTCAGTTTTGGGCCCCCAACTACAGCAAGGATGTGGGCAAATTAGAGAGTCCAGCAAAGGGCAACAAAAATAGTGAAGGGGCTGGGGCACATGACTTGTGAGGACAGGCTGAGGGAACTGGGCTTATTTAGTCTAGAGAACAGAAGACTGACGGGAGATTTAATAGCAACCTTCAACTACCTGAAGCGGGGTTCAAAAGAGGATGGACCTAAACTGTTCACAATGGTGGCAGATGATAGAACAAGGAGCAACAGTCTCAAGTTGCAGCAAGGGAAGTTTAGGTTAGATATAAAGAAGAGTTTTCTCACTAGGAGTAGTAAAACATTGGAACAGGTTACCCAGAGAGATTGTGGAATCTCTATTCTGGGAAATGTCTAAGACCCCACTAGACAGAGCTTTGGTTGGGATGATCTAGTTGGGGCTGGTCCTGCTTTGAGCAGGGGGGTGGACTAGATGACCTCCTGAGGTCCCTTCCAACCTTAATTTTCAATGATTCTATGATATAAACATGCTATGTAGGGACCAATGGTCCACCAGGAAAGTGACAAAGCATTCTCAGCTTTACAAGGAAGTGGCAAGGGTAAAACTCAACATTGCAAAGAGTATGGTATGCAGGAGATGGGGCATCTGTCAGGAATGGGGTCAAGATGGTAAAAAAAGGGATACAGGTACCGGGAGTATATTTCAGTTCAGAGCTTAGAGGGAGGGAGGTGTGACAGAAAACTACTGTGAGGGTAAAGCAAAGGCTGGGATTCTGGAGTGAGCAGAAGATAAACCTAGAGGGAAAGGTGAGGCTGCTAAAAGCCATGATCTTGCCCATGATTTTACATACAGGATTGCTGTTCCCCCCAACATGGAGTACAGCTTATGCAATGCAGAGGAGCATGTGTGTGTGTACTTCTGGGGGTCACAACAGGAGAGACTGGCATGGGACATATTATAAAGACAGAATAAATATGGAGGGGGAGACTTCCCAGATGTGTTTTTGTTCATAATGGCCAAGTACTTAAGCCTGTATTGTAATTTAGTGGTGGGAGGGGAGCCCAAAGCAGCATGCTTTGTCAGATACTTTGGAGGATGACTATGGAGGAAATGGGGAATACAAGACTGCCCATTCACACAGCCATGGGTACGGCAGCTACCTAAATGGTATCTGGCAGTAGAAGCTTTCCAGAGACAATTTAATTTACAGCAGATATTGCCAGAGGAAATGAAAGACCATTGCAAGATCCAACAAAAGATGCGTGCACAAAATAGAACAGCTTTGATTGGGAACTCTCTGCAGAGAAAGCAGACACTATCTGGAAGGAGATGTGTGAAAAAGACTTTCTAAAAGAGCACCAAGAGCTAAGCTGGATGCTGGCACACTGAATACTGCCAGTTTGTGAGATGCAACATCACTGGCAGCTCTCCTGGACTGTGAAGTGTTCAAATGATATGTGTACCAGGGAAGAAATGCAAAAACACTTGGTTTGGGAATGTGCCTTTGCACAAAGGGTACGGGGAAGGATAAAGCAACTATACCAGCTAATAACAGGTGACAGCTGAAATGCTGTGGTGCAGACATCAGAAGTGGAATAAAATGGAACATGCAGAGGACAGAAGGTGATAATAATCATGAGCAACTGGTGCCACCTTAGTTGTGGGGGGAACATGTCCTGCAGTGACCAGTCAGCAATGATGGGCGGGGGGGTCCCCACAGCCAATCCCGCTGACCGTGGGGGAGGGATTCCCCCTGCGGCAAAACTCACTGACCAGGAGGCAGTTGTGGCGCTCCCGGAAGCAGCCACGGCACTACATCAGGTGCTCCCACTCCCTGGTTGGCAGAAGGGGCACCAGCACTCCTGCCTGCCCCCCCACCTATCACTTAAGCAGGGAGTGCAGCCTGTCAGGGGTGTACCAGTGCTCTCAGGGAGTGCACATACACCCCCGTGCACCCTCTATGCGTTGCCACTGGTAATAAGTTTAAAAAATTTATTGTGGACAGTAAGAAACTTGCTGGTCTATATAAAGAGTGGTCTGTCAAACAACACTTAAAGCTAGACCTACGCCAGGTGAAAATGTAAATGGATCCCGACATTTGTAGAAAAAATACTCAAGGGGGGAAGGGTTCACGTCCCGAAAAGATGTAAAATGAAATACCTAAAAAATGAGAGGGGAAGTCAGAGAAGAGCTTGTTTCCAGGAACAGGATACATACTTAACTATGTTTTTAAAGGACAAGGGGAGGGCAAAGGAAGAAAGAGCTAAATGGGATTTGGGTATTTTTGTTTTAAAAAAAAAGTTTATACCCTCCCTAAGCAGGTGTTAAAGTGCTGTTTAAAAGTGTGTTTATGGAGTACCTGTGGTAAAACTTGAAGCAGTTTCAAACAAAGTAAAATGCATCATTTCTGGGTGAACTAAGTCTATGGGTACTATATGCAAATAGCTGCAGCAATGTTTATTTCAAGGTCAGGTTTTCCAAATTTATTTCTCACTTCCATGTCTTCAGGGAAAGCAAGGTCTGACAGTAATGGTGGGGGAGCTACAGGAGGAAGAAGTTGAGGCGGGCTGAGGGCAAAGGGGCTATCTGACCCTCCCAGATTTATTTTCCCTGTTGTAGCAATGGGAGGGGGACAAATTCAAGATAAACTTCCAACAATTAGATTCTATACCTGGAAAATTATATCAAATGTATACATTTTCCATACATAGAATCTAATTATTGGGGGTCATCATATAGTCAGGGTTATCTTATATCCAAGTAAATACAGTATATTCCCAGCCTAGAACTGGGTCCTCAGAAACAAGCTTGAAATAGTGCTGCCTCCTATGCTTTCTCATTCTATGGTCCATTGTTTGAAATTTGGAAACTGAATTCTTCTTGCTGGTTCTTTATTTTTAGGCATATGCCAGGATTAAACAGTTCTTTGAATCCCAAAATATTGTACAACACCACAGTCAACAGATACATTATATTTCTGGCTCCCTTAGTGGTATAAAGATGGACCACTGCAAACCAGGATTTGGTAAAAATATAAACAATAGTACAATGTGTCCAGGATGCTGTGGTAAGTGTGCAGGATTTGTTTGTAAACAAATACGTAAGTACTTGTCTCAAAAAAACTGTAATAGTTTTGTTCTTACCCTCTCTCCCATCATCTACAAATGTAAATATCTTGATAACTGGCATTATGTTTCTGTATACCAGACTGCAAGACAGTGATGTGAACAGAGATCTTCAGTCTCTGAGGCTTGTCTGCCACTGGAGGAAAAAAATCTTTTTAATTGCATTACACAGCATATTTTATCTATCATGTTTTTACATAATAGGACAACTTGTACTTTGACCCATGTTAGCTTGTCAAGGTGAATCCTGCAGAGAAACTCATCCTCTACATAAACAAAAAGAACACGTTAAAATAGAAATTGCCCTGTTTCTACTAGGATTTTAAAATGCATTGACAAATGCACATTAAAAATACATTTTTAGCCTTGTGTGGAAAAAAGGTGGAGATTACAAATCTGAATTTTTCTACAGTCATTAAACTTGTTAAAGAAAGGAATGGATTTGTTTTGTTTTTAAATAGACAGAACATGAAACAGAGCAGATTATGTATGTTGGAAACTTTGTATAGGGACCCTTGAATAAGCTGTTTTGAAAAGCTACTTCAAGAGTACATCAGCACTTTTGTGGGAGCAATCACCCTACAGTCCAGTCTAGAATCCATATTGATGCTGAGCTCAGTTGTGAGAGGTGACTGGATATCTGAGGACATATCTCATGGTTCTTAGTACAGCACTCACCTGAGTTTTAGAAACAGAGAAAAGTAAGGCTGGAAGGAACCTCAAGATGTCATCTAGTCTAACTCCCTGCTCAAGCCAGGATAATTCCTACCTAAACCATTATTTCTTTTCAGAAACTGCACTCACATATAACTACATAATACCCAAAATGTCAGAAACACCCTATAACTTACCACAGGTGGAGGAGGAGAATGAAAGCACTGCCAATATCCTGCCACTGCAAGGACAGGAGTAGTTTGTTAAAACATGCTTGAGAGATCCAAAGAAGAGGACTGTCCCACAACAAGGAATGCAAAAACCTACACAATCCATGCCAGTTTGACCACAGGGTAAAATTCCTTCCTGATCCCAAATGTGGCAATTGGTGCGACTATGCAGGGGACCAAGATCCTCTAGCCAGGAACCACCAGCTTTCTAAGTCCCAGCAGAAGTATCAGTACACCCCAGTCAAAATCCCCTGGCTTGGCTGCAGAGAACACCTAATGCTTCTGCCGAAGGCTACAACCCAACCCCTCAAGAACAGGAGAGTGGGGTGGGGATTCCCAGTCCCATGGGCCAAACAACAAAGCCCAGAAGCACAGGAAACACAAACGCCTCCACTCTACATTGCAACCTGGGAACCAGAAACACAGCTCTGCATACCACACACCCTGAGAGCCAGAACACCCGTTTCTGACATTGTTCTCTCTGTAAATGGGCCCCAACTCTTAAATTCTGTTTCATAACCAAGCTGGTTGTGGAGCTCTTCCTTATTCTCCTGTTGCTGAGTGATCACAGTCTTCCAATTGCCACTTGCTTTGGACTGCATAATTCTTCTCATGATCTCTAAGCTCTTCATAACCTGTTCCAGACATCTGCTACTTTTTTTAAAAACCTCCAAGGGAGTAGATACCACAATTTCCCTAAGCAGTCGGTTCCATTGCCTCACTGATCTAACAGTGAAGACTTTTTTCCTGATATTGAAGCTAGAGTTACTTTGCTGCAATTTCAAGTGTTTCCTGCTTGACCTGTCAGCAGCATGAGAGAACAGCTGGTTTGCATCATCTTTATGGCAGCTCTTTAAATATTTGAAGATTGCGATCAAGTTCCCTCTTAAGTGTCTTTTCTAGAATACGCTTATTTCTCTCAACCTGTCCTTTTGTGGCTTCCTTTCCAAGTCCTTTACCATTTTGATGCCTGCTTTTGAACCTCCTCTAACATCACCTGCCCTTTTTAAAACATGGAGCACAGAACTGGACACAATCCTTTAGAATGCCTACCCAGTGCAGAGTGGCACTATCACCTCTTGTGACTTGAACCTAATCACTCCTGTGGATGCAGCCTGAAATCTCATTTACTTTTTTCACAGCTGCATCACATAGTTATCTCATGTTGAGTCTATGATCCACCAAGACCCCAAGTACTGCTATCTGATCAGTTATAACTTATTACCTGTTCTGTACTTGTGCTTTTAATTATTCTTCCCTAGGTGTAGCACTTTGCATTGTCAGAATTGAACTTCATCCTGTTGTCGCTAGCTATCAAGATCCTTTTGAATCCTATTCTGGTCTTTCCCAGCAGTCTTTCCCAGTTTCATTTCTGCAGATTTGCACAGGGGGCTTTCTATTCTCACATTCAAAAAAATAATAAAAACATTGGATAGCACCAGACCCAAGATAGAGCCCTGTGGGACTCCACTTGAAACCTCCTGCCATTCTGACATGGATCCATTTATAATAACACTTTGCTATTAAGATAATTGTCTATTTACCTTGTAGTTTTCTCAAGTCCCATTTCTCCAGTTTTTTTGAGAAGACCATATGGGACTTTGTCAAGAGCTGTACTGAAATCCAAGTACACTATATCCACCGCATTTCCTTCAACCACTTAACTAGTTAGTTTGTCAAAGAAAGAAATCACATTTGTTTGACATGATTGATTCTTAGCAAAATCATGCTGGCTGTTTATGATCAGCTTTTCCTTCTACAGATGCTTACAAATGAACTTGTTTATAATTTGCTCCAGGCAGGCAAAGTCCAGCCCACAGACCAGATTAGGCCCACGGTGGACTCCATTTCCCAGCAGCCCCTGCCCACATCACTACAGCTGCTTTCCATCAAGACCCCAGTAACAGTGGTGCTGTGACAACACAGGGCCAGGGTTTCCCTGGAGACCAGCTCCAGCAGCACTGGCAGGACGTGTGGCTGGATGCGGACCTGCTCCAGGGTGGGATCTTGCAGCAATGACAGCATGGTCTGGAGTGAGGGCAGAGCTGCGATCCATTGCCCACACCCCTGAGATCTGGGAGGGGGAAAAGGGGTGCTGGGGGTGTGCAGGCAGCAGATCACAGCTCTGCCCTGGCTCCAGACCACGCTGTCACCACTGCAAGATCTAAGCCCCAGCCAGGAGCAGTTCTCTTCCCAGACACGTGCCCTGCTAACACTGCTGGGCTTGGTATCCATGGAAACCCTGACCCCATCTTGTCACCGCGACACTGCGACTGGGGTCTTCGTGAAAAACAGCCACAGTGACACAAGCTGGGGCTGCTGGGAAATGGAGTCTAGTCACCAGTTGGATCTATCATTTTGCCCACCCCTGACCTAGGGCATTCTGTCAGATACTTCAGTACCCTGGGATGAAGTTAATCAACTCTGCTGACTTTAATTCATTCAAATTGATCAAAAGCTCTCTGGATGTTTCTTTCATTATCATGTCATAGTTTCATAGTTTGTAGGGTCGGAAGGGACCTGAGCAGATCATCTAGTCCGACCCCCTGCCATGGCAGGAAAGAATACTGGG
>NW_017728886.1:100420780-100435747 GCF_001723895.1 Crocodylus porosus | reverse complement strand
CCTGCCCTGTTGTCCCCTGATCATACGAGTGGCCCGCCTCTGGACCCTCTCCATGCTGTCGACATCCCTCTTGAAGTGCGGCGCCCAGAATTGGACGCAATACTCCAGCTGCGGCCTGACCAGTGCCGCATCGAGGGGAAGGATCACCTCCTTGGACCTGCTCGAGATGCATCTGTGGATGCATACCATGGTGCGGCTGGCCTTCCTTACTGCCTGTCCGCACTGCCGGCCCATGTCCATCATCCTCACCCCTTCCTTGTCCACATAATCCTTTTTAGCCATCTGCTTGCATCTAATTTTTTTGTGAAGACCAAAGCAAAGTAGCTGTTGACCAACTCTATTACACATGGAACATGTTTATGGCTGGTTTGTCATTTTATGGTGACTTCAGTTGTGTGAATGTGTAACACCATTGCCATTTATGGTGCAATTAACATTGTATTTGTGCCATATATGTAATATGTGCCAGGGCCCTAAATGACTAAGCCACACCTGTTTTAATCTAGGTCAAACCCTGGGATAATCATTGGAACATAGAAAAGTAAAGCTGAAAGGGACCTCATGAGTTCATTGAGTCTAGCCTCCTGCTCAAGACAAGATAATCCATGACTAAACCATCCTAGCCAGGTGTCTGTCTAAAGTGCTCTTGAAAATTTCCAGGGACAGAGATCCCACAGCTTCTCTAGACAGTATATGCTATAGGCAAAGGAAAAAAACTGATTTGGGGGGCTTGAGTACTGGCTCCACCCTCCCCCCCAGCAAGTAAGTCTGTTGTGGGGAAAAGGTGTGGGGTGCAGATTGAGGCCCCTTCAGTGAGGGAGGGAGTGGGAGGGAGTGGGGCAGAGACAGGGGCAGGGTCTGGGGTGAATGGGCCCCAGGGCTGGGACAGGTTGTGGGACGCTCACTGCTTGGGTGGCTCATTGAAAGCTGTGGGGGGCGGGGATTCCCGCCACTGTGTGCACCCCCAAGGCAGGCACAGGTGGACAGGTGCCCCTCCAATCTGTGTGTGGGGTGGAAGCAGCTGCCGCTGAAGGCTGAACTCTGCACCCCGCTAACGGTGCCCCAGCAGCCACGCAACGCCACGTGCCTCCTGCATGCTGGCTGTGCCATCTGGCCAGCAATGGGAGGTACATGGTATTGCACAGCTCCCAAGGCACTGAGCTCAGCTCTCAGCAGCAGCCATCTCTGCCCCACACACAGCACAGATTGTGGGAGGGGGAATGTATTTTCTGTGCCTGCCCCAGGGGGGCAGGCAGTGACAGGACCTGCCCCTGGATGAGCCTCCCGGGCAGCGAGTGTCCCACAACCCTCCTCAGGGCCCCATTCACCTCCCCCCACCATAGGGGCCTTGATCTGCCCCCCCACACTCCTATCCCCTGCACCCCTTTCTGTCCACACATTTCCCCACTCAGCTGGGCACTGCTCCACCCATAGCTGAGACAAGCTGAGCTCCTGGCCACCTGCAAGCTCCAGCTGCTTGTCTTTGTCTGTGTGCGTCCCTCCCTGCCTCCCCCTGCTGCAGCTGCCTGGAGCCCATGCCTGGACTGCTTGCATTTGAGGGGGCTAATCCCCCTTAGCCCTTGCCTTTCACCGCCTATGGTGTGTGCTAATGCCTGACCATCCTCAGATGTGCCTCAAATGCAATGTCTGTTTACAGCCTAAGAGTCAGACCGTGGAAGGTTCTCACTCCATTCTTACTCCTGCAGGCTGCATTTCTACTGCATGATTTTTTGTCTAAGTGAAAACTGAGTAAAATAGGAATGAAAACCTCCTGACTTGGCTCCAAATGCACAAACAAGCAAATGTTATTGTTTTCATGTAATGTAAAGGGATTGATTCTGCCCTCATTTTCTTCATCTTATATCAGGGGTATTACACAGAAGTAAACAGAGCTACGTCAGTAAAAGTAACATTTAAATCAGGCCAATAATAATAACTATTTAAAAAAAACCAAACTACTGCATGCATTTTATTTTACCTTTCTTTCCCCCCATCTCCCATTTTTTCCCCCTTTTAACAGTAACATGCCCTCCTGGTAGATTTAGTGCAAATTATGATACCATATGTATACTCTGTGCATCTGGCTCCTATAATAAACAATATGGGCAGACTGCATGCAAAAACTGTCCAAGAAAACAGACCAGTGATAGAAGAGGAGCCAAAACTGAAAGAGAGTGTCACAGTAAGTTCATGTCTATAAAAGAAATCATTAGCTAGATTGTCACTGACATAAATGGTTAAAAGCAGAATGGAACTGCTGGTCTCTTAATTTTTGTATGTTTTTTATCATGAGAATGAGACCTCAGAAATCTCTCCTCCTCACCAGACTTAAGTGGTGTCACCCAATATCACTGCCTACAGGTTCATGTAAGGGATATGGGGGCATAACAGGATACTTGCTCCCAACCAAGTGTAAAGAGGGTGTAAAATGAAATTGCATGGGTACATCTACATGTGCTATTAATGCAAAGCAAATAAACTCTGGAATGTATTGCTCCCAGGCATACTGTTTGCATGTGCACGCAGGACTGCAGCATACTGAGCCAAGTCAGAGCAGCCCTGGCAGGCAGGGGCCCAGGGGGTCAGCCTGCCAGCCCAGGGCTACTGCCCCTGGCTCAGTGTGCTGAGGATACTTCAGTGTGGGGCTAGCCAGCAGGCAGCCCCCACACTGAAACACCCTTTTGCCCCAGCCAGTCAGTGCAGTGTCTACACATGTGCTGCTGCAGGCTAAATTAGTTTATTTTAGCCTAATAGGGGCACACATCTAGACGCCAAGTCATTTACTGCACAGCTAATTAGCCTATTGCACAGTAAACATCTTGTGTAGATGAGGTCCATGAGAAAGGAAATGATTTGTCCTCACTTTGGACTAGTGGAGATGATTGTAAAGAGCAGAGGCAAAAGAGACTTGTCTTGCAATTACCTGGTCTATGCTGTAGAACTGATGGGAAGAAAGCACAACATAAGAGCGAATCCTTATGGCTTGTTGAAATGCGTTCAAATGAAACATTGATAGTTTAGTTTATTTTTATGAACTAACAAACATTGGGTGAATGTTGTAGTGTAGCCTTCTACCACTCCCCATTCTGGATGAATCCTTAGAAGTTATTCTTTTGGTTGTGCCGGTACAGCATCTAGGTCCATATGCTAGGGACAGACATACAACATTTGAAACATTTCAGGTGGCTAGAGAACAAAGTACATGTGGAATAGCTTGTGGGATAAAAAGCTCCAAAGCAGGACAAAAACATTTCTGGAAGGAGTGGGTGTTATTTTTCACTCTTTCCTTGGGGAACACGTTGTATGTTAGGTTAGTCCTTTAGACAGCCCACAATGCAGTGCTCCTCCTCTCCTTCCTCCCTGTACCTTGACTGCTGCTGACATCCCAGAGGCTCCCGGCACTCTGGCTGCTGTGGGCATTTCATTTTGTGGGATCCTAACTCTCTGGTCACTTAAGGTGCCACTGCTACAGAGCTCAGGGTGCTCTGGACACTCAGGGTGTTGTGGCTTGTGACATTTTGGTCACTGTGGGCATCCCAGCACTTTGGTTACTGCAGGTACCACCAGTTCAAGCACTCTGGAAACTCAGGGTGCTACTGCTCCTGGCACTCTGTCGTCTGCAGGTGTTCCACAGGTTCATGGCTTTCTTAGCACTCAGAGCACTGTGTACTCCCAGCACTCTGGGTACTCAGAGCACCACTGGATCCAGGAGCCCCTTGTATCCCCCTTCTGGAACTGGAAGGCCCTGTGTCCACCCCAACATGAAAACCAGACTGGACACCCTGCATTACCCCCACTGTAACTGGGATTCCTTGTCTCCAGCCCCCTGTCTCCATGTACCTTTCCCCATCTGGTCTCCCGGTTCTGGCAGAGGGGCTTAGGGTCTCCAAGTTCCAGCTGAGGAAACACAGGGTCTCCAGTCTTCCAGTTCCAGCTGATGGATATTCTGGGAGAGCAGAGGCAGAGCAAACATGAGAGATTTACTGACATTGGCTCCACTCTCCTGCTCCCTTGTAGAGCACATCACTGAATGCAACTGCATTGATTTTAAAGTGCTGGAGCTGTGGGGGTCTGAGGGGAGCTGCGTGACTGTCCAGTGGCTTCATTTTTTTAAACACTTAAAACCTGATAGACTTTGAAACCTTTCAAACATCGTATCTGTCTGCACACTTAGACAAGAGGGAATAAGAAGCATATTTACGTGCTCTTTTCTATTATTAATGGGTTTGTTTGTTTTTTTCATTTTTTCAGGAATTCTGCAAATCTGGATTGTTTTCCTAATTTCCTGCATAGGAACCACCCTTATCTTAGTGATATCCTGGATGTAAGAACTTTTATGAAATTTAATTTCTATGATGCTTTCATGCTACATGATAGGACCCCTCACTTATACTTTTAAAGTGTCTCTTCACTTAGAAAAACTAGATGTAAACCATGAAGATAGATTTTAACTTGGAGCGCAGAAGTAACAAGCTTTCTCTTCAGTCCCCCTGACTGTAAACATTGGAGCTGGATTTGGTAAGGGCCTTGGCCAACCTTCCCTAGACCCTCCCCACCCAAAGCAGCACATGTCAACAAGTACAAGTTGCAGCAGGCAGTTCACATTCATTTTTCTCTTCCATATTAAGGAATTATCATCTCCTGTCTCCTCTTGAAGGGCATTTCCAGAACAGCTTGGAAATGAAATGCTGCTGGAGCAGGGGTGGGAAAAATGCAGCCCATAGGCCATATCCAGCCCACTAAGGGATTTTGTCCATCCCACAGCAATCCCTTAGTCACACCCAGCCCAGGCACCCCCGTGTCAGCCCAGCCTGTGGCATATGCAGCAAGTTCTGCTATCCCCAGGTGTACTTTGGGGTTGGGGCAGCATGGAAGCCATACTCTACTTCCCAGCATCCCGGCAGCCACTGCCACCAGCCCCAGCCCTGCTGCCCAAGTACTCTAGCCTGTTTGTCCTGCACCCACCACCAGGGGCAGGACCCGCAGAGGCACTTGGCTGGGCAGCTGGGATGGGGCCATGGGCAAGTGGGAAACAATGTCTGGGAGCAAGATGGGCTGGTGGAGTCAGGGAGACCCTGGGATCTTGGGGCAGTGACAGTGTGGGGCCAGGGCAGAGCTGCAACCCACTGCCCACACACACCTGTGATGGGTATGGGTTCCATTTGCAGAAGCACGTGAGGAATGGATCACGGCTCTGGCCTAGCCCTGTGCTGGGCTGAGACAAAGCTATGAGCTTCTGTCTGAATGCCCCAGAGATGGGCTCTTGTTTCATGGGCAGGGCCATGCAGGGAATGGATTGCAGTTGTGCCCTGGGCCCCAGACCTCTGCTGTCATCTCCCCAAGATCCCAGCCCTGACCCTGGATGCAGCTCCCTGCCCACCTGCAGCCCCATGCTGTTTGGCCAAGTGCCCTGCCCATGCAGTTCCTGGCCAGTCTCCATGGAGACCCCCAGATCTTGGAGCGGTGGTAGGGCTGGGGTGCCGGTTCTGCAGCCAGTGGCATGTGAGCAACAGATTGCAGCTTTGCCCCAGTCCTGTGCTGTCACCTCTCCGTGATGCCAGGGTCTCCACAGAAACCAGCCAGGAACCACACAGGCAGGGTGCATGGGGCCACAGATAGGCAGGGAGCTGCATCCAAGGCAGGGATCTTAGAGTGGTGACAGCACAGGGTGGGACCAGGGCACAGCCATGATCCACTGCCTGCCCACCCCTGCAACCGGCACCAGTTCTGCGAACAAGTGTGCGTGAGCACAAGCGGTGGATCACTGCTTGGCCCCAGCCCTGAGCTGTCACCACCCTGTGATCCCAGGGTCTCCATGAAGACCAGCCAGGAGCCATGCAGGCAGGACACATGACAAGGCAGATGGGATGAGGCCCTGGGCGGGTGGGGAGCTGTGTCCGGAGCCGGGGCCAGGATCTTGAGGTGATGACAGTGCAGGGCTGGGGCCCAGGGCACAGGTGCAATCTGCTCCCTGCATGGTCATGCCCACAAAACCAATGCCCATCTCAGGGGTGTGCAGGCAACAGATCATAACTCTGGCTCAGCCCAGCCCCAGCCCAGTGCTGTCACTGAACCTTGCCCCCTGATTCTGCTCTCACCCACCCATCCTGCTCTGGAATGCCATTCCCTACCCACCCATGGCCCCATCCCGCATAAGGAGTTCTGGTGAGTTGTTGTGCAGGGGCAGAGGTGCTAACCTGCCTTGCAACAGCTCAGCAAAACTCCCTATGTGGCCTGCAAATAACTGTCTACCCATGTCCGTAGATACAGTAATCAAACATAATTGGACAACTGCCCACAAAGGCCAGGAACTTTTGAGAAAATGCTCCTGATACTGAGGAGGTTGCAGTCAGCCAACTGATTGGAACTGCAGTTCTTTTGTGTGGCAAATGGAAGAATGCTGTGGAAACTTATACTTAAAATGTGATTAATCTGTTAATCACATTTTAGATAGTAACGTGGCCAGACATTCAGGGAATTAGTGGTGCCAGAAAAAAAGAAACCAGGCACAAAAATTGTACACAAAAACATGTAATATTTTTATTGTTCCTTTCCATTGTGCCTTAAGTTGAATATTTGGCAAGGTTAAGACTGCACTGGGGTCTCCAACTGGCCCCAGCCAACAATCAGCTGATAGTTGGCTCTCTCTGGGACCACACTGGGGCTCAAACTGGACCCAGTGCAGTCGCCAGAGCCAGCTGATCATCAGCTGATCACTGGCTAGCTCCAGGGTTTGCACTGGGGCCAACTGAAACCCTAATGTCGTGCCAGAGCCACTTGACAATCAGCTGATTGTCTAGGTGTCCAGCTTTCAATTTGCTGTTGCAGGGGAGCCCATGATTGTGATCCTGAGCTCCACCTGCACGCTCAAGTAGGGCATGATTGAGATCTGATCCCTGATCCCAAAATCACGTCTTCTCATGCACATATGGTAGGAGGCACAATTGTTGGGATCAGAGCCCATTGCACCTTTAAATGAACATCTGTCTGCAGCCTCAGGGTACTCAAAATATGGCAGGAAAAACTGACACTTTTCAGCTTGCTAGGAGTCAGGGGTTCATGTCTTCTTTATACAATTTACATAGAATCAAAGAAAAGTAGGGGTAGAAGGGACCTCAGGGCATAATCTAATCCAGTGGTTCTTAACCTTTTTAGATTCAAGGCACCCCTTATTAGACTCAAGGCACCCCTTAGAAAATGCCAGCTCTTAGTTTTCACTTGTTTTTTGACTACAGAAAAATGATAGGGCACTTCCTTGTTGCAAAGTAGTCAGAAAAACCACGACAGGTCAGAAAGCTTTTTGACACTATGGATTCCTATTTGAAATCTCTGAGTTTATCTTGTGAAACAGAGCACCCTGGTTGAAAAACACTGATCTAGTCCAACCCCCGGTCAAGGCAGGATCATGCCTATTCAAACCATCTCATATAAGCGCTTGTCTAAGCTATTCCTGAATTACACAAACAACCCTGTTGCACAGCTGTAGGGTCTGTTGCCCAAAAATGTCCTAACCTGCCACAGGTAATGCAGAGGGATGAGAACCATTTAAAATTACATTCAGAGAACCATGTTTAATTTTTACCTACCTTTTTCAGTAGATTACTATGTGCTAGTTATTACTTTTGGCAGGAGTTGAGATTAAAGCTGTACTGATTAAAGTTCACCAGAAATCTTGATTGGAATGATAGTGGCTGCAGGCTGTTCAGTCTTCCAGCTGCACTGGAATTCATATCCCTGATTTGATGATTTAAAAAAAAATTTAAACAAAAAACTACTACTTATTTCATTTTTATTGAGATTTCCGTGCTGCAGTGGGATAACTTGCTTTGCTCTGAATGAGAATTTCTCACCTGATAATCTTTTATTATTTGCTTCTTTCTTCATTCCTCACAAATGGGGTCCACTTCTCTGATTAATTTGGAAACAGTCCAGGGTTGTTGCTAGAAGACTCAGCTCTGCCCTTTAAGCTCAGGCCAGCAGCAGAGTTCTTCCAAGGCAACAGAAATTTGACAAGCTATTTTTAGAAATTATATTAACAAACATTGGGGCAAATCTCTGTTTAAATCTTATTAGAGAAAAAAAATCTCAATGTTTTCCAAACCATATTTCAGCCATTTAGCTGGCTGCATCAGTGGGCTGACTGAAGAGAGTAGCTGCTAAAAGAAAAAAAACCATTGTGTGAATTTTTAATCAAAGATGTGGGTTTTCCAGAAAATTCTGAATTGGAAAATTTTCTGGAAAAAGTTCCAATGCCCTAAATAAAGCGTGATCTGATTTAGCATGTTTGTTTACTAAATATGAGTCAAATAAAGCTCAAAAAGTACTACCATGTTAATTTTATGTCCCACTAGCCACAAGTATTTGAACTGAAATATTAGGGAAAAATTAAATACAGCACACTTAGTGGTGGTCTAAATGTTATATTCAAAGAAATTCAAAGCTTTATTTGGAATGAAATTATTTTTACTGGAATACTTGTAAAAATGTAAAGACAATATACAATAGCACGTACTTCCCTGACATTGTTTGTTTAAATTTAAGAAAAAAAATAAAGGTACTGAAAACTGTTGGCACACTCATTTTAGCACACCCAAAGAACTGCGCGTGATATGCCATGGTTGTCCAGTCATCTACTTCAACAGAGTGTAACTCTCTTCCACTGAGATCATTGCAGTACCTCCAGTTGCACTGTCACTATCCGTAGGATCACTTGCACTACTCATTAGTTCCATTTCAGAGTCAGACTGAGGCAAACCTGATTCAGGACTACTTGAACCACATTCTCTTTCGATAAAGGCAGAGATGAGGGGCAGACAAGTTTCTGCAGAAAAATTTTCCACCCCACATCTGTTTTTAATTCTACTGCACAGCATCTCTCCGCATTCATTAGCAAACAGAAGTGGTGAAGTGATTCACCAAAATGGAAGGAAGGATAAAGCAGATTTTCTTATTACAAAAGAAAAATAGGAAATAGAAGTAGCCCTACATAAAGCAAAAGATCTGAAGTGTAAATAATTAATGGAACCAATCCTGTGGCATATTCTTACAAAGGGTGTCCCTATGCATGAATGAAAGTCTAATTTGAGAGATTTTGGTTGTAGCCTTTGTTGGTCTAAGGACACAGGCAGGCAAGGTTTTTTGGATAGATGTGATATCTTTTATTAGATCAACTGAGTAGCTGGAAAAAAGTTCTTAGCAAGCTTTTGGGCACAGTCACCCTTTGTCAGGCTTAGGGAGTCTCTGCTGGTCTGAGACTCCAAGGAATGAGAGAAACTAAAAGTGTGGTAGGATGTCAGTGAGAATGTAAATGGGTAGAGATAAGGAAGACAAAAGGAAAAACAGGGGAGGGAAGGGGGAAGAGAGCAGGGGGAAAGAGGGAAAAAAAACAAAGTTCAGAGGGAGACAACAGTGATAAAATGCAAGGTAGAAAAGGGGCTGTTTGTGAAAAAGGGAATAGTTGGACAGAGAATTAATTATGATAAGTTGATAAGTGGTATGAAAATACCAGAAGGAGAAGTTAAATGTACATTATACATGGATGATGTGAACATACTGGCTCAGGACAATGTATCAGTTGAGAGGGTATTGAAGAATACTGAGTGTAAGGAAAGGCTGAGGGGCAAAGAGAACCCCAAGGATAATAATAACCCTTCACTTACCCCAAGAGGTAGAAGGAGCACAGCTGGAGCCCAGAGCACCACACCACACTTCTGGAGTGAATGCTCTACCGGATTGGTGGCTGGGGACAGCAGGACAAGACTTCCTGTGCCGGAGAAGGGCAGCTGGAGAGAGACAAAAGCATCTGCAAAGCAAAGATGGGGGAGGACTCTCTGGTCAGTGGCTGCTGGCAGCTAACTGTAGGAGAAGGGCACATGCCAATAGGCATGGGTGGTCTGTGGACCATCCAGAAACACTGAAATCCTCAACAGGCTGTGAGGCTAGCTTGCCGGGTACAGAAGGAAAGACCACAGGCAAGACCTGAGGACTCGGGGAGGTGTGTGGCTTGGTATCCCAGCCTCCCAGGAATGTGACAACCCAAGCCAGCTTCTTCCCACAGCTATTGATTCAGCCAGGGAAGGGACTGATAGTGTAAACTGATGAGGAGGAATCATCCCTGACTAGAAGACAGGAAGAGGCTTGAATTGATTTTTTGCCTCAGTTGCTTCCCAAGAAGGAATTAATAAAAAGGGGAAAAGGATTAACCCCACCTGAATGAAGTTAAGTTCTTTTTTTTTTTTTTTCCCTTTTCTGGTTCAGTTTTTGGACCGTCAAAGTGCCGCTGCAGTGTGGGGGGTGGGGGGAGGGGAAGAGGTGGGGAGGTGTCATCCCCTGGATAAAAAGGCAGAGTGGAATGAACTTGAATTGGCTAAGGAATTGATATGGGGTAGCAAACTCTGAATGGGAAAACGGACAGTGGCCAGGGAATCTTGGTGATACAATGGACAAATTAGGTAGACTGACTTGGGTCTCCTTACCCAGAGACTACTAGTCCATTAAAGAAAATACACAAGTTGTATGTGAATGGTGGTGTGGGAAAGACCTGGCCCACTGATTGACCCACTGCCTCCCAAAGGATCAGTTTGGAGGGTCTGACCCAGACCCCAGCCACCCAGGAAAGGCCTATAGTTGGGTCCCCAAAAGAAGAAAATCAAGTGAATATCTGAATGGAGTTAACATCTAGGAAATGTTAAGGGTCAAGTGTAGGGAAAGTAGAGCCCCACAAAGAGATTCCTCCAACAGGCCAAGACCCATCACTCAGCAGAACCAGATCCCTATCTAAAACGAAAGATCCAAATTGTGACAGGCAAGAAAACAACACCAGAAAGTGGCTGGAGGATAGCATCAACCCTTCCTCATCTTGTTGTCATTCACTGGGAAGATGCCAGGCTGGAGAGGAACTAGGCCTTATAGCATCCACCCTGGGGCAAAATTAAAAAATAAATTTAAAAGTGTCAGGGGCAAAATTAAATAAGATGAGAAGTATGTTGATAGGTGTAGGGAATTGGGACAATTTACGGAAGTTCAGGCTGTGTGTGGTAGAGGGTGTAATCACAATCTTGGGAAATCCCATGGATGCTGAAGAGAAAGGAATAAAGGCTTGGGAGAAGTTAGAGATAAGAGTGAGACAGATCTTGGGATCATGGAGTGGTAAAACATTATCTTTCAGGGCTAAAGTGGCTAAAGTGAAAACGGTGCTCTTGCCAATCATCCTTTACATGGGAGTGGTGTATCCACCATTATGGCAACAGATAAAGAGGGTACAGAGGAAGATATGTGTTTTTTTTGTGGGGAAAGAAAAAGAAAAAAGGTAGCCAAAACAGAGCTGTACAAAGCTAGGGACATAGGAAGTTAGGGGATGCCAGCTTTGGAAAGCTTTGTGTATATTTACTTTCCAAGTATGTTCTGTAAAAGACAATGGAGCAGGGAAAACTGCATGTTTCTGCTGTTACCTGGCAGAAAGACCATTAAGAAAATGGGACATGTATGGGGGAGAACAGAAAAAGCCATGGGTGCGGCAGCCACTGGCCCACTATATATTCATAAATTGTAAGGGACTGGAAGGGACCTTGCAAGATCATCGGGTCCAGTCCCCTTGTACTAGGCAGGAAAGACAACTGGGGTCAGGCGACCCCAGTGACGTGAACATCCAGTCTCCTCTTGAAGATTTTCAGGGTAGGTGATTGCACCATTTCTGGAGGGAGTGTATTGCACAGTCTGGACACCATAACTTTGAAGAAGTTTTTCCTAGTGTTAAGCCTGAAATGGTCTTCCAGGAGTTTGTGGCCATTACTCCTGGTTTTCTCCAAGGGTGCCCTGGTGAACAGTTGTTCACTGAGCCCTTGATGTATTCCCCTGATATAGTGGTAAGCTCCTACCAAGTCCCCTCTCAGTCTTCTCTTTTTGAGGCTGAAGAGGCCCAAGTCCCTCAGCCTTTCCTTGTATGGTTTACCACACAAGTCTTTGATCATACGGGTGGCTCTTCTCTGGACTCTCTCAAGCTTTTCCACGTCCTTGTTGAAGTGTGGTGCCCAGAACTGGATACAGTACTCCAGCTGCAGTCTCACCAATGCTGAGTAAAATGGAAGAATCACTTCCTTGGTTTTGTTTGAGAGGCATCAGTTGATGCATGACAGAGTACTATTTGCCCTGCTGGCTACAGCATCGCACTGTTGGCTCATATTCATACTATGGTCTATTATTACCCCTAGGTCCCTTTCAGTCATGGGGCTAGTCAGTTTGGTGCCACCAAGCCTGTGAGTATGTTGGGGATTATTCATCCCCAGATGGAGTACTTTACATTTCTCAAGGTTAAACTTCCTCTGGTTCCAATCTGCTCAACTTGCTAGCCTGTCTAGTTCTGCCTATATCTGCAGCCTATTTTCAAGCGTGACCATGCTACCCCATAACTTGGGTGTTGTCCATCAAATTGGCCAGTGAAGTTTTCACACCCCCCCCCAAATCATTGAAAAGATTGAAAAGGTCCTACCCACCTAACAGTTGAGCAGTTAAGTCTGCAATCCTGCAATTTCCCTGGAGAACATCATGGGATAATAGATCAAAGGCCTTTTGGAAGTCTAGATATACAGTGTTGACCTCCTCTCTCTTATCCAGGTGGCGAGTTACCTGGTTGAAGAAGGAGATGAGATAGTTAAGAAAGACCTGCCCACAAGGTAGCCATGCTGGCCATCATTCAGAATCCTACCTTCTGCATGCATATCACACATAGACTCCTTGATGATTTTTTCCAGGATTTTCCTTAGGATAGATGTTAGGTTAATTGGCCTATAATTGCCCAGGTCCTCTCTCCTCCCCTTCTTGAAGATGGGCACAACATTGGCCATCTTTCAGTCTTCAGGAACCTCCCCTGAATGCCACAAGTTTTGGAAGAGTTTCGCCAGAGGTCCCGCGATGACTTCGGCCGGCTCCTTCAGCAGTCTCGGATGAAGTTCATCCAGTCCTGCTGACTTATGTCTTAACTTTTCTAACTGATCATGTACCAACTCAACATCAACAGTAGGAAGGCGGTCATTCCCACCATGCTCATTCTGAACCTCATCTGGTATGATTTTCCTCTTAGTCTGCTGAAATACCAAAGCAAAGTAGTCACTCAGGAATTCAGTTTTCTCCTGAGTGTTGGTAACCAACTGTCCTGAGTGGTTAAGCAGTGGCTCCATGCTTCTATTTGTAGCGTTTGCTCCATATGGGCCACATGTTTCATAGTCACGCTCAGTATTGGCTGCATTTAATCAACATCATAGTTGGTTTCCATTACTGAACATATCCTGCTTTTGGCAGTAGTTTAGTAATAGGAAATGTATTTAATGAGGTTTCCTCATATTTCAAAGTATGATGAGGGGATTTCCCCCTAGTTTGACTGGGGAAAAAAATCTTGTCATATTTGAGTAAATATGGTACTATGCAGCTCCAAGCTATAAATCTGTGTTCTCCTATCTATAGCAAGAGACAAAATGTTTTCCCTCTTTTTTATGGTAGTCCTTTAAGTTTTTGAAGACTGCTATCATGTCCCCTGTTAAACACCTTCTCTAAAGCTGAACATGCCTAGCACCTTCACCCTCTCCTCATATGACTTGCCTTCTAAGTGCTTGATCATCTTTGTTGCCCGACTCTGGACCCTCTACCTTCTCCACATCCTTTTAAAAATGCGTAGTCCAGAACTGCATGCAGTACTCCAGATGAAGCCTAACCAGTGCCGAGTAGAGAGGCACTAACACCTCCCCTCCTAATGTTTCTGTGGCTGCATCCCAAAATCTTTTGTGTGGCAGCACCACACTGAAGACTCAGATTGAGTCTGTGATCTACCAAAACTCCCCAATCCTCTTCTATACAGCTGCTATTCAGCCAGGTGTCACCCACTTTATATTTGTATTTTTGATTATTCCTCCAGACCAATTCGACTTTGCATTGGTCCACATTGGAAAGTTGGACTAGAGTTAACAGGATGAAGTTCAATCTCAAGATCTTTCTGAATTGTGCTTGCATCCTCCAATATGTTCACAATCCTTCCCAGTTTCATGTCATCCACAGACTTGCTCAAGAAGCTTTCTATGCCAGCATCCAAATCATTAATAAACACGTTGAACAGAACTGGGCCAGGGAGACTCCTGTTAGATTCCACTCAAAACCTCCTGCCATTCTGACATGGACCCATTAACAATCACCCTTTGCTTGTGGCTATTGAGCCAGTCACCTCTCTACCTTATAGCCACTTTATCTAGCCCACACTTTTCTAATTTGTTTAAGAGAAAGTCATGCTGGACTGCCTTACTGAAGTCCAGATACACTATATATACAGCATGCCCAGGCCTCAGTACTGTGCTTCTTGTTTCAGCATGTGCAAGTAGGGGACAGACAGCAGGGATTGGCATCTCAAGAGCATATTATGGGCTGTTCTCTGTGAACTGCACTTAAAATGACCATATTCCTAGATGATGCACTACTTCCATTGGTGTTTTCTTTACCAAAGAATGGAAATACTTTTGGCCTGAAGGATTATAGAAGAATTTTAACTGTCTGGATAGAGTGGCCTCATTCTTTCAGGGAATGGAATTTGAGTGATATAACTGCTTCTGTACCAACCTTAGGTTCCCCCAACGTATGAGGTTTCCTTTTGTGTTTATAGTTTCTCAGGTCGGAAGGGACCTGAGTAGATCATCTAGTCTGACCCCTGCCATGGCAGGAAAGACTACTGGAGTCAAATGACCCCAGCAAGATGTGCATCTAACCTCCTCTTACACACCCCCAGGGTAGAAGCCTGCACCACTTCTCTTGGAAGTTGGTTCCAGACCCTAGCCGTCCTGACTGGGAAGTAGCAGCTCCTGATATCTAACCTAAACCTACCTCTGCCAGCTTGTGACTGTTATTCCTGGTCACTCCTGGCGGTGCTCGGGGGAATAGGGACTCCCTCAATGCCTGCTGATCCCCCCTGACTAGTTTATAACAGGCCAC
>NW_017728886.1:100396975-100420475 GCF_001723895.1 Crocodylus porosus | reverse complement strand
CTTGCACTTGTCTGTGTTGAAACCCATCCCAATGTTGGTATCTGCCATGGGCCAGCACCAACTGGCCATTTATTCACTTTAAGGCATGATGAAAAATGAGCCACAAATCTATTACATATAATGTGCAGAATTACTTTGTGGCTCATTTACTGTATTATTATGCCTTAAATTGATTTGCACATGAGGCCAGGTTACTAAGTAAGGTGTGATTAGCTTGTTGATTGTGTCTTAAATGTAATGTATATCAGAGGCCCAAGGAGAAGCATTATATCTTTCCCTGGGGACCGTCGTACAAATGCACCTCTCATGCCTGCTCTTACCTTACCTAATGCTGAACACCACAGGGCAATAAGAACTTCAGCCATGCTCAGGCTTCAGGACCTAGAGGCATTTATACATGTACCTTTTTGTCCTGCAATGAGCTGGGATCCAGCAGGTTGGAGCAGACTAGATTAATTAAGTCTGCTCCACATGCAAGCCGACATGCACTGAGCTATGCAGTAGTTTAGTTTAGCATTTGGAAATTATGATGTCCTCAAGCGAGCAGAAAACAATGTGTGTGTGTGTATGTCTCCTAGTGCTTAAAAAAAAGATGTTTACTAACAAAACTTAGCTGCTTGCAAGATGCTGACTTCTTCTTCTAGGAGTCATGTGAGTTTTTTCGTGAGTGCCAGTAGCGGATTTATGGATAGTGTGGCCCTATATGAATTAGCACGACACACCAGCCGCAGGGGAGAGGCGGTGGCTGGAATTTCCAGATGGAACAGCTGAAGAAGCCCACAACCTGCTAGGCAGGAGGGAGGGCACATGCAAAATGTGGGAGGTGCCCCGACCTCTCTGACTGGGAGCCAGCCCCCACCCCCATGCAGTGGCAGTAGCAGCGGTAGGGCCCCCGGTCATCGGGAGCCCTGTGCCACCACACGGTTTGTTTCACAGTAAATCTGCCACTGCTGAGTGCGTGTGCATGTGGGCGTACTACCTATGACTATTTACAAGAGGCAGAGGCAGACATGCCTGCTTTTCATTCCAACTTGGGGACCGTCCACCTGAAAGGAGTAATGGAACATAGACCATGACTGAGGAGTAGCTCCTAAGATAGCCCTGAGGTTTAAAAGGATGCTGACTAATTCTCCATACTGGTCACTACCCAGGTAAGTACTGGAGGAGGGACCTAGCACTACCATTCTGTAGCTTTACTCACAAAGTCAGGCACCATTTTAAACATAGGACATTTTTTATTATTTCTCTCTATAATCCCACAATGGTGTAGTGGGGTGGGACATGGAACCCTCTGGCGCCTTTGACAAACTCACTGAATACATGAAATACTTTTTACACCAATATGTGGGGCCAGCCTGCTGAGCAAGAACAAAGTAGTGAGAGAAACTCCTTACCACTCTGAAGTCCCTTTCTCTGGTAGGCTGTGAAGGCAGTCTGTTCTCCCTAGGAATATTTGTACTCTAGGTCAGTGGTGCTCAACCTTTCTTGCCAGCAAGCTGGATGGGCAGTGCCCAGGTCCCTCTGTGAACTGGATCCAGCCAGTGGATCCAATCCAGTATCCCAATCCAGGGTGGACACTACAGGTCCCATCTGGCAACACCGAGTGGGTGGGGAGGCAGCCCAGCCCCAATCCAGCCATTCAGGGTAAGGGGGCTTGGCCCAGACCTGCAGGAAGTAGGGGTGGGGAAGGGAACATTACTTGGCCCCAGTTCAGCCCCTCAGAGGGAGGGAACATGGCCTGGCCATGCGGGGCAGACAGGGGCATGACCCAGCTCCATCCTGCCTGCCTGCCAGGAAAGGGATGTGGCTCTGTCTTGCAGTGAGATGGACAAGGAGACTACTGCTCCTTGCATCTAATAGTCATTTGAAAGAGGATGGAGGGCAGTAGACTAGGGAAGTTTCTGACCTACTGGGGATAAAGGTGTGGGCTAGAACCCAGGCAGCATTCTTCCCAGGCTGTGGCCATTTTATTGAGCCACACACACTTGGTTTCATTGCCCCCCCCCCCCCCCATTTCTCACTCTGGCTGCTCAAACTGCCCCACCCCCACCAATCCCAGGTTTTTGTCTGGCTGAATCTTCATGACTTAGGCCAGGGATGTCTAACATTTAAGCAGCTAGGGGCTGTGGCAGTTGAAGCTATATACACAGGCACTGTTCCCCCTTCTGCTAACTCAATCCATGCAGCACACAGATGCTCCCGCTCCCACTCCCTCTTCCCCTCCCTTATGCTCCATCATGTTGTACATACACAGTACCCCTCCCCTGCCATTATAGACATTTCGTCTCCCATCCCCCCACTGTAATATATCACACCATATGCAGAGGCTTCCTCCACCTCCCTCGCTGCACTGCACCTCCCCCCACCCCACTCCCTGCACAGTGCCACATGTATGTCCTTCAGCTCCCTCCCAAGCTCCCCAGATTGTAGGCTGCACAGCTCCACATCACCCAGGTAGCAGGGCAGGATGCAAAAACAAGAAGGGAATCTGAGCCTGGAGATTCTGGCTGCTGCGGTGGGAGTGGTAGCTGGGCAGGAGACTGAAGGCTGCAAACTGACTCTTCACAGGCCACATGCAGCCTGTGGGCCACCCATTGGACAGCCTTTATGCATTTGCATTGTGTATGTGTACAAAGCCGAAGAGGTGCCCAGCCAGTGCATGCCCAGTGATTCTCAACCGGGACTCAAGACACCCCTCACTGGATTTGAGGTTCCCCACCAGAACGCTTGTGAATTGAACAACACCCTATTTCAAAAGTTTTACAGTGCTCCTTGCAGAGTGGCAAAACAGTGGGGGTAGAGGATCATTCAGGCAGAGACAAGCCTGAGCCCACACTTTCTTGTTTATCTCCTCATACCTTGTGGCATCCTTCAAAGGATCTAGGGACAACCCAGGGTGCCATGGCACCCTGGATGAGAATCGCTGGCATAGTCTACTAAACATACTCAGTATATACACTACCCAGGTACTAGAATTACATCCTGTGTGTGAATGCCAAAAGACCATTTATGTAGCTAGAAAACTGTCATGTAGGTAGGTGCACAAAGGGCAGCAGAACTCTACCCTGGAGCAACAACTTTTTTCACTATCCAAGACAGAAATTTGGCAGACTGACCTTAAGGGCAAGCCTTAGTTCTAGAACCACCAGCAAGATTAGGCTACATCTGAATTGCACAGGTGAGAGGCCTTACCTACTTGTCATAAATGTAGAGACATATTGTGCAACAGGAATCTGTTCTGCCCTGGAGTGTTATGCCCTGACTAAAAATGTTTAACTCCCTTCCCAGAATCATACAGAAGTGCTGTAGAAGAACATTAGCAGCTCAGTTTATAAAGGAAACAGAACCTGAACTTAAACACAGACTGAAAACCTTTGCAAATATTGCAAATGATGCAGAAATTGAGAAGCAAAGAAGTAAACTGAGAAATTCAGGCAAGCATGTGAAAAAGAATCTACCCAAATATAAAGCTGGGTTTTTACATGAAGAGTCTACAGGATTGTTAAGTAATGATGGAATGACAGAGACATCAACACCTGCTGCTTCAAATCCTTCTCCTGACCGCACATGGCCAAGTGAAGTAGAAACAAGCTTTGAAGAAAGGCACCGTGTTCCAAAAGGACTGCCTCCTAATCGGCAGATGTTGGCTAAGATACTGAGCCACAAAGCGTCTTAATTTTTCCATGTACTACACAGTGAAATGTAAGAACAGTTGTGATCATATGTTGTAAAATACAGCATTAGGGACCTTTTCTGTAAAAGGTGTTGAAGCAGTGTCCTTAGGTTCATGATCTTAGGGATCCTCACTTTTTTATAATCTGCAATGTCTTATAGTGGGATTTCCTGCAAAAAAATTTCAGAAAGAAAAGTTTCTTGTAATGATCACCATCATCTGTTAAGCATGTTAGTGCTTGAAAAACTTCTTCTGAAAAAGTGGCTAACCAATTTTTGAGGACTACTTTGAGTACATTCCTACTGAAAGATATTTATGAAGGAAAGGGACTTTTCAGTGTATGTAACTTTCCACAAGTTTTCTGGTTTAAAATATATTTACATGTTTGTAAATGTCCAGGAATTTAAAGATAATGGACTAACAGATGTAATTTCTTACTGTCTAACAACATTATAGAACCAAAGTAAAAGTTAAATTCCGGTTATACACAACCTGATAATTTGACAAGATGTTATACGTTTGTAAGTTAATAAAAATCACATAAAATTGAGTATCTAGCATTTGAATGTTGCTTTAAATGCTTTGCAATGCATCTTAGGCTCAGAGTAAATTTAGAGAAATTTAGAACTGTGAATTATTATTCCTGTTCAAAACTGATCATCTGAATGAAAAATCATTGCAACTTCAGGTGGCACTAATGTCTAAAATACATAAAAATGATAAGAAATCTCTGTTTCCATCTGTCAATTTGTGTAAGAAAAGAAAAGGTTTTGAAAATAAAATTAGTGACAGAAATCCTATGAGTATATACTTATTAACATCCACTCATTTAATATTCTTTAAAAATTACTCTAGTAGCTCAATATATTGCACAACATCTGCTGTGCAACTGAAAACAAGTTTTGAATACATAGGCCCCAATTCTGCAAAGCGTCTAGCAATACAAGTATCATTGTTCATATAAACAGCCCCAGTCCTTTCCAAGAATCCTAGAAGAGCAGTTTGTGAGGATTAATAAAACCATGAACTCTAAGATAATTGCAAGAACTAATCATAAGTGTTACTGCCCAATATAGACAATACATCTGGGAAACCCCATTAACCTCTAAACAACCTTTGTTTTTTTTTCCTTCAGGAACTATCCGTACAATGTAGGATGTAACTGACAACCTCATGATGCCAGAGGACAACTTTGGGCATGCCTCCATGTCCAGTATCTTCAACTCCAAAACAAAACAAAAACAATTTATGAATGTGTCAACTGAGTCATGTTGACTAAGCAATGGAAAGGCTCCATTGTTTTTCTGAGCATTTTCCAATTTTTTCTTGGATCTAGATAGATGTCTGCTCAGTCTGTAACAGTAGACTCTAAGGTAAAATAGACAGTCAAAAAGCCCAAGGCAGAATCGATTCAATCTTTGCAGGTTTTTCTGAGCGGTGTAGATTGAACCGATAAAAACCTGAATGCCAGTTCAGTTTAACTGGGGAAGGCAGGCAGACCTGCACTGACCCAGGCCAGAAGGCAGGGGTGTGATTCACCCTGCATGGCTGGGTAAGTATGAGTCACTAATGCACAACAGAAAGGGGCATAGGCAGAAAAAAAAAATATTTGGGGAGGCTGTATGCATGCATGCTCCGCCACGCCTTCCTTCCCCGCCCCCCACCCCGAGCAGGTAAGTCTGTGATGGAAGGGGCGGGGGGGAGAGGAAAGGGCCACGTGGGGGCAGATCATGGCCCCCAGTGAGGGAGGGAGTGGGGCACAGGCAGGGGTGAGTGAGGCCCCAGCTGGGCTGACTGGTGGGACAACTGGAGGCCGGACAGCTTGTCCAGGAGCACTGGGAGCTGCACGCACCCTGGCAGAGGCCCAGGGGGGCATGTCCCCCCTGATCTGCATGCAGGGCAGAGATGGCTGTTGCTGTGCACTGCGCTTGGTGTGCTGCTGCCCTCTGGAGTTGCACAGGCAAAGCCCTTGGCACAGCCCAGTGGCAGCAGGCACGTGGCGTCATGCCACTCCCAGGGTAACTGCAGCAGTGCACAAAGCACAGCCTGCAGCAGTAGCTGCCTCCACCCCACACGTAGATTGGGAGGGTGGGGGGCATGTGCTCCCCGGGCCTCCGTCAGGGTGCCTGCAGTGGCAGGAGCCCCCTGCGCCCCTGGACAAGGCTCCGATAGTCCCACCACCCAGCCCAGCCAGGGCCCCATTCACTGGAGCCACTGCCGCTACCTGTGCTCCACTCCTTTCCTCAATGTGGGGGCCTTGATCTGCGTCGTCCCCCGCCCAGCCCCTTCCCCTTCATGCTGGGCTGCGATCCTAGCTGTGTGCTCACCCTCCCCCCTATTGCAGCTTCCCAGAGCCCATGTTTGAGAGGGCTGAGCCCCTTTAGCCCCAGCCTTCCATTGCCTATGGAAGGGGAGGGCAGGGAGGGGATGAAGCCCTCCACCCTGGTCTCAAGCCTGTGAGATGGGTTCTTCCCTGTCATGTTGCCCAGCATGTCGCATCACAGCCTGGCACCAGTCGCAGCCAGCAAGACACACCAGGCAGCCCAGGGAGTTTGTGCTGGGCAGCAGGGTCCAGTCCTACTTTCTATGCAGACCTCCCATTCCTGCTGCCTGGTGCAAGCTTCCCAGACCACCCGGCATACCTTGCTGGCTGCTGCTTGTGCTCAGCTCCAGCAGGATGCACCAGGCAGCCTGGAGGGAGGGGTGGGGGGAGGGCTTGTGCCAGGTGGCAAGGGTGGGAGAGTGGGATCAGGCCCTGCCACCCAGCACACGTTATAGCAGAAATTAGCTTTATGGGATGCTGGGGGACTGGGACATAAAACTTGAGTCAGGAGGTGATCTCGGACAGAAGTTTCATAGACCAGTTTAATATAAACCAGTTAGATCTGCTACTACATCCACCCAGGTTTATCTTAAACCAGGTTCGGCCACTTTGTAACCAATTTACACGTGCTGAACTCCTGTTCCGTTACAGGTTTAAACCAGCTTCCGATCACTTATACCACTTTCTATGCAACTTCTGCCCCTAAACAAATTTGTAAAACTCATCTGAAACCTTTATCCGTTTTCTCTTATTAGGCCCAGATTTCATAGCTTGGAAGTACAACTTGATTCCCTCTTTGGTTCTTGAATCTCTTGTCCTAGTGTTTCTCTCATTCAGAGTTTCTATGCAATAAGCTTTTTGTGGGAGTCAAAAGAATCAGAATGGTTTTACCATTTCCTTCCCCAAAGTAATAATGCACTTTTAAAAAAAATATTTGCTTGTTGGTCCAGTAAGTTAGAAGAAGAGCCTAAAACTTTTGCAGTTTCTTGGATGTTCCTCAAGAATTGGGAATCATCTATACTTAACATAGACTGATCAATACATCTTGGACCTTCCTCATTATTTTCTTACCGAGCATACACCTATTTTCCATTTGTTTGTGAATTCACAAATGTCCAAAGATTTGGATTGCGCTCTTATAAAATTTATGATTCACTTGAATAAGAGGTTAGTATATTTTCTGTACTCTTTCTTACTGAAGATGATATTGCCATTGGCACAAAATAATACAATTATTAATATACAGTGTATTCAACAAGGAAAAGGTGGTTTAACATTTCATTCAAATTCTTTTTATAAAGTGGCTTATGACAAAGTTATTTAATTATCATTTTCTTCCTATAGATATCATGATCTACCAGCTGAAGCAAGACTGAACATGTTAGATCTTAAAAGGATGATTATTATTTGTTAAGAACTAAAGCACTGAATAAATCTCATATGCTTGCAACTTTTCAGCAGGTCCAAAGGGCCAAGACCATTCAGTTTAAAAACTTTATATACTTAAAGACATAAACACAGTGGAAGATTCCCAGAAACAGGTGGATTAACATATTCTGAAAGAATGGCTTCAACAGGTATTTGCATAAAAAATGCCCCTTTCTCCTCCACCAGCCCCTGATATGCCTTAATCTTCCCAGTGACATTTGACGGAAACTTTGAGGCAGACGAATACAAGTGCTAGTATGTGAAAATGGCATTATGCAATAATATTGATTGACCGAGTTAATTTGTTTTGGCCCTAAATGTTTGGTTACAACTGGGATCATAATTCCACCACTGCTCTGTGTGCACTCCTACTGACAGAGGGGATTCTTCTGTGGATTAAAGATTATGTTTGACCATAATTTTGCTCACCTGGCAAATTATGAAAAGATATACAATAGCTCAATTTTCTCCACAAAACAAATGTGCTGCTTCCAGTATACATGTGAAGTGATACAAAGCTACTGCAAAAACTTTGAATGTACTTGGATGCATACCTGGACTTAAAACACTCTCTAAAATGCATGGAGAATTTTATAAAGTTAAGTATGTGTTCCTAAGTACACATGAGAAAATAAAAGTTCTTTTTTATTAAAATAAAAAAGGCTTTGATACATTTGCATTGCAAAGATTTAACAGAAAATAATTTCTACAAACGTGCTACAGTTACATACAGATGTTCCAAAAGTTTTCAGTGCCTTCTTATAAAGTTCAAAATTTTGGCAAAAATTAGTTTTTCCTGTATATGCTTCAAAAGTTGGGTACTATAATACTGATACACAAAACTTCATGTAGACTAGGTTCAGGTGCATAAAACACAATAAGTAATAAAATGTAAGTTCTCTATAAAACATTTAAACATATTTAAAGTATAAATTTAATTAGATAACATGCAAATACTGCAATATTTCAAATGGGACTTATAAATATAGATTGAAATTATTTATAATTTTGCATCCAATAAGAAAATCTGTTATGTACAAAGTTGTAAAAATGAACACATTTCTTCATTTAAGTAAGGTACTGGCTTAGCACATGATTGTCATTTTACAAAAATGGGGCCCAATATCCTCCAAATACTTAGACACACATAAGAATATTTACTTACACGTGTAAGTTTCCTGGAATAGGCCCATGGCTACTTCATTTCCTTCATAATAAAATATGAAAATATATGTATTTACATGGAAAATGACTCAACAGTTTTTGGTAAATTAAGTAGCAGCAATTCATTTCTTTCAAAAATTGATGGTTAAAATAGGCACATGCTTATTCTCAGTGATACACAATTGGATCATATAAAAATAACACTTTTGAACAATCTTAATACGGTATTTGCTTGCAGCTGAAAGTAACTGTATAACAACCCCATAACCACAAAAGTTAGAATCTGGTACAGCATTTTTATGGGAACCAAGTATTTTAAAGAAAACAATTATGCTTGGAAAATTATGACTAGTGGTTAAAAGGTGAGTTGTCCTTTGGATTATTTCAAATAGTCTTAATTTTTAACAAAAAGGTATCTATGTTAACATTTTTTCTTGTATTTTGTTGGACTGAACTGATTCTTTCCTTCTGATTAAAATTTCTTGTTCACCAACAAGATAGCAATTCTGAATGTCCTTCGCAGTATAGAAAAAAAATACAATGCTTATTTTGCACATTTTCTAAGCAGTTATGTATTGTATACAACTGCCACCAAGGTGAGTATGATGCTCAAGAATAGGGTGTAAAGCACAGGCATGGCTTTTATACAGGGAGAAGATATACTTAATGAAACTTGCACTTGGGATGCAATAAGTGCTGATAATGGCACATGGGATGCTAAAGTTGGGCTGTCAGAATTTATCAGCGATTCTATCTTTTCTGCTTCTTTATTGCAGGCTTCAATCTAGGAAAAAAATAAATTAAAAAGTTAGTAATTCTCTTCTGAACTTACAGAAGCCTGATATAAAATGTCTGATCAGCAAACAAAGTATAGGATGAGAAAGCTCTAACTGAATTATTCAAAGTTAGTCCAATTCATGTTCCCATGATCACTGTTAGAAAGTTTTTAAAAAACCATCCTGAGACTACACTCTGTCCTCCCACTGCCAAGTGGCTTAAATTCATAAATACCACCACTGAAATCCCATGGGGACAAGAAATATAATCATACATCCACACACCCAGGAACAAAAAGCCAAGCTGTAAGTGATTTTTTAGGGATTTAAGTGACCAGAAATGCTACGCAGATGACCAAATCTGAATAACCCAATGACCAAAAAAGATTAAAACACCACCCTTAATGCATCTACTTGTCTAATGTTCCATCATCTGACCCTTAAAATTCAATCACAAAGAGAGAGGAGGAAGAGTGCCCACCCATCTTTTGTATTAACAATTTTTCTTGGAGTCAAATGGGGTGGAAGAGGATTGCACCTTGGTGCCTAAATCTGCTTACACACCTAATAGGTGTAACAGAGTCTGGGCCTAGTAACCTGTTCCCCCACTGGCTCCCTTTGGCCATGAATACCTCTCCTTGGCCTCTCTTGTGTACGTCTAGTGCTTTTTGATCTACCCAGTCCCAAAGGATAGCAACCATTCTGCACAGTCAGAGGAGATACGATCTCTCAAGCATAGGTGGTATCTTATAAATTACTTGTTTCTGGGATTAAATCAAGTAGATTTTAGTGCAGTTCACCAGGCCTTAGCTAGAACAATCAACTACATTCTATTTTCTACAAAGTAGCAAAACAGGCTAGATTTCTGGCCACTGGTATACACACCCATGTTCAGCGTCATAATTTTAGGAACTCTTTGTCTGATTCATTTAAAATATTATAGAATGATTTAATGTCTGTTTCAGTCCTCAGCCAAACCTTCTTGAAGACAATTTGATTTTTTTTCTAGAGTTTATATTAATGGAGATGGGAGGCAAAATTAGGCTTATATTGGATATTCAGCTGCAGTCTTGACTACAACCAAATAAATTCAACAACCCCACAGTATTAACTAGAGGCTTCCAGGCATACAACATTCAAGGCAAACTAAAAACAACATGGTTTTGCCATAAAGCTAATTTCTGCTACAATGTAAGCCAATGCAATCCCAGTCAAGTCAACTGAATTCCAGGCACTGCCACTAGACTTTACTTGCCCATCCAGGAAATGAACACACAAAATTCATTTATGAAGAAAAAAAGGAAACAGAAATTTTTAAATATACTGCAGTCTGAGGAAAAGGAATTGCCTGGGTAATATCTGTATTGCAGAAGGAGCAGGAAACAAATTACAGTCCACTTTTCACCTCCTTTTTAAGCTAAGCCTTTATTTTCTTAAGAAATGCATGTCAACACAACCTCATCATAATTATGTGCTCTTACCAGAGCGTGCAAAATCTATCAGAAGTACTAGCAAAAAGCCAAGGACATTTTTAAAAAACAAAACCTGATATTTTGCTCTGGACCTGCAGGGCTCTAATCAGCAAAATGTGAGAATGAAACAACTGCTCCAAGGAAAGACATGCACTACTTATTTGAAGCTTGTTATTGCGGCTGGTCCAAGCTGCTCCCGGCAAAAACAGTGTAAAGGCTTTGGTCTTGGTTTAGTGATCTGCATACAGCGCTTAGTATTGTCAACCCTGAGTGTTTGTTCACTAGCACAAATGAGCAATACCACCACATGCTAGGCAGCGCCTTGTGCCGTATGGACCTACAGATCCCAAAAGGTCTTTGGGAACCTCGGAGCACCCTGATAATGAGGGCAGTAAGAAAGAGAGAGAAGTACAGAAGTGGTTCTCAGCAGGTGAGAGCTGTCATAGCTCTGTGAATTAGTAGATTATGGTAATGTACAAACATCTGAAAACTGGCTGGTTGTCAACCAAATCCACATCTATTTTTAGCATCAAGATGTGCAATACACTCTGTGTATTTAGGGTGAAATCCTGTTTCCCTTTGCCAGTTTAAGTGCCAATTATTTGAATTGCGATTCTGCTCCCTGGAAGGGTAAATCTGCACACATAGACAACTACATATCTGCATACCTGAGTACAAGTCCCAGAAAGAAGGGGGGATAAGGTTCTCCCATGTTTTAACTACAAAAGCTGAGTGCTTAGGGCACTTGCTTATGATTCCAGAGACCCAGGTCCTACAGCCTCCTATCCAGAAAGGGTTTGAATCAGTATTTCACTGCTTTCCTAACAGCATTCAAAACACTATGGATGTGTATACATGAGCAGCGAGGCTGCTCCAACACACTGTAATTAGAGCAGACTCAATTAATCGAGTCTGCTGGAGTCCGCCACCTCGTGTATTAGCATCCCTAATACTGCACACAGCATCTGGCTGGACTGGCTCTGCACTCTGGCTCTGGTGCAATTTTACCCAGACCAGGCCTGCCCCAGAGCCAAAGCACAGGGCCAATCCAGCACAGGTGCTGCATGTAACACATTCCCCAGACCAACCTCCTGTGCCACATTCGCAGCACTGGGTCCAGGCCCCTGTGCCAGACCAGCTCTGTATGGCACACTGTATGCAGAGTTGGTTTGAGACTCATGGACTGGATCATAGGGCTCTACAAGCCACAACCAGCCTACAGGCCGTATGCTTGACACCCATGACACAGTGGGTGCACACACTATTCACATGTCTACACTGCCAGGATGCAGAGTTGCTACCCACACGCAGATGTGAAAACTGCCACTTAGATGACTAAAGCCAAATAAAATTTTACCCATTAGCAAATATTTCAGCATCTGACTAATGGCCCAATACTATAAATTCAGATTTAAAACCTCATTTATTAAGTGCGTGACAATCACTGTGAAGCATCTTCTGGAATATTTCTGGGGGGAGTAAACCCGATATCTTTATTAGACCAACTCAAATAGTTGGAAAAATTCTTCTTTGTACCCAAAGGCTTGAAATTACCCGTCATCAGGCAGAGGAAGTACCTGCCGATGGTCTGTGCTCTTCCTGGATGGAGTAGTAAAGCAGCCAGAGACCAGTATGTATGCAAGAAAGCCAGTCAGTTAGAATGTAAATTGAGGTGGTCAATGGGTGAGAGGCAGGTGTGGGGGGTAGGGAAATGAATATAGCTGGTAACCTTCTGGAACCTTTTTCATTCTAAAGTTATTAAAGATCTTTTCTTTATTCATTTTATTTTCCTGTTGTGAGAAACAGTTCACAGTAGGTAGTTCATAACATTTGGAATTATTTTATTGTATTTTTAAATTTAAAAATATCTGACTTTAATGAAAAGGTACCTAATTTGTAGCATTTTCTTTTCTTTTGCATCCTGGTCCTGCACTGACAGCCACCTTTCATTCAAAGCCTCTTACAAAAACAGTAGGCATGTCAAATGCATCCACTTTCTCTTCTGTTTGAGCTGAAACTGTTAGATACAGCCACTGTGCAAAGCGGCTAGTATTTGCGTTGGATTCAGATTCGGCCGATTCAGGGGACAGCAATTCGATTCAGCGATTCTAATCACTTTCCCAAATCAATGTGGCAGAATCTGATTCAGAGATTCAGCCACAACCGAATCGGCTGAATTAAATAAGTCCCATCTACCTCCCAGCCCCTCCCCACCATGGCTGCCTCACAAGCCCTCAGCCCTGTCAATGACTGCCCCTCCTGGCCCCAGTGTACCAGCTCTTAAAAATAAATAAATAAATAAATAAATGCCCCACATTCACCAGCTCCTGCCAGGCGGGGGGGGGCAATCCTTGCTCCCCCCCCACTGCCCCATGCTGTGTGGGGGGCTCTGTCGTGAGCCCCCAGAAGCCCCCATGGCCACTGTAGCAGCTAGTGAGTGTGGGGCTCTTTTAAAAAAAGAGCCAGGACACTGGGGCCTGGTGGGGCAGCCATTGATGGGGCTGAGGGCTTGTGGCAGAGCCTCTCATGCAGCTCAGGGCAGTGGGGGGCAGTGGGGACTGCCCCCCCACCCGGCAGGAGCCGGTGAGTGCAGGTCATTTTTTCTTTTTCTTTCTTTTTTTTTTTAAAAGTCAGGATGCTGGTGTTGGGTAGGGGAGCTATTGACAGGGATGGGAGAGCAGGCACGGGCCAGGGGGCACTCAGGAGGGCTGGGGGAGCAGGCAGGGGACAAGGCCTGGTTGGGGTCCCCCGTGGTCCCCATCCCCCCTCTACTTACTGGCATGGAGTCCAGGTCCAGCTCCCGGCGGTGGCAAGTGGGGACTGCCCAAATCTCCCCAAAGCTCTCTGAATCTTTTCAAACTGATTCAGAGAGCTTCAAATTGATTCAGACCTTTTTATTGGTCTCCTGATTTGATTCAGAGATTCGGCTGCCGAATCAGGCCAAATCTCCTCCGAACTGAATCTGCACCCGAAGCTTCTCACAGCCCTACCAACCACCAAAGTAGTCCCAGCACATCCATCATGTAGTGCACAACAATACCACCCAGCTGTTTTGTTCTTACCACATTTCATTACACTAGTTTTAAAAGGTTAAATTAACAAAGAAATGTTCATAGTATAGAGTTGAAACATAACATCTACGATTCTATAACACATACTGCTATAAATAGAAATTTAATAATATATTCTACCTGCAATGGTTTGGGGTTTTGGTCAACTGGGATGATAAGTATCACAATTTCAGATTCTATACTTAAGTATCCAAACACATCACATTGCGGCACTGAAACATGTAGACGGATTTTTTGAAGTATTTCAAGAACAGTTATTGGTTTTTTATTTGTAACCTGGAAGAAAAATGAGAATTTTACTGTTCATGTGATATTACATGAAATTACACTTCTCCTCTACAGATGTGGTATCATGTTAGGAAACTTGTTTGATAATTCATTTAAGATGGAAAATGTTCAAATTTGATCTACAAAAGCAATGAACAATTTTCTGAAGCTAAGTAAAAAGAATGATTATTTATTTTAAAATAACTGTTGTTCTTTGAGATACCTTCCTCACTTGATGTAAACTGTGTCTCACATGCTTCAAATCAGAATCTTTTAGCCAGCAAGGTTTGCAATCTACTGCACAGTAAAGTGTCACCATCTACATGTGCAGGTGCTTACTGCACAGTAAATTAGTCTACTGTGCAGTAAATTTACTACCTGCATATGCGTAGTAAACCCTATACATGTACAGGTAGTAAATGCCTGCACAGTATATCCAAATAGTATTAACTGCATGTGTAGATATGCCCAGAGACTCTGAGGAACTTCAAAGAAAAGATATAAATCTTGGCTCCTTTCTGCTTTTGGAGTAGTTGACATCCAGACCACAACTGATTGGTGAGGTCTATAGTATGTTTCAATCCTGGAGATCAGGGTAAAAATCACAATACATTAGGGTTTAAAGGAAATGCAGATAGGACTGAGCCCTGGCTATAAGACTTTTCTCAGTGTCATTGGAAGCTTTCACAAAATACCTCAGAAGAAAATAATTTCAGGCAGGCATCTCTGGCCTTCAGAAAAAAGCACAGTGTTCACAGAAATGCGCTTGACAGCACAGTGCAACTGTACCCTGTATGTGAACACTCATACAAAACTGCATACTTGGCAATAATTAGCAGTTTCTAACTAACTGTATTTCTGGAAATAATGCAAGAAGGAAGGATTCTTGAGGGAGGGGGGAGGATACATTTTATTGGAACTGTGCACATTGTGCCCAAAACTTTGTCTAACATCTCTCCCAACTATACAGGAGTCCCAATTAGTGTTACCATACATCTGGGTTTTCCTGGACACATCCTCTTTTTTGGTCCCTTGTCCTTGTGACTGGGCGGATTTTTACAATGCAAGTGTATGTCTGGGTTTTTGCTGGGCCTCCACTTTTCCCAGACACTAGCAGCTTGGAGGCTTGGCACTGGGAGTAGCGGGCAAGGTGATTGGCTGCCAGGGGTCACGTGCTCTGCACCCAGGCCCCAGCAAGCTGCTTTAGGGTACATGAAGGAGCTGCATCGGCAGGAGCACTGGGGGGTAGGGGGCTGCAGGTTGGGAGTGAGGGGCGCCGGCAGACCTGGGGAGGAGGGCAGAGGGGTGCAGGTTGGGAGCAAGGGGCACCAGCAGTGCTGCAGTGGGCAGGGGGCTGCAGGCCAGGAGTGAGGGGAACTGGCAGTGCTGGGGGGAGCAGGGTGCTGCAGGCCAGGAGTGAGGGGCACTGGCAAGGCTGGGGGGCAGGGACTTAGGAGTAAGGGCCAGAGGCAGGGCACAGGCATATCAATAACCCCTCCCACAATCATATACCTCTCCTCCTCCCCACCCCAGTTGTCCTCTTTTTTGATCCTGGAAATATGGCAACCCTAGAATAAAAGATATTACCCCCTGAAAAGAAACCAACCAAACAAAAAAACCCTTGCTTCTCACACATTTCCTTGACTGTCACAGCTGCAAACACTCCAGCCCTATTTTTTAGGAGCTAAAATCATAGGGTTGGCAAAAACAAAAATGTTATGACCAGATATCATCATAAAAAAGACACTGCACCAAAAAACCCAATGAGGTTTATCACAAAAGTACTACAAGACAAAGTTATTTTGGGGGTTCACCATGTATCATGCATGGATAGTCCCCCAAGCTATGTTTATTATTGAGGTGTTTGGTCTCTATAGCTAGTGCAAAGCCGTGTTCAGTTTTATTGTTCTTGTGTTTGTATACGTTATATATTTGATCCAGTGTAATATTGATGTATCTTTTTATGTCAGCTAAGGCTGTGTTAGTAAGGTAGCGATTAATTTGAACAGCCCACAACTGTTCACAATCAGAAGAGTCACTGATTGAGAATGACCATTTGACTTGGTTAGTGTATTGGTCCTCCATACAGATGTGCCAAGAGACAAGGGGAAGCCTGGTCAGACAACGATATGTTTACATTTGAAAAGAGCCTGATATCTAGCCAGTCAAACTATCATACAGAAACAACAGCATATCAGAGTAATGAATCTACACATCTAAAAAACATATAAGACTGTAGTCTGGTAAAGGTGCACCTTGGGGGCTAGGACAGGGGCAGGCAATTATTTTGGCTGGAGGGATGCTTATCAAGTTTTGGCAAGTTGTTGAAGGCTGCATGGGAAGCCACACCCCTTGTCAGGTGCCCTGCCCCCGGCTGCCATCTTGGAACCGGATCTCATGTCCCTAACCCCTGACCTTTACCACCAGAAGTCCCTCCCCTTGCCCCCAGAAGTACTCCTTTCAGCAAGGGGTTTTGCCATCTGGGAACCAGAAAAATACCAAATTATATTCTAAAAAGAACATATTAATGTAATTTCAAAAACTATTTTTGTCCAGATTTACATGCATTTATGTAGTATACACAAAGGTAACTGCACAATAGCTTAAAATGAAGTCTTACTCTTGTATATTGTGGGGGGCTAGAGGTATGTGGGTGGGTATACGTTTGTGTGGGGCTACGAGTGTGTGTGTGTGCATGTCTTGGGGTGGTTAGGTATGGGTGTAGGGTGAGGAAGCATGTGGAAGTGTGTGTGGATATGCAGGGTGTGTGTGGGTATGGGGTTTGTGGGTGCTGTGTGTGTCAGGGAGGGTGGGAGGGTGTGGGTGCATGTGTATGATTGGGTGTACCTGTGGGACTCATCCTATGAACACACACATGCCCTTCCTCCCAGTCCTGGCCCAGGGTACCAGTGCAGTCCCATGCTCCCAGTCTGGTGATGCAGCCAGAAGCCACATGGTGCCAGAGAAGTGTAGGAGCAGGAAGGCAGGGAAATGACTGTGGGTGGGGTGAGGTGGGGTTGGTCTGCTCAGTCCTGCTGTGGGCTCCCTCTGGGTCATACTGCCCCTTGCTCCTGTCATCTTTGACAGGCAGACAGGAGCAAATATTAATTTTCTAAATTTTTTAGGGGCCCTGTGGGCTGGATAGAATGGCCTGGTGGGACAGATCTGGGCTGTGGGCCATATTGTACCTGCCCCTGGGCTAGAAGGTTACTGACACAGAGTAACTCCCCCCGCTTCCCTCTCCTTAGAAACAAAAGGATGAAATATGTCAATAGCTGAACTGGCAAAAGTACTTAAGCCTGGCTAGAGAGCATGGCTTTGTCTTCAGTCTTACCAGGCACAAGGGAGGGGCTGGATCCCAGGAAAGGAGGCTGAGAAAACAAAGCTGACAGGGGAATGCAGGATGCTCTGATGGGCAGGGTCAGGGCTACAACTGCATTTAGGCCCTTGAAATTAGCTAAGGACTGCAGCTTTGGATTTAAGGTGCAGGGTAAAAACAGGTCAGTGTTCTGGTATTTTATCTTGTGTGTCTATTCTTAAATCTCTGTCTGTATCTCAACATTTGGTAACTGGTTTCTTACACTTGTTTTATTTTTATAACAAATGTTGTTGTTTCTCTCCTTACTGGCTGCCTTTAGAAGTAGCGACTTCTGGGCAAACAATATTCTAGGCTGACCCTCTCCCCAGAGAGGGGGACCTATAATTTCTTCCTTCATAATCCAAAAATGGGGGCCACTTAACACCAGCATAGACCCCTCCCTATATTTGCAGAAGCAAGCAAAAGGTCTGAGATGCTGGGATAGGCAACTCTCCTGGGGCAACTTTTCTATTCTTTGGGGTAAGTAGCAACACAGTGGGGAGAAATTTGGGTGCTCCAGCAGACATGCATGTGACAAGCTCTATAGTTGAAGCATCACACTGTGGGTTGGTGAAGTAAATGTTGCTCTTCTGCGAAATACACTGGGGAGGCAGAATCCAAATATCATATCCAGTTCTAGACATTCACTATTGGAGGTTTCCCCACACACTGCAGGCAGTGGCATACCTTGGTGTGAGGGAGAAGGGCACTAGACCTGGGCACCAACTTAAGAGGGTATATGGAATAGGGGGAGTATGTGTCCCAGCAGCAAGAACAACCCCATGGCACTGCCCTTGCAGCAACAGCCAGGTGCACAGACATTATGTTGCTGATATAAGAGCAACAGCAGGGGCAGTTAAGACCATGCTGTGGCAACACTGGCAGTGACAGAGGAGTGTTTTGAATCTCCAATATAAAACTCCTGCCCCCACCAACCCTTCACTCAGAACTCTTGCCTCTCCAATGCTTAATAGCACCTATCTTCCCCTCCATGTCCTCCATCTCTCCTGCAGGATTTGTCCAGGGCATGAACAAGACAATATCCAGGTGTGTGGGGCCCGATCTGGGTAGCATAAGGCGGGATCTGGGTGTGCAGGGCATAATCCAGGGAACACATTATGTTATGAAGAGCAGACTATTTTAAATGCATGCTAGCCTTCTAAATATTTGCACCATTCTACATGGGAAATGACTACATTTCTTTACCTGGGCAAAAGTATCCAGCTTGTCTTTATCATATAAGACTCTGAGCATTCCAGCACACAGGGGGCAGCAGGCTCCTGCAAGACATGCACAAAATACAAGTTTTACTTCCTAGATTTAATATGATCATTTAAAGTGGAAGATAAAAATTCCAGTATATGGAAAATATAGTAACAAAAGTCCTAAAAGAAAGCCAAGATTCCACTTATGAGAATAGACCTGCCCATTCAACAGTTGAATTAAATGGTTTCTGAGCATTTAGGTTTGCCATATTTGAAACTCAAAAATGATCCATTCTAATGTAGAGTTATGGGATCTTTTTTAGCCACTTATATATGATAACAAATTCCTGTGAAGCTAAAAAGTTTTGCTATTACAAGCTAAGTTATAAGGCAAGATATATGTACAGCTTGAGGAAGGGTATACCCTTAAATCTATCATTAGCTGAATTCTAGAGGATGGGGAGTTAGATGAGAGAGAGAGAGAGACCAGCTTGCTCAGACTGCTGCGGACTCAGATAAAGAAGTTCTTTATTACAAATGGCACACGTGTAATCAAAAGGTTGTTTGTTAGGTAACCAGGGATAACAATTTTTTTTTTTTTAACATGTTTATGACATGTTAGGATTTAAGATCTTGTTATCTAGAGGTGAGACTGCTCATGAGGCAGAATTTTAAGATTTCACATGAAGATATTCCCATGTTTTTTTAAATTTACCATATCTTCAATCCCTGCACTAAATGCCACTCCTCCAGTTCTTTCAACTAGCTTTCCTCATCCTGTCTCTGCTGCCCCAATTCAGCCTTCAAAAAGTTGTGAATTTAATTTTCCACCTTAATCTCAGAAACACACAAAAAATAGAATACATTTAAAAGAAGTCACTTTCAGTCCAAGGATAAATGTGTTTGTATGGCTAGCCTTCAGATACTCTCAAACTCTAAATAAACCTCAACAACAATCAATACAGTTACCTGGTGCAATAACTGGTTTGCATCCAGTAGAAGAAAGGGAAGGACAGTTAACAGAAGCACATTCTGTATGAAAGCCATACTCTAAGAGCACTCCAACAGCCTGACACTGTCCATAGTAGTCTATAGCCACACGGTCAGAATAGGCTGCACATACACTTCCATAGGTTTCACCATTATGTCCGCACACTGGCTCTGTTGATTTGCAGAAGGGCTAAAGAAAGGAAAGAAAATGAAAAAATAAGACGTTGCAGCTGCTTCTCAGTTTGGCTCCAATGTGGAACCTGAAAAGAGGCACATGAGACAGTTTCATCTGCCCCATGCACCCATTTCCGGGACCTACTGTGCAAAGTAAGACTAAGAAGGGCTGTGGCAAAAGCACATATGCCTGCAACAGCTGCTTCCCTATCTGGTTCCACAGGAAGTACACGCTTCAGTTCCACTTGACTATGGTGGCAGTGAAGTGAACAGAATAAAATTATAGAGTTCAGTTTCTAACATAATGACAGAATTATAATGGTTATCATATGAATATGCCATCTGAATTACTTTTTTTTTAATAGGGTGGCACTAAATTTTGAAAAGTTTTGGAGGGTGACTTGAATCCAAAAAGGTTGAGAACACTGCTCTGAAGCAAACACTCCTGCCACTATCAGAGATAAGACACAGGTCTGGATGGACCACTGGTCTGACCCAGTGTGGTAGTTTTCATGCAATGCTAGGAGACAAGGATTCACAACAGTCTACTTTTCATCTTTTCTTTTGAAGGTTTTTTCTATGGTTGGTGTTTCTATTGAAATTGTTCAAAACCAACAGATAGGTAACTAGTTGATAAAACTAGCTGATTCAGGAATCAGCCATTTAGAACAATATTTTCTATAGCAAAAAAGGGGTAAGAAACACAATTTTCAAAAGAGTAACAACTCCAGAAACTGAAGTTAATGAACATACATATCAGTGAGTATTTTATACAGCTAAGGTAGACAGAATGGATGGAATAATGTGAATAATGTCTTCTGGGCATTTTGTGTGGCAGCTGAAGCCTCCCAGTACCATTTTCACTGCTCCCCTTGGACAGCTTTGGTGTCTGGAACCACAAATTAGTAAGATATCAAACAAATTTTGTATCTCTGGCTTCTCAAACTAGGTGGTCACACACAAAAAGTTTGAGTGGTCTTTTCCTGCATTTGAACGTGAAAAAGAATAGTGTGGATTGCTCTTTCATACTGAACACCTTGGGTCTCAGTGTATGGTGAAAAGTATCCCAAAGGGATCAGGTTAAGAATCAACTCTATGGTGTCAATCAGTCAAGTTTCTGCGATCAGGTCAAGTAACTAGCTGGGGGAATGGGGGAGTGAATGGGCTTTCAGGGTAGCCATGGCCCTCCTTGTGAGAGAGGGCAGTATGGGATTGGTGGAACATTAAAGGAGTGGGGAGGGGACCCCCCCTGAGAGGCATGGGGGTGGGACAGCTATGGCCTCTCTCTGAAAGAGGCAGATATGGGGCTGGAAAGGACCACCCCCTCGGGGAGGTGGAAGGGCAGTGGGAGGAAACATGGGAAGAAAATGTGTATCTTCTATGTAGGTAGTGAATGTGGGATGGCAAATGAGGATACTCAGTGAAAAGCAGGGGAGCAAGAGTGGGTGGGGTAGTTTATTTTGAATTTTGGAGTATTTGGGGGGGCTGTTTTGTTATGTTATCTTAAAGTAATTATAAAAACTGAATAAAAAATTAATTTTTGTTGTAAGCTGCCCTGAGCCTGTTTTGGGAAGGGCACAATATAAATCAAACAGACAAATATAGATCAAATAAACAAACAAACAATATAGTTTTGACTACTGATCTCCAGCTGATCAACAGGAGGCTGAGGTTGTTCACCTTTGAACCCACACATAAGGAAGCTGTTTGTACCACATTAAGTATCATTTTCTTTACTGGGTGTCATTCAGCAGGAATGAATGTCACAGGCAGTAGTTTTACTTCATGGTGCATTGGGTATGGGGAGTGGCAAAACTACTCCTTTCCTTAGGAAGCCAAGAACTGAACTGCAGGTGAAGATATATGTCCAATGTCAGAAGTACATGTTATAGTAAGGGTGTCTGACATCCACTAGCACCATGCTAAGGGAAGAGTAAGCCTGAGAAAACTTAACCCCATGATGGTAGACTGTGGGATCTGCAAGTAGGAGACATGCAGGGCTAGGTATTTTAGAGTATGAAGACAGGTAGGACTACCCTGTGCTCTTCAGAAGTGATTCCAATATTTCCAATATTATTCCAATATAAGCAAAAGGGGCCTTTTGCTATTTTCTGTTCAGAATAAGAATGAAGAGAGAATGTGGAGCTTCTCACCAGGTGAGGAATTCACAACTCTTAGAGCAGGGATGGGCAAAATGCAGCCTGTGGCCCAGGCCATTCTAACCAGCCCGCAGGGCCCCTAAAAATTTTAGAAAATTAATATTTATCTGTCCCTGGCTGCCTGTCATGAGGCCCTTGATGGCTTGCCAAAACTCAGTAAGTGACCCTGTGCCCAAAATAATTGCCCGCCCCTGTCTTAGAGCCAGGAAGTTCTACTGCTCAGCTAAGGACTCAAAAGTTACTATCTTTTTGAACGCTAGAGCAGTTCGAAGTAATTTGTTTGTGATGTGCCTTGCTGCTAAGAGGAAAAAGGTGAAATAAAATTAATTGCAGACCTTTCACAGCAGTTGCTGAGTGTCTGAAACTCTGCTACTGATGCTTTATGACTGTTAATGCTGGTGCTACTGCTGCTAAAATGCAGCAAAATGCAAAAAAACAGAGAACATCAAGTTATTTAACTGGGTAACATTTCTGACCTACAATATTCAAGACTTATACTGAGTGAAGTCTTAACATTTTATATGAATTCCAGTGTCCAGTTTTGTGTCCTGCATTACATAGATAACTGCATCTGTCAGACTTATGTCAGTTAAAAATTGTTCTGCTACATTCATTAATGATAACTTTCAAACATAGCTGGAAAAATTATGTCAAAGCAAAGGAATAACTGATCAGACCTCAATCTCTGTTTGATATATGATACTTTCTTAAACTACTGAAATTACATTCAACTATCCAAGGTACTGTAACTAATTGCTGCAGTCTTACTTTATGTAACTTTTAGTAAACGAAAAAGTACTGCAAGATCTGATGCTATAGAACAGGGGTGGGCAATTATTTCAGGCAGAGGGCCGCTTACCAAGTTTTCACAAGCTATTGAGGGCTGCCTGGGTAGCTCCACCCCTTGACAGGTGCCTTGCTCCGTTGTCACCATCTTGTGACCAGAAGTCCTGCCCCCTAGCCCCTGACCTTTGCCACCAGAAGTCCCCCCCCTTGCCCCCAGAAGTACTCCTTTCAGCAAGAAGTTTTGCCATCTCGGAACCAGAAAAATACTAAATTATATTCTAAAAAGTGAACATCTACAACATTAATTTTATTTTAAAAATATTTGTGTCTTGATTTATATGCGCTTGTGTAATGTACATAAAGGTGACTGTACAATAGCTTAAAATGAAGTCTTACTCTTGTATATTGTGGGGGGGTATAAGTTTGTGGGGGGGCTGTGGGTGTGTGGGTACATGGAGTGAGGCAGCATGTGGGTGTGTGTGGATATGTGGGGTATGGGGTCTGTGGGGGGGCCGTGTGTGGGGTGAGGGTAGTTGGGGTTTGTATATGGCAGTGCAAGAGGGGGGTGCATGTATATGGTGGGAAACGCTTGTGGGACTTGCCCTATGAAGATCGACCCACACACACCCAGTACCCCTGAGCCTATACACACAC
>NW_017728886.1:100371622-100396875 GCF_001723895.1 Crocodylus porosus | reverse complement strand
CCCCCCACCCCGTACCAGTGCAGTTCCATGCTCCAGTCCAGTGATGCAGCTGGGAGCCACAGGTGCTAGAGCAGGGCAGGGGCAGAAAGCAGGGAACTGGCTGGGGGTGGGGCAGGGTTGTGTTGCTCAAGCCTGCTGTGGGCTCCCTCTGGGTCCTACTGCCCCCGACTCCCATCAGCTTTGACAGGCAGCTGGGAGTGAATAAATATTCATTTAGTAAATTTTTTTAGGGGCCTTGCGGGCCAGATAGAATGGCCCGGCAGGCCAGATGTCACCCACAGGCCGTATTTTGCCTGCCTCTGATTTATGCAGAGTTTGTTACTCAGCTCTGCACAGACAACTCTGCGCAGTGCATGTAGGGCTGTGCTCCATCCTGGCAACTGTGGGGCAAAATAGAATTGCCTAGGCACATACGTGTAAGGCCAGATAAATCCCAGAATATTAATTTCAGAAAAAAAACACAGAGGAGGAATGGGACAGAGGAGAAGGAGGACAAGAATGCACATTCTCTACATTCGCTCTTTAAGCCTAGGGCTGGTGGTTATAGCACTTTGCTGAGAAGCAGGAGGTGCAAGTTCAAATCCCCTCTGGGCTAGGAGGGTTTAGAACTCAGGTCTCCCAGCCTGTAAGTGCTGAAACCTGATGGTATGCAGCAGTGTATGTATCATGTAGGTACATAAAGTAAAACAGGATTTAGACCCAGGTCTCAGAAAGCTTCAATTTTCATGCGGCATCTTGGCAAACTGGAAAACAAACTGTGGTCAAATACAACAACTAAAAATAAAACATTAGAAAATGGTGAACATTTGATAAATATTGCAGTAATTATTTCATACCTGGCATGGACCCTTATATGATATATTCTTTCCTTTTTGGTACAATGTACACAGATTATTATATTCCACATTGTCTGTATCACAAACAGGATCTCGCAGCTGGTCACAGTTGAATTGCCTTGGCACACATTCATACTGGCTACATCCAAACTTCTCAAAACTAGTCAAACAAACCTGCTTCTTTGGTATGCATCTGTACAAATCAACAAGTTTTTCACATTACACATATCTATTAACTTAAAACAATATCAGAAATATAATCTTTTGGCAATCTTTCTTATGCTTTAGAGCTAGACACAGAGCTACAAATGTTTTAGGTGGCCTAATTTGAGGTTTCATTGGAAACTTGGAATCAGTACAGGAATGCATAAAATTTTGTCACATTGTATGATCCTGAGTTGAGCTTCAGACAAAAATTGACTTCCCTCCAAATGTTCCGAGGTGGGTTTCTGACAAAACTTTGCTAAAAAATGAAATTACTTACCAGCAACTGAACCTATCGCCCCTATATATGTTGTCATTTGTGGGTGTTTCATACTCAGGGCTTTGACCACAAACTCGTTTTTTGCCTTACCAGTATCTGCAGAGTGGGCGCTAGCCCCACCTTGCTCATACCCTTGTACTGAGGGGATAAAGCAGAGTGCACAATTTATTTTGGCTGGAAGGCCACTTAATGAGTTCTGGCGAGCAAGGGTAGCCCTACCACCTGACAGGTGCCCCCTCCCCCCACCAGCTGCCATCTTGGAACCAGAAGTCCCATCCCCTAACCCCTGACCACTACCATTGGAAGTCCCTCCCCTTGCCCCCAGAAGTACTGGGGAAGGGGTTTGCCATCTTGGAACCAGAAAAAACACCAAACTATATACTAAAAATCAAACATTGACAATAGCATATTTTAATTTTATTTTAAATATATATATTTGTCCTAATTTGCGTGTGTTTTGTTGTGTATATAAAGGTGATTGCAAAATAGCTCAAAATGAAGTCTTACTCTTGTATATGGTGGGGGGTTGTAGGTGTGTGTAGATGTGAAGCATGGGAGAGGGTGGGGGTGTGTGGATGTGGATGAATGGGTATGGAGGGCTTGTGGGGGACTGCATTTGTGGGGGCTGTGGGGTGTGTCAAGGGGGGCTGGGGGTGTCCACAGGAAGTATGTGTGGGGGGCATGGGTGCATGCGTGTGTGGTGCAGTGTTCAAGTGTACCAGTGCACAGTGCTCCCCCCGGAGATACGTGGTTGCGTGTATGGGTGAAGGTATGGGTGGGTATGGGGTTTGTGGGGGGTATGATTGCATGTAGGGGAGGGTGTGAGTGTGGAGTTTGCAGGTATGATGGGGTGTGCATGGGAGTTTCCCTCACATGTCCCCCTGACCTGTTCAGCCCCCACCCCCACCCTGCAACAGCCCAGAGCCTGTGTGCCCTGGAGCACCTCCCCACCAGTACCAAAAGCATGCAGCCTCAATGTGCCCCACGCCTGCTCCAGACTCACCCCCATCGGAGTGGATCAACTAGAACCCGGGCACAGCCTGGACCTGGTCCACTATGCACTGCCTGCCCGTGGCGCATCCTGCCACTCCCTGGGCATGCAGAGGGGCTGGGGCAGCTCTGCAATGGAACTGCCTTTCTAGGCAGCTTAGGAGGTGGCAGCTCCTTCCAGTTGCTGCCGCTGCCGGCCCCAGCTCCATGCTACTGGCAGGGACCTGCATTTCACAGGCCCAACCCCACGCACCCTGAGCCTGCTCTGGGCTCACCCACCCAGGCTCAGCAGTGGCAGTACAGGACAGAAGCTACTGCTCAGCGCTGGGTAAAAGTGGCCTCTCGCCCACACAGTGCTTCCTTGTACAGCCACCTGGAGCCTGTGCCAGGTTGCCCTGTGTCTCTGCTGCCATCACCACTGCCTCTGGGATGGCCGGTGGGGCAGTGGTAACAGCACAGAGCAGATGCAGGGCAGCTCAGCCTGGCATGGGCTCTAGATGGCTACACGAAGAAGTGCTGGAATGGTGAGGGGAACGGGTTGCTTTTACCCAACACTGAGCAGCAGCTTCCGTCCCACGTTGCTGCTGCTGAGTCTGGGTGGGCGAGCCTGAAGCAGGCATGGAGCGTGCAGGGTCAGAGCTGTACAGTGTGGGTCCCTGCCAGTACCGTGGGGCTGGGGCCAGAAGCAGTGGCAGCCAGAAAAAGGCAGTCCAGCTATGAAGCTGCCCCAACCCTACCATGTGCCCCGGAGGTGGCAGGACAGACCACAGCTGGACAGTGCTTGGGCCAAGTGGGACCGAGAAACCCACCGCAGTCTGGATAAAGACCTGCTGTGGGCTCGATCTGGCCTGCTGGCTGTATTTTGCCCACCTTTGGGATAAAGGGAGAGGTACACTTCCTCCTCCTCAGTTTTCTCTCAACAACAGAGTCTTCTATTATTTATCATTCCAAGGAAGAACGGATGGATAGCAGAATTCAAACTGTGTGAGAACAACACATCTCAGAGATCTCCAGTTACTGATAAGGAATTTTTGCTTTCTCTTTTGTCTGTGTGTGGACAGTTAGTCATTCTCGCTGGTGGGTGATGGCAAAACAGACCCAACAAACTGAAGTGGGCACCACACTCCCTAAGGCAAACAGCAACTGAATGACCATCTACCAAGTATGGCACCTGCCACAGAAGCTTCCAATAGCGTAACACTTTGTAAAGGTATGAACAGAGCTCTAGGTAGCAGCAGTCCTGCAGATATCAGATATGGCAACACCACCCAGACATGCTATGGGAGTAGCATGGCCTCAGATATAAATGCGCCCTTATTACCCATAAAGGGTTCACTTTAGCAATCTCATAACAAATTTCGTACAGGCTGAGATCCATTTGGATAATCTCTTGTCTGACATCGCTGTGCTTGGGATCTCTCAGGTATGAATACAGACAGCTAAAGGGAATATATATATTTTTAATAGTTTTGTTCTGGTAATGGGCCAGTGTCCCCTTCACATCCAAAAAATGCAGTGAAGGTCCATTAAGAACTAGGCCTGAGGACTCAGAATTATTTTTTCCTTGACAGAAGACAACATGGGTGAGATTTGTCCTGACTACCTGGATCTCACCCACTCAACTTGCCAATGTGATTGCTAGCAAGAACACCATTTTTAAGGAAAGGTGCAGGAAAGAGTTCATTAACATGGATTCAAGTGGCGCTCTTATCAGGACTGTGAAGACTAGACTCAAGTCACAAGGAGTGTTGGGTGAGAGAATGCATGTCATCCCTTGATTGGTGGGTTGGAAGCTGAGACTACTGCCAAATGGACCATACCTGAGCTGGGGGACAAATCATTATAATCTAGGATCTCTGGAATGGGAGACTTAACGAGGTCAATATTCCTTTCCCTGCACAAGGATGAAAAAAATATGTCCATTTTGCCAAGTACCACTGGTAGAGCATTTTTTGCTTTGAATGAGAATCTGACCTGGGTTGAACACTCTCACTTTGCAAGAGCCATCCAGCACCCAGGCAGTGAGATCTTCTTCTCGTATCTTGTCCCCATGCTCAAATTTGAGTCCAAAAATGGGCAGAAACTATTGCTTGATCTGTAGCCTTAGTGAAGTCCTTGGTAGCAAATGGTTCCCCCTTCCATGGGCAGACCAGTACATGTTCCACAGTCTGAAAGTTTCCTCCACTGTCACACATGGTGATTGCAATGTTAAGTGTATCCCCACAGTTCCAAGTTAACTTTAGTCTTGCCAACCCTTTTCCAGAGGCAGTGCAAGCTTCTCCATGTTAGCCAATCAATCTCTGTGCCTACAGGAAGATGTTTGGCAGTTTTGTTATTTTTCCTAACTCCTGCCTAAGTCATCTCTAGTTGTGACTGCCACATCTTTGTTCATCTGGCTGTTGGTATTTCATCCAGTAGTTGTGTTGTAAAAAAGACACATTCCCATAATTTTAGACTATTAGGAGCCACAATGTAGCAATGCAGTGGGTGCCTCTTATTTTTGGTCTGTGAAGCTCATTCTATTTTGTTTGTTGCTGTTGTCCTGATGTCTGGTGGGATAAGCCTGATAGGTAGGCATAAAATGGAAAGAGTGGAGATGCACATCAGGAGGCTCCTTACGTATGTCATTAGAAACATACCCAAGAGAAGCTGAGCCAAGCAGCACCCGTGACACTCCTTTCCCCCACAGCAGAAGAGTCTATGATTAACCCTTTTTGTATATTATGGATATCACCACCATGATTTTTATTTATGGTATGACACCCCTTTGAATCTTCTTCTACTTCTATCTGTCAGTAAACTTGTGCTAAATTGGTTTTGTTAAATCTCTGCCCCCCTACAAATATGGCAAAAATACCCAAACCTTCAATTTGAGGATATTTATCAACCTTCAGAGCAGGGTTTATAGTAACCTTATAGTTATAGTTTCCAAATACCCTTACCACACCACTCCCCCCACCCACTTGACCACTACAGGCTTGACCCACTCAGTCCAGGCTACTTTTGAAAGTATGCTTTCTCTTTAAAAGGGCCCAATTCTGTACCTACCTTGGCCCACAGGCTATAAGGAACTGGCCATTTTTTTTTAAACATGGCCTAGGCATTTTTATCTATCATTATCTTAGTTTTAATGTGTTGTAAGGTTCCTATGCCTTTTCTGAACACTTCAGAAACCAGGTTCAATATCCCATCTAATTCGTGTTAGTTTCTGCAGGATCCTTTGAAAGGGTCTACAGCATCTTAACACAATTTGAGAGGAAACTCTTTTAACCATTCCCAACCCCAGACAGCAGGTCCCCCTTTTGCAATGTCATATACATACGGACCTACCAAAATTGTGGCAGAAGTACACTGCACAGTGGCTCCTTTAATCTTGTAGTTTTCCCAATGCATTCCCCACTTTCCCCTGCCGTTCACCCCTGATTCGTGGGGAGGTGAAAACCAGTTTTAAATATGGTGCAGTTTTTGCCTCCTGCTGCTGATTGACCAAAGGGTCCCCGTAGCCCTGCTGCTTGTTGCTGATCAGCCAGGAGGCAAAAACTACAGCTTATTTTAAATGGTGGTTTTTGCCTCCCCGCAGATCAGAAGTGGCGAGCAGCAGGGCCCCTCCACCAACCAGCAGCAGGGAGCACACAGGGCAAACTAAGGGAGCCATCGTGCAATGTACTTCCACCGTGATTTTGGTAGGTTCCTATGTATGTGTCTAAGAGGCATTACTTATCATTATATTCGACAGGGACTAATATCACTCCCTTTGGCACAATTTTCTCTCCCATGCATTTTTAACAACACTGGGGTCTCCTTTAATTCCACACAATGTTTTTTTATTTTCAGAATGCGAGATACCAGACACTGTACGGCCTCTATCTATCCATTTTAAGGGCTCTTCCAAACAACCCAGGGCATCAGCCAGATGGCTGATTTTTCACTCCTGTTTATACGAGATAGTCCCAGATTCCATTGTTACTACCTGTATTACTACTGTCCCTATCTATTAAATATACCTTGTTATTCCCTTTTGTATCCCTTACTGAACGCTCTTCTTTATTGCTCTTAGCATGGCATACTCTGTGGATATGTCCTTTTCTATTACAATTTTAGCAATAGTACTCCTTAGACCAGCAATTACTTGGAGCATGAGACCATTTTCCATCAGACTGTCCATTTAGCACACATCAGAGTGCTGCCTGCCCTGGCTTCTCTATTGAATATTGATTAACTCATCCTTTCCTATTTCCACAGGCACCCCTGCACGCAACTCTATGGCATCAACCCTGGAGCAGCTCCCCACCCAGCCATACCCCCTTGCCAGTGCTGCTCGGGCCAGCCTCCATGGAAATCCTGGCCCCGGGCTGTCACAGCCCTGTAGCTCTTAGGGTCTCCATGGAAACCAGTCACAGTGATGTGGGGAGGGGCTGCTGAGAAACAGAGTCCGCCGCAGGCCTGATCTGGTATGCAGGCTGGACTTCGCCTGTCCCTGCTTTAAATGAACATCTGTCAGTGGTCTTACTTTACAAATAAAGAAACACAGAAATTATTCAAGGAAGAAGTGGTAGAACTGTAACTGCATACAAATGTCCTGACTCTCTCACTTTCTCTAAAAGCTAAAAGGTACAGATATCACATTGTGTTTTGAACAAAGAGGTGAATGTCCAACATTTATTTTGAATCCCATAAGCCATCGAGTGCCATTCTGATTTCAACTATGTATTCCTTTTGTAGATTTAATGTCTCATATATTCCCACACTGTTACTTATAATCTAGCCAAGAATGAAACGCTGTTATCATTATATGAGATAGTTACCACAGAAGCAAGCATAACCTCATTTATTAATTGAAAATTCCAAAAAGGAGCTTGTAAATTAAATGTTTTACCTCTGATTTTTGGTACAAGGGTTAGGGTTACAAGGATCCTTGGAAATGCATGTTCCAAACTCAAATTGATAATCCTGAAGCCCAACACATCGAGCTATGCATGCACTTGGGTATGTACGTCCATTTTGGCCACATACAGGAACAAACTGATCAGCACAGTTACATGGCAGACCTGTAAATATAATATACAGATTAGGAATATAGCTTGCTTACTTTAACTGGCAGAAAATGTTCAAATTATGAAGGCCCCTGTATTGAGGAGTTGGAGCAGTAATTGGGATTTAGTGGTCCAGGGCAAACTGTATATCATCTGATTGTAAGCAAGTCAGTTAATGATCTTTGTCATCAACTGAGTACAAAAATATAGTAAAAACAGGGCAAAAGTGTGTTTCTGAGCAAGCTGCAAAAAGAAGAGAAACTAGTCTTTTTTATGTTACTTTTAGGGCACATCCAGATGAGTGCACACCTGCATTTCCCCAGGGACAAACAGCAGCAGCACACAGTTGTGCCACAGCTACTCATCCCCGGGGAACACCCCCTCCACATGCACCCTGGCATGTGACAAATTGCCCCAGCTGGGACAGGGAAGACAGAGGCCAGCACCTGGGCTGGCCCCAGCAGCCTTACCTCAGATCCTGGGGGCCTTCTGGGGCTGGCAATCTGGGTGCATGGAGCCTAGCCAGCAGCCAGAGCATGGCTCTGGACAGCCAGGCTCCAGTTTCTGGTGGTGCATGCTACCACCACGTGCACAACCCCACTCTTTTCTAGCACAGGTTTTTTTGACACCAGGATCTCTGATGGCAAAATAACCCACTGTGATGCAAATTAGTAGTATGGTGAATGTCTGCATGTGTGTGCTTGTTTGTGATGTGCCCTTAAAGCACAAATGAATAATGAAATTAACCCTTCTGTATTTTGGAGAGAGTTACCTGTAAATATGCGACGTTCGTCGTCTGAACTATGTTCGTTTAGACACTGACGAGTGGAACATATCAAGCTCCCAGCAAAACAAGAACACACATTACAATCTATATTAAAGGATGTTCCATGACCTTAAAATAAAAGAAGTTAAGTAAGTACATATGTGCACACATGCCAAAAAACATTGCTTAAGACTAGATGCTTTCAATGGTTAACATTGTAGAATTCAAATGACAAATTGTTTCCGTTTTCTCTCATATTCATAAAACGTTCTGAAGTATTTTTCTGTGGAACAGAAATGCCTATTTTTTCAAATGCTTGTTTTATTTGTTTTTTAATTTTCAGGAAAGGCCACTTGCTATCTTTTTTAGTAATACACAAGAAGGGAAAATACTGAAAAGACAGTGTCTTTGTTGTCTCTGCTTCATTAAAATCTTTATAAATGAACCACATTCTAAAACAGCATTAAGGTTACAATAAGAATTACTTGGGAAATAAAAATGTTAAACGGTCACAAGGCTTACACAAAAATATTTCTATAGAAGTTTAGCGGACCATCCCAATTTTTTAATGCATTAACAATGTGTATAATTATATATTTTTCACTTGAATTGTACTTACTAAGCATCTTTGAAACATACCCCTTTTTTTAATTTATATTTATGTTGCTTTACAAATGCCATTAAAAGGTTTTTTTCAAAAAGTGTGAAGAAACAGACCCAGTGCATCCTGAACAAGATCCCAACTGATGATTCAACATCATCCATCATTAGGACAGTGGCATAGCCAAGTCAACAGAAAGAACTCTTCTGCCATATAACTACGGTAGATTGTAGCCTCATGGTGTAAGTAACATCTAAAAGCCTCAGGTGCAACTCCAAAGAGAAAAATTAAACTTAGATAGGAAAGAGAAACAAACATACATGCTCTCCTAGTAGATAGGTCCCTTTTTAACTGTAGACAAGGAAGAAGGAAGCTGGGTGAAGAGGGCAGTGAGCATCCATGATTTGGAGAAAAAGCTGTGTGCAAGAGAGGGAATACTCAGCTTTTTGGAAAACCCTACTAAAATAATGAGTGATAGTTTTAGATCTCTTTGCAAAAATTAGCATGAATGTTCACTTCCACTTGGGATTCCCAAAGAAATGAGCTGCTAGCCAAATACAGCAGGATATAGGGAACAGAATTGTGGGCCTCGTTAACAGTATAAAACATGGCATGACAAGGGACCTTCATGTTCTGAATTATTTAAGATTTGGAGTCAGTTCAAAATGATACAGGCATGACCATATTGCTACAATATGATGATCTCAGATATGAATTTAAATTGAATTTACAGATAAGGGTCAATCATTTAAAACTAGGGCTAGTTTGTTTTTTGTTTTTTTAAACCAAACGTTTGCCATATTAACTGAACTAGCAATGAATAAAACCAGAAAATACTGTAAGTTTTTATGGCTATGGTAAACTTCAAATGCTGCTTCTTAAAACCATTATCATGTACACTTCACTTGCCCTGCTGTTTCTTTTCTTTGTAACTTGGAATACAGGAGTGTCAAATTCATCTAGCCAGTCCACAGGCTAGATTGGACTCAAACCAGCCTCCGCATGCCAGATCCAGCATGTGCCCTGGAGTGGCTGGAGGGGGAGCCACATGCAGCACATATCCCAGACCAGCCACTGAGGAATGCAGTGCACACAGCCAGCACCATAGCAAGGGGATGCCGAGCAGGGCGACTGCCCCAGGCGCCAAAGAAGCACCAACAGGTGCTGCCCAGCCAAGGCAGGGCGCAGGACAGAGCTGCAAGTGGATCATTTATAGGGGGTGGAGGTGGGGAGAAGAGTAGTTCCCACTGCTGTGTGCACTCTCGGGCAAGCATGGAGCGGCATGTGACCCCCAGATCTGTGTGGGACAAGGATGGGCTGCTGCCGCAGGCTTGCCCCAGGCACAAGCATTTCCTTCCTACAGTACTGCACACGGTGCCTACCCCGGCATGCATCTGCTCCATGCTGGATCCAGCATGTGCCTCAGAGTGCCCAGAACAGATGCCTACTCTGGCCACGCCAGGACCATGCAGCACACAGTGCCTGCTGGATTTTCCACATAAAAGATCCTTGGGTGTATGGCTATTGTCCATCCTCTGCATATGACCAAGCCACTGAAATCAACAGTGACTAAGAAGAGAGTGGATGCTCAGAATGTTGGCACATTCCAAGACCTCAGCGTAGGCAACTTTGTCCCACCAGGAAATTCCTAAAATACAGTAAAGAATGTACATGAAAGCTGTTGAAGAGTTTCTCTTGAATACAGTATGTCTTGGTAGGCATTCACTGCTGTATAAAAGAGCATCGACACAAGCATGATATACTGTGACCTTGGTCTTAACAGTCAGTTTGTTGTTGTTCCACACTTGCTTGCCTAGCATGCTCATGATACCTGACGGTGTGCCAATATAGGTATTCAAGTTCAACCTCAAGTGACACATTCTTGATAACAAGGCATTTACTTGCATCCAGTGCATGTTAACCTATTGTAATCACTGGCAGTGAATCAATGTTCTGGCCCATAACCCTGGCCTTTTTGATGCTGACTGTAAGATCACACTCTTGGTAGGTATGAGCAACGCAACTGATGAGACTTTGAAAGTCACTCTTCGTGGGATATCAGTGCAACATCATAGGCAAACAACAGCTCAAGAAACAAAACTTTCTACCTTTAGCCTTTGCTTTAAAGCATGTGAGGTTGAATTATTTACATGCATGCCCAGATGAGAAATTGATTTCTTCAGCAGCAGACCCAGAAGTGTATGCCAGAAGAAACCAGTAGAAAATCCCAAACAGGGTTGGGGCAAGGACAATTGCACTGCTTGACTCTGCTTCAAATTTCAAAAGCCTCAGACACTGATCCATCATAACTGACCACGCCCTGCATTCCATCATGGAAAGAGCGGATTATATTGAGGAGTTCTGGTGGACAGCCAATCTTTTCCAATAACATGGAGAGCTTTTCTGCTGAGAGGGTCATAGGTCTTGGTCAGGTCAATGATGGAGGCATAGAGAAATCTCCTTTGTTCCCTACATTTTTCTTGTATTTGTCAGAATGAGAAGATCATAAGATGGTGGATGTACTAGATCTGAAGCTGCACTGTGACTCCAGATAAATACAGGTCAGCAAGGATCTGAAGTCTTCTGACCATTACTAAGTGATGATCTTTCCAACAGTACTTAATACTGAAATACAAGGATAGTTACTACAGTTGTTGTGGTTGCCTTTATTCTTGCACAAAGTGACTATACTGGCATCTCATATATTTAAATGGCACTATCCCCATTGTCCAGCAGCGAGCAAGAAGATCATATAGATGGGAAAGCAGCATAGGTTTTCCACACCTGATCTCTTCCACGGGAATGCTATCTTTTCCTAGGGTCTTACCGCTGGCCAGATTGTCCATGGCCCGACTCAAATCTTCAACAGAAGAAATATCATCGAGTTCTTCAAAGACAGATAGATCCTCAATAGAATTAAAGGATGCATTACTGACACTTTCCCTTGAATAAAATTCAAGCTAATGTTCTACCCGTCTGCCCATCTGTTGTTTTCAGTCTGTTATAACGTCTCCTGATGTCGTCTTTAACAGAACTGACTTCTTTGCAGTTGGACCTATCCCCTTCCTGATTGCCTCACGCTTCCAGTGTCAAGTACAGATTGATTTTTTCAATTACAGCCAATTATCATTGGTGCAGCATCTTGAGACATGCTGGACATTCTTTGCGTTCCTCAGTTCCCTTGAAGTTCCATCTGAGGCATTCTTCTTGTGAGTTAACATAGTAGTTTGTTTGACCTTGATAAATGGAATCAATTCATGTGAATGCAGTTCAAACCAATCCCAGTTTCTTCTGACCTGTTTGCCAAATACAGTCAGCAGTGACATAAATCATTTTTTTCAAGGCTTCCCCATTTCTCTTCTGTAGTTTCACACAAAGGCAGCTCTGACAGCATCCTCCAGAGCATCCATAAACTGCAAGGTTTTCTTATGATCAGATAAATTGGTGATGTTAATACACAGCAAACACTGATACTTAGAGCAGAAGCTTTTCTTTGGTTTCAGTTTGATTTTAGGTGATCACAAATGAGTGATCAGTGTCACAATCAGCATTATGGTAGCTACAAGTGAAGAGGATATTACTGAGATTGGACTGCCTAGTGATGAAGAGGTTCAATTGATGCCAGTGGTCAGATCTTGGGGGCCTCTGGGATACCTTATGGCACAGCTTTGTTTGAAAGAATGAGTTGGTGATCGTAACTGGAGGCCAAACTGAGTAAGTGAAGTGAGACTATGGACAGCACCATGAGGACCACTCTAAGACTCTGGACACAGCCTTCCTATGTGCTATAACACTTGTATCAAGGAGTGGCAGGAGATGCAACAAAAACTGAAGAACTGGAGTTAGGGGCAGGATTAATTTGCTACTAGGGGTGTGCAAAGTGGACCCTATTCAATCCAAATTTGGATTTAGCCCAAATAGGGGACAGTGATTTGACTAGTTGATTCAGATCACTGTCCCCAATTCGATTTGGCCTAATCCAAATCTGAAGATTCGATGCTGATTTGGAGGATCAGCGATTCAGACATAACAGCTTTAAAAGTTTTTTCTACATACCTCAAGGTACCAGTGCAGCTTGTGAACGCTGTGATGCTGGGGCGGATGGAGTGTCCCACAGGAGTTGGGGGGGAGGGGGGGCAGCCCACGTGCTCAGCAGCAAACCCAGAAGTAGAGTGGAAGTACTTCTGGTCCACTTCCAGGTCTGCTGGAGAGCATGCTCGGGGGGCCCCCCTCACCCCGGCGACTGGCCATGGGGGTACCCTGGATGCCCCCTCCCCCAGACTCAGAAGGCACCAGTCGCCAAACTGGGGAGATCCGGAGGGGGCAGGCAGTGCGCTTCCTGGCAGATCCGGAACTGGACCAGAAGCACTTCTGGTCCACTTCTGGGTCTGCTGCCAAGCACGCTGGGGAACCCCCCATGCTTCTGTGGGGTGCTCCATGCACCCCAGCATCGTAGCATTCATGAGCCACCTGCTACCCAGAGGTATGTAGAAAAACATTTAAAGCTGTGTCTAGGTCCGAATCTCTGAATCTTTCCAAATTGATTCGGAGGGTTCCGATTTGATTCGTAGAGATTAAAGAATCCTCTGACTGGATTTGGATTCAGCCACCAAATCAGGCCGAATCGAATCAGGGACCGAAGCTTCACACAGCCCTATTCGCTACTAGGGGTAATGGAGCCATCTTCAGGGCCAGTCCTGTCACCATGATAGTTATGGTAAGAGCAGAATTCCAACAGCTTTTGCCCCTTAACATCCATACATTCTGTGTTATGTGAGCTCAGGCAAATTGGCCAGGTATTCATGATCTTTAAGAGTAAAGTGTTGGAGCATAGTTACCCACTGAAGTGACTTTGCCTTCTGAAGTATAAAGACAAAGTGTAAGACTCCTTTCAGAACCATTATATGGATTCTTGATCATTTTGAGATTTCTAACAGCAAAGCCTACACCATGTTTACATGCATCTTCAGGAGCTTTCCTTTGCCAGAAACATGTGTAGTACGTTTCTCTTAAGGAGCCATCCAAGGCCAGGTGTGTCTCTTGCAGTATTGCAACATCAGTGTTCAACCTACTTAATTCTATATGCATCTCTGCTGTCTTACAAGCATCACAGATATTTACAAGATTGTCAGTCAGTCTAGCACGCACGGTCCTAACATTCCATGTTAAAATGTGAAGTATTGATTTGCTCTTTTTCTTTTTGTTTGGTGAAATGATGCAATCTGTTTTTTGAGTTTGCTCTTAGCTCCAAGCATATACTGAAGTAGGCAAACCATGATGGATCAGCACCTAGCTAGTTGGAGGCTGCCAACCTTTAGGCAGGCAATAGCTGATCCATGAGATACAGTACTCTCTCCCACAGGCACAAGCAACCTGTAGTGTTCTTCTCTTCACTAAACAAGCTGGACTTAAAACTCATAACTGCTTCCTCCTGTGTTGAATCCCTGCTTGAAAAGTAAAGTGAAGCTGGACTGACCACTCCAGGGCTCAAAGGCCTGGACAATATGTGGAGACAGCGGGTTGCCCATAAGTCAGTATCCCCCTCTTGGCCTTGCTGGTTTAATTCAAAGGAAAGGCAGACCACAATATGCTTGGAACTAGCTTGGCTGCAGGAGCTGCCAGAGCAAAGTTCATCCATTTGTCTGTCTATCAGGGCTCTACTCCTACACCAGCTACCAACCACAGTTAAAGAGGCCAGACTACCCAGTCGTGGAATGGACTTAAGTACCACAACCTTTTGGCAACATTTCCTCCACCAAGGGTAAGAGTAATACCTCCCTCTAAGGCAGTCCTCTTCCCAAAGCTATTGGCACCCTAGAGGTTGCCAGGTTATTTAACTACCACCTAGCACTCAGCATTAACAGTTGCAAGTACCATATTTACTCAATTCTAAGATGAGATTCCCCCTCACTTAACATGGGGGAGAAAGGCCCTTGTCTTAGAATCATTTCTGAGGGTGATGGGAGGGTAGACAGTTGGCATGGTTCAGACCCGAGCCCTTGCCTGGGGTCTGGCTGTAGGCTGTAGCCTGCTTCCCCCCACCCCTCACCCCAGAGCCCATGTACCCTGCCACCTCCCACCTGAAGCTTCTTCCCCACCATCTCCCCTCCTCATATAGCCTCTACTCTTCTACCTGCCCCTCTCCCTCCTCCCCTTACCCTTGCTCCAAGCTGACAGACTCCATGCACACCTTAGCCTGGAGCACTGAGCACACCCCCAGCCCAGCCCCGTGGCAGCAATGTGCATCCTGCACAGCTGCTATGGGGAGGGAGCCTGCTGGCATGGAGCAAAGGAAAGGGGGAGCAGATGGGGGAATGGTGGAAGGGTAGTGAAGAGCATAGGCTGGGGGAAAGAGGCCAGGCCTCCTGAGACTGTGGGGGGCAGGCAGAAGGCAGAGGTGGCAGGCATAAGCAGGAGGCAATCTTTTTGACCTCCCCTCCTCCACCAGCTGCCTCCCTGCAGTGGTGGGAGACACGAATTAAGGATGACCCTCCAATTAGATTCTAGATATGGAAAATTATAACAAATGTATAAATTTTAGAGGTGCACCAATACAGCGGTCCAATATAGAATCAGTACCAATATAAAAAAACTGGCTGTATTCCTGGCTTAACACTCCACCTCCACCCAGGCGCCACGAAGAACGGGGGCTGCACTGGCCGGCTGGTGGCAGCGGTGCTGGGAGCAGAGCGGCAGCAAAATTTGGGGTGGAAGCAGCATCCTCCCAGTGTCCCCTGTGCCCCCCTGGGGTGCAAGCAGTGGCAGGAGCCACTCCCCCCCATCCTGCCTGGGGAGCACCTACCCCTGCCCCTGCCCTCACTGTGGGGGTCATTGATCTGCGCCCCCCCCAAATGGCCCCTCCCTTCCCACTCCCCTCCTACCACACCAGACTTACCAGCTGGAGGCAGCTGTATTGGAAATTAGATCAGTATTGGCTGATATGCCTCCTTAAATATCAGCTATCGGTATTGGCCCCAAAAATCTCTATCAGTGCACCCCTAATAAACTTTCCATGTACAGTATAGAATCTAATTAGTGGGGGGATCTCCTTAGTCTTAGATTCAAGTAAATATAGTAGTACCATCTACTATAAATAATGGAAGCAGGCAAACCTGACCTAACTTGAACCATTCCAAAGGATCATAGGAAACTAACACTGAAAGGGACATCACAAGGTCACCTACTCCAGCCCCCTGCTCAAGGCACAATTGTCTGGGACAATGGTTTAGTCAGAGACAAAAGTCCACCTAACTTGCTCTTGAAAATTTCCAAGGCTGTAGAGTCCACAACTTCTCCAAGTAACCTGTTGTGAAGTTTGACCACCCCCCTGGCCAGAAAGTTCTTCCTAATCCCAAACCTAAATTTCCTCTGCTACAGTCTGAGATCATTGTTCCCAGTAGTCACAGTCCTTAAAGCCACAGGAAGAAGTCGATCACCATCCTCATTATAATTCCCTTCAGGTATTTAAAGACTCTAATCAAATTCCCCTCAGACTTGTCTTCTTCAGACAAAATAATCCTAGTTCTTTCAGCCCTGCCTCAAATTCTGCCTCTAATAATTTTGTTCTCCTCCACTGGACTTTCCAATCTGTCTACATCTTTCTTGAAGTGTAGAGATCAAAACTTGACACAGTACTCCTAATGAGGTCTCACCAATGCTGAAGAGAGAGAAGAAGAAGAATTTCCTTCGATTTGCAAGACACACTTCTGTTAGACAACCAAGTAAGCCCTCCCCCACCCCTGCCCAGCATGTATTGGTTCTTAACAAATTATGGTCCACTATAATCCTCAGGTCCTTCTCTGCAGTACTGCAGCCTAGTCGAGTATTCCCCAGTCTGAATTTATGCATGCAATTATTCTGTCTCAAGTGCGGGACTTTGCACTTGTCCATGTTCAATTTCATCTGGTTAACTGCAAACCATTTCTCCAGTTTATCCAGGCGATTCTAGATCCTAGCCCTACCCTCCACGGTGTCTGCAACTGCACTCATCTTGGTGGCATCTGTAAATTTACTAAGCATGCTCTCAATCTCATTATCCAAATCATTAACGAACATGCAGAATAATACTGGACCCAGGACAGGCCCCCGGGGAACACCACTTGATACCTCTACCCAACTATACATTGAGCCATTGATGTCCACTCATTCAGTGTGATGATTCAATTAGTTATGCACACGCCTTACAGTACTTCCATCTAGTCCATATTTCTTTCACTTTTTAATGTGAACATAGGGATGTTGTGATGTCCATACTTGCTGCCTCAACTACGTCTCTTAGGACCTTAGGGCCCAACCACCCTCAAAGTTCCCTCTCAATTTCTAGCTCCTGTCTACCTAGACATACCTCTTCTTTCTACCTGGCCTTCTCCTTGATCTGTCCCTAGCCTTGCCCTACTTCCCTCTAGGTCCTTAATTTGCCCCTACCTAGTAAATGATCTTGAACCCTGTTTGTTTAGTAGCCTACATGAAAAACCATGTAATACCATAAAGAGGTTGCAAGAGCTAGGTGTACAAACATAGTTTTTAGAAACAAGTCTTTAAAGTTTTCAGTGGATACAAGAAAACATATCAATTACATGTTTATTCACCGCTAATTCAGGTAACATGACAAATGTTTTTATAAAACTAAGTTTCAAATATAAAACATGGTATAAACATTCTGTTTCTTGGAGGAAAGACTCAAAAGACATCATTATGCTACAGAAATGACACTATATTGAACCATCTTGAATTGGATCCCTATCAGTCAGGACACTTGATCTAATAGTGCATGGCACTTTATAATGACCATGCATAACAGAAGGGAGATTGCCATGTGTGTGCACAGCTCTCAAGTCTGGTTTCTTCAAAAATGTATTAGTTTGTATAATTTAGGGCTCTCTTCAAGTAAGGCTTTCCTGAGCCATAACCAGCGCTAGTGTTCTGTTTTTTCTTTTACTCCCCAGAGCTTACTTCTACAATTTTTACCACTCAAACAGAGAATCCAAACCAGAGTACATGTTAAAAAATGACTACACTAATATACAGGATATAAGGTGTGACCAAGTGACCGAAATAAGCTACTAACAGAAAGAGCATCTACATGGGTGTTTATACCTATTCAAAATCAGTTTAAATACTAATTAAAGTTCTTTGTAGATGAGACCCCCTAGACACACACATACTAGAGGTGCACCACTATATTGGTGCCATATCCAATCAGCACTGATAAGGAAAATTAACATTAGCAGCTATCAGCTTTTTTTTGGCCAGTGTAGCCAATAACGTAGTGATAAGTATAATATGCCTTCTGGCCAGGACCCTTAGACGCCACGTGCAAGTGCGAGCCGCAGCACGCATGTGGCCAGGAGTGCAGCCAGGCAGCATGGAGAGCAACGCCCTACAGGCAAGTCTGTGGAGGGGAAGGGTGTTGGGGAGAGGCCAGATTGAGACTTCCACAATAAGGGAGGGAGTGGTGCAGGGGCTGGGGCAGGGTGGCAAGTGGGACCCTGGGGCCAGGGTGGTGAGCAAGATGAAGCCACAGGCAGCTCGTCCAGGGGATCAGTGTCCTGGCCCTTAAAAATGGCAGTGGGGGCGCTTGAACGAAAGCTCTGAGAGAGAGAGAGAGAGACGAATGAGCCTTAATTTCTGCCTTTCCCAATTTGTTTACTTGTTTGCAACCTTTCAATAACTTATAGTTTTACAATATTAAATGCATCTCAAGCTGCATCCTTTTACTGGCCCTCATCCAGCAAATACTTACTACAGAGCATAATCTTTACTATCATGAGTAACCTCTTGTGAGTTCCATATAAAATGCATGATAAAAAACAAATTAAACATGAAGAATAAGGTTTTCTGCCCTTTTAAGAAAGAAAACTTAAATTGTCATATTATGTAAAAGCATGGCAAATGCTGTACAAGTATATTTTACCACTAATTTGATTTACCATCTTTTTGATTCTATCAAACCAACAAAACATATAGAGGTACACTGCTGAATTAAGTTCACCCATTTGTAAGCATCAATGAAATAATGAAATCTATTGAAATGCAGTGCATATAGATACAGCACTGAAATTAAAAATGCCATTTATTACATATTAGAGTATCCTAGCTAAATGGGCAGAGGGCATTTTCTTTACAGAAATCCTATGAAAACACTTAATGAAGAATATATTGTTCAAACACAACACTGTATTACAGAGATGGTACCAGCGATATAATTTCATTGTGCACAGTGCAACTCCACCAATTCTGTAGGGAAAACTTAGATCTAAGTCAGGATTAACTGAGGCAGTCATTTATGCTCTTGTGCATTGCACTATACATGCACTCACTTGGATGCATTCCAAGTGCATTGACTGAATGGAGTCCTGGGCAGTATCATTCCTTCAAATCCATGCTGCCCAAGAACTTGAAATGGCTAAAATATAAAACAGTGCAGTGCTGAGGGCACCATGTCTCCTTCCAGACGACCTCGGTCACCATAAATCCCCACAATATGTAACAATGGGTATACAGTCATTTATAGTCCAGTACTTACTTTTCCTTTCTCCTCCAACAATGCATGATTTTTGGAGATCAACACAATGCATTTCCATACAGTTTTCTAGGAGTCCACTATGTCCACACATACAAATTTTGTAGCAGCCAACATCTACCGCTGATGATGGAACCTGAATAAGTGTACCCTGACGTACAATAAAATCTGAAGCTTCTCCCAACTTGCAACCTATACACACAAAAGGGAATCTGACTCAATAAAAGGGAGTTTCATACATGTTTAGGCATAATAAAGATGCATAAATAATTGTTGATGTTGAAGAAAAAAATTACCTCTAAATTTATGCAAACAATATGTACCTCTACATTTTTACAAAAATGAAAGGTAGATTTTGGAAGCAGTGGAGTATCATTTTACCATCACAAAGTGGTTCTCTGTCAGTAAAAACATGGGTCAAATCCATAATCTTACCTTTAGGTTAGAATTAGCCATTTTTATTTCCAAAATCAATCATACATAGCAGAAATGTCAAGAATTTGCCCAATAAAAATTCTGATGTCTATGCATAAATACTATTTTTGTATGAAAACACCAAAAAGAAAATTGCTAACTCCATACCTCTCAAATCCGCTCTTCTAATTTCCCATGATCCTCTGGCAGAATACATAATCATGACATTTCAGTTGGGCAAGCACCTATATTTTATTCAAGACTGGCAGCAATGTTCAAGTCTTTCTTTTCCCTTGCCCGCACTTCCTTATTTGTATGCATATTGGGGAGACTGAGGAATTCATTATGTGAATATTGTAAAAAATAAAAAAAAGAAACAGAAGTTAAGGGGAAGAGGAAGAGAAGGAAAATCAGTACTTACATGGAGGAAAAAAAAGAGGTGATAAAAAAACAGAGGAAGGATTAATAAGTAGGAGGAAGACAGAGTGAAAAGAACAAGAAATTAAAGTTGTGCATTTCCGCCTCTAAATATATTTAAAGCGATTATGATTATTAATAAGTATTTTAAAAATAAAAATAAGTGTCAAAGACCGGTATTAAGTCACATTTCAAACTTTAGAGAATTCTCTGAAACACAATTTCTGTCTTTATTTGCTATGAGTTTGCATGTTTCTGGATCAGATATTTTGAATCCACCTCTTACAAGAAAACTCAGGGCGACGCCATCTTAAATGTAGTGATATGTAACTTTTTAGCCTGTAGAACAAACATTATTTCAAAACAAGCACAGATTCACAAAATTTGTACTATTTCCATAGGCTCAGGAAGAACCAATTGAGAACCAACACATGTTCTTTCCAGCACAGATGCAGGAAAGAGCCAGAAAGCTACCATCTATTACCTCTCTTCTCCTTTATGATGGAGCAGATGGTATTTGGGGGAGCTGCAGAATAGCTGCAGCAGTAAAGGAACAGAGATGATTATAAAGAAATAGCAATGATTATATATGGTCTTAGGACTGAAAAGGTTCAATGGTCACTGGCTCCTGCAACTTTAAATTAAAGAGTCTGGCTGAGAATCATCCTACTGTGTAATTAGGTATTTTATCACCTATGAGTGCAGCCTTATCTTTCAAATTAAACTCTCACTATCATTCATCCATTTCTTTGCCGATATTAAGGGTGCATGTCAAATCAATTCAGAATTTGGAAATGATGCAGAAGACAAATCTGCAGGATGAATTGGATATTTTTATAGATAGCATGGGAGTCCTAAGCTCGAGGACCTGTACTGGTGACATGTGCAACTCTAATCAGATTTGATAATGTTGGTTTTCACACACAGAGCCCCATGCATGCTCGGACAAACTTTCTTGCACAGTCAATGAAAACAAGAATGCTAGAATGCCCACAGTATGACAGATGAGACAACTGGTCAAGCAGTTGTTGAGAATATACTCCTTGGGCTGTCACGGTGTCCTTTCACTCCAGGCCTGAAAAAGCCTTTATTTGGGACACCTAGGGTATTTTCCCAGGTCTATCCGTTTCAGGTGTAAGAAGGTGGTACAGATGAGTGTATAGAGATGCTTATATTTGGCTACATCCTGATGTTTGATTAAGAAACATTTATAGTACGCTGTCTTTCCCATTCTAAATAATTGACAGAATTCAGAGAACCTGTAAAAGAATACTTTTATTTACTCTAAACCGAAGTAAAGCCAGGCTTCTGGTTTCCTAAACACATACAGAATAGCTAAATACTAGGGCTGTGCGAACCTTTGGTAGCCGATTCAATTCAGAGATTAGGCCCGATTTGGGCCGAAAAGCTCCGAATTGATTTGAGGCATCCAAATCAATTTGGAAAAGATTTGGCAATTTGGCCATAAACTAAATAGGCAGCTGACAGCTGCCTCCAGCTGGTAAGTTTCATAGGGTTGGGGGAGGGATTGGGGCTGGGACACGCTGCCCAGCCAGGGCTGGGGGGAGGGAATGTGGGTGCAGCAGCACTCGGAGCAGGGGCTCTGCCCTGCTGCCACTTACCTAGCTGGGGCGGGGAGGGGCAGGATACAGACACAGCTCATTCCAGGCAGTAAGGGGAAGTAGCAGCAGGGCATAGCCCCCACTCCCAGTGCTGCCACACCACTATCTCATGCCCTCCCCACTGCCTGGCAAGTGGTGGCAGGGCAGGGCCCCTGCTCCCAGGGCTGATACAGGCATGGCAGCACTGGGAGCAGGGGCTATGTATGCCCTGCTGCCACCCAGAGCAAGCCACACCTGCATCACGCCCCCCCCCCCCCGTGCCGGCTGAGTAAGCGGCAGCAGGCAGAGCCCCTGTGGCTCCCTCAGCTGGGGCAGAGGCAAGCATAGCCACAGGAGAAGCCCCCATGGCTACCCTGCCCGTACCCATCCCCCACTCAGCCCAGCCTCCCAGCACTAAAAAAAAAAAAAAGGAAAAAAAAGCCCCCCACTCACTAGCTGCCGGAGCAGTGATTGGGGCCTCTGGCCACTCATGGCAGAGCCCCCCTGTGCAGCAGGGGGCAGCAAGGATTGCCCCCCTGCTTGACACCCACGTGGCAGCTGTCGCATTGTGCAGATGCAGCATGGCTTGGCAGGGTGCTATGCACTGCCTGGGAGCTGGGGGGCTCCAGCAGTCACCCAGAGCCCAGCAGCACTCAACCTCAGCTCTCAGGTAGCGTGCTGCACCCTGCCAAGCCATGCTGCATCTGCGCCTTGGGGCAGCTGCAGCATAGGTGCCAAGCGGGGGAGGATGCGATCCCCGCTGCCCCCCACTTCATGGGAGGGCTCTGCCATGAGCACCCAAAGGCCCCAATCACTACTGCTACTTTTGGTGAGTGCCAGGACTAGGCTGGGACCAGGCAGGTAATGGGACGAGGTAGGGCAGCCATGGGGGCTTCTCCCGTGGCTCCCCCAACCCAAAGAGAGGCATGCACAGTTGTAGGAGCCGTGGGAGAACCTGCAGCTGCCCAGCTGTGCCTGCTTCTTCCCAGTCTATCCAAATCACTGAATCTCTCTAAATCAGTACTGAATCTTCCAAAGCTGATTCAGCAGTATTAATTCAGGACAGTGATCCAAATTGAATCACTGTCCCTCGAATCAGCTGAATCTGAATTGAATACTTCCCTATTTGCACAGGCCTACTAAATACATGCATCATAAAAGTGAAGAGAAAGAGAAAGAAAAATGGGAGACTCTTGGGCACATTTCAGAAGACAATTTCATAATGTAATGAAAACATTACAGAAGACAACCCTCATCTTTAGGAAAACCATGCAACAGAGACAATCCTAAAATGTTTTTTCTTCTGAAATATTACCAGCACATTTGAAAAATTCTCTACAATTCAAATTTAACAGCAACAAACATATAAATAGATATCCAAACCCCTTACCTGGAACACACAAATAGGGAAGACAAGGTTCTCCAGACTGACATCCTTTTCTATTTACTTCACAAAGTTGATTGGCAGCACAAGGATTTGGGTTACATGGATGAGTCACATCTTCTACAATGTTACCCAAAGAACTTGGGCCTGAAAATGTAATTACAGATTAGGTACAGTGATTTGAATACTCTTATTTTCTCATACACAATATACTCCAGAATATAACATACACCTTGTTTTTGAAAAGCAAAATGAAGGAAAAAAAGCTGTTCCAGATTTATGATTGCATAAAGCAGGGACAGAGCCTAATCTTCAGTTGACTCACCCACCCTTTCCTGCTTTACTAAAGCTAAAACCCCATCTGCTTCTAAAGACTGCTCTTCATGGGGTGGATGTATAATTCTGAGAAGAACTAAAGTCCCCAGGACTGCAATAGGTTGGGGGGGGGGAGGGAAGAGAGAGAGACAGAGCAAGCACGCGCGAGCAGAAACAGCTAGCAAAATAGTACTATGCCACAGCTGCTGCCCTGTAGAGCAGGAATTGAAGCAGGGTGCTTTTACCTGGGGAAGAAAATCAGCTTTCCTGATTAATACAAGCACTCCAAGTTTTGGGAGAAGGGTGTATTCTATGTTAGAAAATACAGTAATAATAAGGTCCATTAGCAGCATTACCCATCTTGACTAGGGGTGCACCGATAAAGATTTTTTTTGGCTGATACCAGTGGCCAAAAATCAGTCATATTGGCCGATGATGATCTGACAGCTGATTTACAGGAATGCAGCCTAAAGAGCAGCATCCAGCCATTAAGCTTGGGGGGGGGGGAGGCAGCAGACTGAAAGCCTCCATAGCGAGGAAGGGAGTAGGGCAGGGACAGGAACTGCCCAGTCAGGGCAGTGAATGTGACCCTGCCAAGAGTGGGGTGGAGCCAGTGCTACTGCTCCAGACCCCAGTGCAGCTGTCTGCAGGCTGCCCACCACCTGCTGGGAGGCTACAAAAAGCTGCACTGGGCTCCAGAGACACAGCTGGGCTCCATGGTGTTGGCAGCTGCACACATGCATCAGAGCATACAGCCAAGAAGGGTCCAGGGCAGCGCAACCCTGGCCCCTCCCCCACCATTTGCCCCAAGGAGCATATGCAGCTGCCACCATAGTCACTAAGCCAAGCTGGGGCTCCAGAGCCCAGCCAGAACCCACTGTGTGGCCACACAAGTGTAGATGATTCCTGCAGACATTACAAATCTATTAAGTGTAACCAGTAGGGCTCTGGATTACATTTATGGTGCAAATAATATATTGATTAATTGTGCCATAAATTTGGGCCCACATCTTGAATACTGGGTGCAGTTCTGGTTCCCACATCTCAAAAATGTTGCAGTAGAATTAGAAAAGGTACAGAGAAGGGCAATCAAAATGATCAGGGGCCTGGAATAGCTACCATACCAGAAAAGATTAAAAAAGATAGGACTCTTCAGTGTGGAAAGGACAAGGCTGAAGGAAGAATGTGTTAGAGATCTATAAAGTCATGAAGGGTGGGGCCCAAGTGAACAGAAAAGTAGTGTTCATCACATCCCAGAAAACTAGAACAAGGAAAAACTTACTGAAATCAGTAGGTAGCAAGTTTAAAATTAACAAGAGAAAGGGTTTTTTGTTTGTTTTGGTTTTTTTACACAACATAATACATTTGTTGAATTCATTACTACAGAAGGTGGTGGAGGCAGACAGCATATCCAGGTTTAAAAAGAGACTGGATAAATTCATTGATCATCGATCTATTAATGACTATTGAACAGAATGGTTAAAGATGTTTCTTCTGTCATTTCTAACCCAATAAATAGTGGGTGCCAGGGAACGTACTGAATAAGGGATAGATCATATTAGAAATATCTGTTTCAATGGTCTCTCTGTACAGCATCCACTTCTGCCACTGTCAGGGACAGGATACTCAGCTAAATGGTACTTCAGTAGGGTACTTCTTATTCAGGTAATTTACAGTGCCATAAAATGGCAAACCATAGAATCATAGAAGTAGGGTTGGAAGGGACCTTATAGATCTTCAAGTCCGACCCTCTGCCAGGGCAGGAGAAAAAGACTGGGCTCAAATGATCCCAGCTAGGTAGGCAACAAGCCTCCTCTTAAAGACCCCCAGGGTAGGAGCCAGCACCACTTCCCTTGGAAGCTGGTTCCAGATCCCAGCCGCCCTGACTGT
>NW_017728886.1:100364864-100371522 GCF_001723895.1 Crocodylus porosus | reverse complement strand
CTGAATTAAGTGGAGGTCCTGTATCTCGGCCAGGAACCTCCTGGAACGGTCCGACCTGGCTGACTGTTCCTCCCAGCAGATGTCTGGGTAACTGAAGTCACCCACGACAACTACATTCCTTGCCTTAAGTGCCTCTGCAAGCTGGCCCAAAAATTCCCAATCCAGCTCCTCCCCTTGGTTGGGGGGTCTGTAATAGACCCCACCGTTAAATCCCTCTTGTATCTTGACCCAGAGCCCCCCTTGTATCTTGACCCAGAGCACTTCAGCTTGCCCCTCCTCTGACCCCATTCTGCTGGCAGAGGATATGTATTGCTCCTTGACATAGAGCACCACAAGAGCGTTCCACATATAGGGCGTGTCTATACCTTGCCATACAGCAATGTTAGTATGGTGCCATGGTTTAGTACTTCCAGAAAGTTAGAAGGTAGATTTTGCCGCTACATCACCATAGCGGCATGCTAAAACAGGGGAGTGTGCTGCTACAGTAATGAAGCTGCCTATCATGAGTAGACCAATGTGATCACTACATCACCACAGGGCGACATGTAGACACATCCATAATTCAGAAGATCCATAATTCAAAAGATCTTCGCATTGTATATCCCAGACCTGGGGCTGCTCCAATCAGCTGAAAGTTGCCATTGGCTTGGGACAGGGCTACCCCCAAATGGATCCCCAGGGATCAGGCTAAAGAGATTTCTGGGTCCCAAAAGGGAACACAGAACTGCCCTGTGCCTGACCCTGATGCTCAGCTAAGCAATGGGATTGGAAACAGGGCAGGTCTGGGACACAGCCACCCCTTATATAATCCCTGGGGATCTGGCTGGGGCAGCCCTGGGTTGCAACAGTCACACAACTGGGATCTGAGGAATTTTATGACCCATCCTACACAGTGTATGTCCTGCCATGCATGTCTGGCATGGATCATAAAATTCCGCAGATGCCAATTGTGCCATTATTTTAAAATCCAATAAAGATCTTAGTCAACATTAAATAGGTAGCTTTAATTTTTTTGTTACTATAACTATGTACATTAAAACACAAGATTACTTTATATATTAGACAAGAGTGATTTTGCAAGTTAAAAAGCTGTGCTCTATTTTACAGTTTTATACAAAAATCAGACACTTATTTGTGATCTATTCTTCCAAGGAAAGTTCTATCAATCTTTTACTCTGCAAGGAAAAAATTGAGGTTACATACGATGTTTTCTTGTTTCTTGGTATTTTTGGTAGGGAGGCAAGCTATTCTGATACATAAATCACCTTCTTCAAACAAAACAAAATTATTACTTTTAAAACATAAACATTAATATTTGATGGCCCAGAACTCAGCTGGGATAAATCAAAGTGGTTCCACTTATACAACAGTATAATACAAGGAGAAGCAGGAACCCAGTGGAGTCATGAAAATTCACACCACATGGAGATTTTGGTTGAAAAATATTAGATAAATATTTTCAGCACGACAATTCCATCTGATAGCAATTTTTTCTTTAATGAAATTCCAGCTTTCAGTTCAAAGGCATTCTACTTTCTAATCTATTACAGTAGAACCCTGATCATTTACATGCAGACAGTTCACTTAATTCAGCAATCTGCTTAGTTTGAAGCAGGTTACCAAATTAAAAACTTGTCACTAACTGTTTGCCAAGGCTTTCACTTTGCAAGGTGCTGCTTCTCTGATCAGTTAAAGCTCATCAGTAGTTCTCTTCATGGCCTCTGAAATAAAAGCTGCAGCAAACAACAGGAGCATCTTAGGACATTTGTATATGCATTCCCAATGCAGCGCCAGGCACTTTTAATTAGCGTTCCGTGCTAATTAAAAGCACCCGTGTGCCACATGCATCAGTGGTGCAGCACACCTCCGTGCTGGGAAACTGTGGTCGTGCACTTTGAACTAAAGCACATCAAATTTGTTTCATTTCAAAGAGCACCGCCGCCATTTTCTCAGGGCAGAGGCACATTGCGCTGCTGATGCACACCATGCGCGAGGCTGCCAGAGCACACATACTTGCACGCTCCAGCAGACTTGATTAATCGAGTCTGCTCCAACACACTGGATTTCCAGTGCATTGGAGCAGGCTCCCCACATGTGTAAGTGCCCCAAGAGGTTAAAATTCACAAAACCTCATCTTCGTAGGAAGGTAAACCTAAGCCTGCAAAGTGTCTAGGTTCTGTAATACTCAGATATTTCAGTACTTACTCAGGTATGTGTCTAAAGGAATACAGCTCTCCAAGTCATCCATTGGAGATAAGAGTTCACAAATGCTTTCAGCCGTGTGGCCTTCAGGAAATTTACTTTGATCTCCACATTTCTTGAGAATTTCCACACAATCTGATCTTCAGAAATAATAAATACATATCACATGCATACTACTTGAGGCAAACATAAGAAAGTTATTTATTTTAAAAGAAACACGTATTTCCCCTCAATTCTTTAAACAGGTAACCACATACAAGTGCACAGGCAACCATGTTTACAGTACAAATCTAGGTTTTACAGGAACTTAGTGCTGAAACATCAATTCTGAACATGGTTGTTTCACAAATGTACCATTAAAAAAACCCAAAAAATAAAACCAAGGATGTGGGACTCTGAGCCGTCATATCAGAAAAAAGAGGCTTTCCTCTTCACTGTTAGTGAGGTCCACCCTCAACTCCATTCCTATAGTCTAGAGGTGTCGCATAAAAGGATGAAAATAGGAAGACTCAAGATAACAGCATTTTGACTGGGCATGGTACTAAATGATACCACCATATTCTTTGTACAGCAGGTATAAACTGTGCTCTCTCAAAGAAAATGAGCAAAACTAAAGAGCAATTAATACATGTAATATGAGAAAAACCAGGAAAAAGGAGTGAGAAATCTAAATGTAAAGGAATTTATTGTGAAGGAGAAAATGGATGGGGACAGCCAATGCTGACGAGAGGAAAACTAGAAGCAGGAAAGAAAATAAAGAGGAAAAGAAGAGGAAAAAAAAAGAGTACCATATATTTCAGAGAAAAAAGATGAGCATCTAAAAATCACATGAACAAACGGAAAGAGAAAAAAAAAAGAAAAGGTTAATTACTTTTTCTGTATCTGATTGCAATTCCTGCTGCAAGAGTGAAAATGAAAAATAGAATACATATTTGATAAATTAAATTTAGGTATGAGGAACAATTTTTTTACCCTTTTCAAGCACCACGGACATCAATAAAATTGTTAGCTCTTCAGGAATAATGCAAAAAAATAGGTCAAGAAAAGAGGGCCAGAATATTTTAGTTTACAGGAAACTTGAGTCAGATCTAGATATTATTCCAGCTGTAGGAAGGACCTTGAACAAATTCCTCTACTCACTTTCCAGCTTTTTTTCCTGTCTTGTCTATTTACATATGTAAAGCAGGGTACACACCCTGAAAAAAGACTTTACAATAAGATTTCTCCATTTATGGGGAACTTGTACTAACTTCATTGTAAGGAATATCAAATGTGCAAGATCATATTTTTTGTGTGTCTGTATTTGTCTTACCAAAATCTTACAAAGTACTTTTTAGTTCACAAGTAAACCATAAACAGCATCTATGAAAATGACTTTTAAATGTACTTACTTGCAGATAATACTTCCTCTAGATTTGCTATGACAAGGTTTAATCTGCAGTGAGCAAGCAATTGCCTTCCACATTTCCGGCTGGCATTTTTTAATATCAAGAACAGGAATATTTATAAATGGCATCTTAATACTTCCTTTCTCCCAAAGCTTCATGTCATTCATAGCTCCTTGGTCTGACTGAGTATTGCAGCTTCTAAAAAGTTCTGTTGGTCTTAAAGAAATCAATGGATATGTAGCATGTTAATTTATATACCAAGAAGTTAAGATTTACTGTATGCAATATATGCTCTACAATTTTGATTTATATTACTAAAGATACATAACAAAGACAAATCGCACACAAGCCTTCCACAGGAAAAGTTTTAAATGATTTGAAAAATCTAATAAAATAAGAGCATTAAGAGTAGAATTTTATTACCCTTTGTACATCTGAATGGTGGTTTTCCAGCCACTGAAGTGGGCTTCTTGGTATTTGCATATAGCTGGCATTTCTATTACTTACTATTACTAAGGCAATGTAGTAGAGGTGTGCAAAAGCGGGCCCTATTTGATTCAGATTCAGCCCGAATCAGGGACAGCGATTCGATTAGTTGATTCGGATCACTGTCCCCGATTCATTTCGGCCGAATCAGAATCTGAACATTGGATGCTTATTCAAAGAATCAGCGATTTGGAAACAGACACGGCTTTAAATGTTTTTTCTACATACCTCAAGGTACCAGCCCAGCTTGTGAAAGCTGCGATGCTGGGGCACATGGAGCGTCCCACAGGAGTGTGGGGGGGCCCTTCACGTGCTTGGCAGCAAACTCGGAAGTGGACTGGAAGTACTTCTGGTCCGCTTCTGGGTCTGCCGGGGAGTGCGCTGGGGGGGGCCCTGCACTTCTGTAAGGTACTCCATGCACCCCAGCATTCATGAGCCACCTGCTACCTAGTAATGTGTAGAAAAAACATTTAAAGCTGTGTCTATGTCCAAATCGCCAAATCTTTCCGAATATCTCAACCGATTCGGATAGCTACAATTCGATTCAGAGAGACTAAAGGGTCCCCTGATTCAATTTTGATTCGGAGATTCAGCCACCAAATCAGGCCAAATCTCCACCAAATCAAATTTGGGACTGAAGCTTCGCACAGCCCTACAACCTAGATCTATGCAGAAGCATGCATGTATACTGAGCATGTGTAGTACACTATGCACCGATTCGGCAGGTATGTGGTTACATATATACCCAATTTAAAAAACACTGCAGCTGGACAAATATCCATTACCAGGAGGTATTAGCAACCAGAGCTGAACAATCTCCTTTTTATACATCTAATACCTGACTTGCCCAGGAAGCAGCAAATATGCATTTCAGGCTTATATCACTAAGAAGGGGTGTGGAACCTGTCCCCCTGATTTCCCAACACAACATTCCAACAACCATCTATAAGCGTCAAACTGGTTTAAATAGTATTTCAAAATACACAACATCCCATACCAACTTAAAAAAAAAAAATCAAAACCAGAACTGTAAAATTCTAGGTTTTCCTTTAGCACAAGTGGAGCTGCAATTAATTTTAAAGACAGTTTTGGCAACTGTATTCCCAGAAGTAGATATATAACTAAATCAATTACAAGTTTGTTGAGGCAGCAATTATTTTTTTATTGTCCTGCATGATAAAGAAACAAAAATACTCTACCGAATGGCAAGCTTTTCCAATAAATGTGAATTTTTATTTCAGTCAGTCTCATTATAATAATACTTAACATGTCTCTTGGAAATATGCTTTTGTATTTTTTAAGTTATTAAAATTTAACGTGTTTTTAAAAAAAGTTCATAAGAAAAGTATGTTAAAAAAATCACCCTTGTATTACAAAACTACTTATGGGAAAAAGACTATATGTAGATTATAAGTCTGGAAAAAACATTTTTACTCAAAGTACAGGAATTCCTTTATAAAATATTTAGTGCATCTCTCCTACCTGTTATTAAAATTAGTGCAGTAAGTTAGATTTCTACAGCCCAGCTGACAAGGTTCTCGTACATCTGCTAAACAGGTCAACATGGAAACTTCAACTGGGTTATACTCACAAAAGCGATCAAATTCTTGCCAACTCTGTGAATTGCCCCAGCTTGTGCTATACAATTTAGTGCATAGTTCCCTGAACAAACAAACAAAGTCAATCAAATGAAAAGAAAAGCAATCATTCAGAAGTTTTACACCAAAAAACAGCTGGCTTTAATCATAAAAGTATAAATTAATGGAAGTTTTGCATTTTGGACCCGCTGAAGGCCTGGAACCAATATGAGAATGAAGACAGACCCCCAAGCTGTTCTCTAGAACCTCAGCCATCAGTCACAAAGAAATGAGTAAATCTCTAGATGGTCATGAAGGAAAATTAAAAATTTGAAACAGGTACATCCAATGCAAAATAATTCTGCCAAACTTTGCAAGAAGCTAAACATTAAATTTAAGGCTAGCATTCCCCTACCCACTTTTATGGATGGATGGTAGGCTCCTTGTCACCTCTGATTTTACCCAAGATGTACTGTTTCAGATTTTGTTCCTTGTACTTGTAGGTGAGGGTTTGAACAGCTGCTTTTGGGGATTCCTTTGGTTAACAAGCACCTGTGAATGCAGGGGACTGGACCTGATGGCCCAGGAAGACCCTTCCAGACTTCCAAAATGAATTTTAGCTCGACTGCTTGTAATCATGTTACTTTCTATATACTTAACTGCCTTGATTATGACAAATATTTACAAAACAGTTTTTAGCTTGGATAATTGCCAATTGTAAATTTGAAGATGGAATTCACAGCCTGCTCAGTATTTGATAGATTTTAAGGTTACAAAGTATATTTTCTCTCATTCGATGATTTAGCTATCAAGCACAGTACACACTTGAAACATTACAACTGATTATGCATTTTTAGTGATTTATATACCATAAAACAATGGTGCCCAACCTTTTCACCCCATTAGCTGGATGGGCAGTGTCTGGTCCAGGCAAGAGCCAGATCCAGCCACTGGACTGGATCCAGCCACTGGACTGGATCCAGCCACTGGACTGGATCCAGCCAC
>NW_017728886.1:100362860-100364853 GCF_001723895.1 Crocodylus porosus | reverse complement strand
GGACTGGATCCAGCCACTGGACTGGATCCAGCCACTGGACTGGATCCAGCCACATGGTGCAGAAGAGCTTGGGGGATTGGGGTGGGGGAGGGAGGGAGGAGTGCAGTCTTGGGGGTGGAGGTGCAATGTGGCCCTGATTCAGCCATGCAGGTTTTAGGAATTTGGCAGCAGAGGAGGAGTGGAGCTATTAATTGCCACTGCCCCTCCTCTGGCAAATTTCCCAACTTAAGGGGAGCCCTACAGGCCAGATGCCATGGCTTCACAGGCTGGATGTGGCCCACAGGCCAGGGGTTCTGCATCCCTGTCATAAACCACTGAACAGCTGTATTTCACTGATGAAAACCATAAAGATACTGACCTACAAGTGGAAGTATTTGCTTTAGAACAGCAATGCAATTTAGCCCCATCAAGGCCTGTTGAAGGAGGAGGATGCACAGTGACTCCAGGGTGAACAGACCTTGAACTCTCAAGAAAACATTGCCAGAGGGGATCCTGAGGCAGAGGCATCGTTTTGCAGCCTTCTATAAGTCCATCAACAATTTCAAGTTCGGTTTTCATTGACATTAGAATCCTTTTACAAGCAGTCTGGCAGACATAATCTTCTGCTCTGTCACAGCAGTACAAACCTAATATCCAAACAAAAGTAAAAATGATCTACTATTGACCGGCATAATGGCAACAAAATACACCACAGTTTTGCTTTCCATTAAAATATAATAACACTTCTATAAAAAATAATAATATACTTCAACTTCTATAATAAAATCAAGAGCAATGACAAACATTTTTTTCATTTTAAATGCTAACTGATAGAACTGTCAAAGGAAAAAAAGAAGTGGTTATGGCAGGGGCGGGCAAAATGCGGCTCACGGGCTAGATGCAGCCCACCAGACCATCCTGTCTGGCCTGTGAGGCCCCTAAAAAATTTAGAAAATTTATATTTATCTGCCCCTGGCTGCCTGTCATGCGGCCCCGATGGCTTGCCAAAACTCAGTAAGTGGCCCTCCTCCTGAAATAATTGCCTGTCCCTGGGTTAGGGTATTAATAAATATATCATAACTATCAATAAAAACCTCCCAAAAATTATCATTGTATATTAGATTCTATACAAAACATTTTCGATGCATTACTTCTCTGATTATGAAGTTTATGGAAAACTTAAGCTTCTTTACTTACTATCTGTAGGATTTCTCATTGGATATGATTGTGTGTAGTTATTCACACAGTGTATTAACTGAGGGCTAATAGCAGCACAGTAATTTTCAACTGCTTTAATTTGTGAAGGACCAGGGGAGGAATCTGTCCGGAAAATTGCTTGACAATATTCTCGGCAGTTTGTATGATGACCTGCATAACTGCAGCAAACTGATCCCACTAAAAAACAGAAAAAAAGAAAAAGGAAAAACAGAATTATGTATCCTGAACATAGAAACACAGACCATATATATTTTATAGCACAATTCACTTATGGACTTGACCAATAGCCAAGCTAATATTGGAAAGCCAGTATTAGAAAGAAAAAAACAACTTCTTATCAGCAACACTAAAAACATTGCAACTGTAAGAATGCGTGTCCTTACAGCAGGCAAATGAGGCCAATATTTTCTGTTTTGCTTAGCAACCTCTGCAGCCAGACCTGAATGCAAAAGTGCTTTCATGAAATGTATGTGTGTATGTATATATATATATAAAATCTTGAATACAGTCATATGTGCCCCATGGTATAACTTAAATACAACATAAATGAAAGTTATAATTTATAAATTTTATGTTTATAAAATAAAAATACTCAAAATAGCACCTGACCTCTAATTCAAAAGCAAAGGAATAAAATTCACATAATTAAATACAGACACTTCCTGAAAATTATTGTGTAATTTTTATGTGACATTTATTCTTCCCCTCCACAATTCAAAAAGGATGTGGAGAAGCTTGAGAGAGTCCAGAGGAGAGCCACGCGCATGATCAGAGGTCAGGAAAACAGATCTTACGA
>NW_017728886.1:100359483-100362191 GCF_001723895.1 Crocodylus porosus | reverse complement strand
GGGGGGGGCGACACACACGAATGGGGCCGGAGGATAACATAATCCTGCAAACCCTTAAGATTTTATTTTAGTTACATGAATAGTCCATATAATTTCTGAGGAACTACTCATGGATTATAAATACATGCTTATGCTAACTTCTCATGTGGGAGAAGAGGAGAGGAAGACACACAGACAAAGAAAATAAAAATGGAGAAAAATATAAATATTAATAAATACAACCGTAAAAAATATACTTACTTTCATTTCTATTAATACAACTAAAAAGTGCATTCTGAAAACAAAACAAAATATAAAATAATTAGTGAAAACAAATTTAAATTTGGCAATTTATTAACATTTTATGAATACCACTTTGTTAAAAATAGTAAAAAAAATACTCTTAAATTCTATCTAATAAACAAATGAAAACAAGTTTTCATTTTCCATAAATGAAAGAGGATGTGTAAAAGACCATTTATCACCACAAATTCTTTTATTTATTTATTTTTATATGTATATTTCTCATGAACTTAATCAAGTAGCTAGAGAGATCTTTATGAACTACTGCAAAGATAAAATGAAGATGTACAAACATAAAGCGTTAATGGTTACAGTTGAGATTCCATTAGAAATCAGTGGGAGTTCAACTTGTATATGGCCCTTAGCAAATCATAACCCTGGAAGGCAAAAGGAAGTACAAAAAGCTGGAGATTTTCAGCAAATGAAAAAAAGACATAGGTGTATATGACCAATAAGAAAGAATTGGTTGTAAATGTGAATGTGATAAGAAACTTGGGAAGAAGTGATCATAACATGCTATGATCAAGATTCTAAGAAAGGGAAGGGATGAGTCTAGCAAAACAAGAATAAAAGACCTCAAGAAGGGCAGATTTTAACCAACTCTGAGAAACAGACATGGGTAGATAGATTGGAGGATAAAGGGGTCCAAGAATATTGGAAGCCCAGCAAAAATCAATTCCACCACAGTGGAAAAATTAGAAAAAACACAGAAGATGCTTAATTCTATCCATCTATTCATCTGCTGCTTCTACAGACCTTGAATTCTTAAACTGACTGAACACCAGAACTCCTTAATGAAAACCACATGATGTATTAATTTTACTAATTACAAAATAAAGTTATCAGGCAAAAAAACCCCTCGATGTTGATGACAAATATCAAGTACTTGGAACTGAAGGGATGCAAATGAAGCCAGCAAAAGAAATAACTTGTCAAGACACTGATTTCTTCACTCTGCATTGTTCATTCAAATATGAACATATTAAAACACAAGCATAGGAAAGGGCCCACTCCCTCATTGGGTCCCAATATCATTCACTATGACGTCAATTTATTACAAAGTTCACTTTTTTTCCTGAAGAACATTGTAAAATGAAGTTCTGCATGGTTATACATAAAATGATTTAGACAAAAAAGTAGAGGAACATAAGAATTGCCATTTATTGAATCAGACCATAGGTCCATCTTGCCCAGTATCCTGTATCACACAGTGGCAGAGTGGATGCTGAAAGGGAAAGTGAACTAGGTATGACCAGAGGTTTTCCCCACACTGTTCCTCTCTCACCTGCAGCTTCCAGCATTTAAGATCCAATAAGTTCTGGTTCAATGACTGTACCCCTAATTCCTGTGGCTCAATATTTATTGGTGCCCCTTTCATCCAAAAATTTCTCCAATCCCTTTTTGCAGAATTTCTACTCTGCAAGCGTTAAACCATATGATTAAAATCCCTGCACAGTATATCCCAACAACAAGAATTGTTGCAACCTTACAAGATAAAAATGAAGGATCCCGCAAATTGCACAATTCAGACCGCTTGGAATTCAGTCTCTGGTAAAACTGTTCTAATTAAAGTATGAATCTTTTACAACACAAAGAAGGCTCACTGAACATACTCTATCTAAGCAAAGAGAAAATGGCATAAGAAGGAATTTACAGCTTTTCTGAAAGTTGGACCTGCAAAAGGAGGCATCCTTTCTGAACCAATGGCTTTCTGTGGTGGTTTGCTGCTGCTCATTTTATGAAATTTGTAAACTACACTGATTCTGAAAAAATTATGGACTTAATATAAGAATGCGCGTCTATTATCTCCTCCCTGACCATCATACTAACACCATTCATCACAGGATCATAGAAAAGTAGGGCTAGGAGAGACCTCAGAGAGTCATTTAATCCAGTCTTCCGCTCAAGGCAGGATTTTCCAGCCAAGGATCTGTCCAACCTGCTCCTTGAAAATTTTCAAGAATAGATATTCCACAGTTTCCCTAGGTAATTTGTCCCAATGCTTGACTGCCCTCATAATTAGAAAGTTCCTCCTAATATACCAACCTAGTTGCCTCTGCTGTGGCTCAAGGCCATTGTTCCTAGTCCTGTTCCCTATGGCCACAGAGAAAAGACCATCTTCACCCTAACAGTTTTCAAATACCTGAAAGGTGATTATCAAATCCCCCCTCAGTCTTCTCTTCTCCAAACTAAATTGTCCTTGGTCGTTCAGCCTTTCCTTATAAGTCTTGCTTCCCAGGCCCCTAATCACTCTTATCACTCTGTGCTGATTCTCTCCAATCTGTCCATATCCTTCTTGAAGCATGGGGCCCAAAACAGGACACAGTGCTCCAGGTGAAATCTCATCAGTGCTGAACAGAGCAGAAGAATCACTTCTCTTGATTTGAAAGTGACACTCCTGTTAATGCAAAGCAGTATGCACTTGG
>NW_017728886.1:100340230-100359383 GCF_001723895.1 Crocodylus porosus | reverse complement strand
TCATACTACATCCATCCAGGTTGATCTTAAACAGGTTTTGGCCACTTTGAAAGTGGTTTATGTGCACTGAACTTCTGTTGCGTTACAGATCTGAACCAGTTTCTGATCACTTATACTGGTTTGTATGTAATTTATGTCCCTAGCCCAAAAGTTTAACTACTGTTAGTTTTAATATTCAGTCCCAAGTACACTGGAGCAGCTCCTACTGCCTCCATAGGTTTCCTTTTCATCACTGCTGATACAAAATTCCCTGCAAACTAATGCTGTAGCATCACTCTTCATTTCAGCCTTGTGAATGGCAAATTTTACATCCGTTTCAGTTCAAATCCTGCATCTTTATGTCCTTCACAAAACCAAGCAAGGGAGCTAATGAAGCACAGAACTTGTAAGGGGGTGCATGTAGGTTGAATCATCATCCTATAGATACAAAGTGAAAGCAGAGCAGTGGTTGCTACTGAAGTGTCAAGACTGTCATTGTGCATTTGAAACTTCTTTACGCTTATTGTGAGTGCAGAAAGACCAATGGATCTCATACGTTGCTCCATACCCAGGGCACCGAGGTGCAGCACTCTAGAACTACCCTTAAGTGGGCACTGCAAACTAATCAGGTAGCCTTGGCTAGGGAACGTCATTCACACAAACCAACACTCTTACAAATAGGTTACAATAAGGTAATAAAATTGTCAGGAGAATAGGTCCTTTAGAACTTTTAGATTCCATCCACACAACAAATTTTCATTATTTGTAATAATTTAGACTCACGGTTGGCTCATACACAAGATGGCAGAATTCTTTTTGATAACCATGGCAGCTGCTCATATTTTTTCCCTGCAAAAGACCTATACTAGTGTATGGTTGACTTCATATAACTAGGTAAGCACCCTTTTTTTTCCCCTCACAAGACACACAAAACACCTTGTCCATGTAACCAGGTGGGATAATTCTCCTTCCTTCCCACATTCTGGGAAACAAGAGCGTCACAAAGTATATTGCCCCATGAAGCAATGGAATTGCTCTGTCTGCAGCTGGGAGTTGAACATCCAGTTTCCCAGAAAAGCACTTATACAAGCAATTAATCCACATGGAAGGAACAGATGTAGAAATACATTTATGATGTCATAAAAGTTGCCACATGGTTACAAGCTGAACTGCATTATTTTTAAATTAAGCTGACCATGTTCCAACCATTGTCACTTGGTTTAGAAGAGCTATTAAGCATGGATTTTGTAGTAACTGATTAGAAACAAGCTCACCATCAGCAATCGCAAATAATACTTCAGTTGCAATCAGACAACTTTTCTGACATCACAGCCATCCTTCCGAATCCCCATGTATCATATAAACACTATTAAAGTTTGATGATAACAGCAAAGTCTTAGAGGGAAACGTTTGAAGGCAAAGGAAAGCATAGCATACAGACATACAGTAAAAGCTCTGTTATCCAGCACCCCCCTGGAATGGGGGATGCTGGATAACAAAATATGTTGGTTAATTGAGTGACCCGAGCCACCACTTCTCCCATTGCGTCTGGGGCATCCCACCGTTCCTCCTGCGGCATCGCCACCCCTCCTGCGCAGCCCGCAGGGAGGCAGGTCCCACACAGCCCTGCACAGTCTGTTATGTCCCCAGGTCGTGGGGGCTCAGCAGTGCAGGCTGCTTTGCCCCGGGCCACAGGGGCTTGACAAACCGGAAGTGCCACAGTGAGCACTTCTGGTTTCACTTTATCTTACAAGCCAGCATGCCAGTTAATTGAGCGTCCTGTCTTGTAAGATGCTGGTTAACAGAACTTTTACTGTAGATGGAAAAAGAAAAGAAAAAAAGATGACACAAGAAGGAGGAGCATAAAAACCTAATAGGAAGTACCTCCTTTAGGATGAACTAAATCCCCTGATCTGATCAGGAAAATGAGAAAGTATACAAAGAAAATTGAGTCTCCATTTTCAATTTACGGAGAACATCTGAAATAGTTACAGAGGGCGCCCCATCCATGTGTAGCGAAGATACTCCGATGTGCTGTAATTACAGTGTCAGGGAACAGACTCGATTAATCTATACTGAAATTAATAGTCAGAGTTAATTAATCAACTTCAGCATTCCCACACTGAAAAATGGCAGCCGGAGCTCATTTGATAGCTTTAGTTAAAGTGCCCCCACTGCCATTTTTCAGCACGGGGATTCTGATGCATGTGATGCTCTGGGCACTTTAATTAAAGTGGCTCTCAGAGCCACTCTAATTAAAGCATACCCCACCCCTCCCCACCAGCCAGCATATGTATAAATGCCTAGACTGGAAAACCTCAATTTGAAAAAATGAAAAATATATATTCAGTTTGAAAAAAAAATTATGCTTCCATTTCAGTTTTTCTACATTTTTCCTTTAAGGGCATAAAAATGAAACTGCAATACTTTCCATCAACATAGCATAACAACATCCGATGGGAGGACTAAGATTCACCAAAAGCATACAAGATCAGTAACAATGGCTGCTGACAGGTGTTGGGAGGGCGGGGAAAAAAACCAAAAAAGCATTTTACCGGAAGCAGCAGTGCATTAGTTTGACCTAGCTCTGATGCATCTGTATAGTTCGAGCATTTTAGTGGGGCTTTTTGGAACTTTATCTAATAGCTGATTCAATCAGCTATTAGATAAAAGTACATAAGTGGGGTGCATCAGGATCTGGAGGAATGTCTGTTCACCAGAGTACCCCAACAGATAACAAGGACTAATGGTCCTAAACTCCTCCAAGACCGTTTTAGACTGGTCATAAGGAAAAATTTCTTTACTGTCTGAGCCCCCAAGGCCTGGAATAGACTCCCTCCAGAAATGGTGCAGGCACCTACTCTGGACTTATTCAAGAACCATTTGGATGCTCACCTTGCTGGGATCCTTTGACCATAGCCGACTTTCTGGCCAAGCAGGGGGCTGGACTTGATGATCTTTAAGGTCCCTTCCAGACCTAACATCTATGAAATCTATGAAAAGGGCCCAAAAAGCCCCATTGAAGTGCCCAATATATAGAGGTGTTGGGCGAGCCAGGTCCAAATAATGCAATGCATCTTCTTAGCATGCACTGGGGCTCAGTGTAGAGGCACATGGAGTTTGAAGTCAAGTGCCATTTTGTTTTTGGATAGGGATAGAAGTTGCGTGTAAACTGGTTAAGTCATTAGCAACTGGTTTAAACCTGTAACAGAACAAAAGTTCAGTGCAAATGAACCAGTTACAAAATGGCTGAAACTGGTTTAAGATAAACTTGGTCAAATGTAGTATCAGACTTAACAGATTTGGATCAAACTAATTTATGAAACTTCTGTCCCACCCCTTCCTGGTTTAAAGTTAAAGCAGAGTCCCCCAGCATACTTTCCAGCAGAGAAGGGTTGAGGGGGGAAGGAGGCAGGGACTGCCCCCCCCCCCAGCAAACCTCAACTGGGGTCTGGGGCCAGGGAGGGGGGTTAACCTCCCTTCTCCCCAAGTTTAGAGCTGCCTTGCCCTGCTAAACTTACTGAAAGTTACTGCTGGCTGTGACTGTGGACTACAAATCCCAGAGGCATCTGGAAACAGGAAGACAAAGTGATGAGCAACCCTGCAGAGTCCTGCTGCTGTGATTCTGGACTGCAAACCCTGGAGAGCTCAGGGGCAGCAGGAAGAAAAAGCGAACACACAGCCCATGCTGGCTATGTGCCAGAGTGCTGTGTTCTGGCACCACCCTCCCAGCTTCTGGCCAGAGCAACTGCAGGCATGTGGCAGCATTTCCTAAATCAAAATTGAATGCATGTCCAGTTGTTTCTTAATTTAATCTCCACAATTTAGACTAACCTGCAAAGACTGAATGAATTCAGCCTCAGGCTTTCCGACTGTCTATACTTAGGCTTTATGTTCAACACTGAGAAGTGCTCCATCTGGCAAGGAAAAATGTGCTCCATCTGGTGAGGAAAAATCTGCAACAAACTTACAGGCTCACTGGTGCTATGCTAGCTAGCACCACGTCCAAAAGAAACCTGGGGGTCATAAAATGAATAGGAGCCACCAGTTTGATGCTGCAGTTAGCAGAACAAACAATATGCTGGTATGTATCAACTGGTGCATGTCAAGCAAAACTAAGAAAATTATTCTCCCGCTCTACTCGGCATTGGTGAGGCCACAACTGGAGTACTGTGTCCAGTTCTGGGTGCCACACTTCAAAAAGGATGCGAGTCCAGATAAAAGCCACTTGTATGATTAGACGCCTAAAAGGGAAAGCTGTACAAGGAAAGGCTGACAGGTAAGGGACTGTTTAGCCTAGAAAAGAAAAGACTTTGGGGGGATTTGGTGGCAGTTTATAAATATATCAGGGGTGAGCATCAGGGGCTAGGCAAATAACTATTCACCAAAGCACCCCAGGGGAAAACCAGGAGCAACAGTTAAACTCCTAGAAGAAGGTTTCAGACTGGATATAAGGAAAAACTTCTTCACAGTTCATGTGACCAGACTCTGGGATAGACTCCTGGGGGTGGGGGGGGATGCAGGCACCCACCCTGGAGATCTTTAAAAGAAGACTGGATGCACAACTTCCTGGGGTTATTTGGCCCCAGCAGTCTTTCCTGCCCACAGCAGGAAGCCTGGACCCACTGATCTCATGTGGTCCTTTCCAGCCTTAAACTTCTGAATCTATGTCTGTAAGCAGCCAAAGATACTCCTTTTGTTTCATAAAAAGGTCTCTATTGATAAAAACAGCTGAGCTAAACAATTACAAATATAAGTAAGTTTTATTCTGCAGAGAAAGTGCCTTATTTCCCCTATCGTGCCCTACCAAATCTCTCCATGTACTATCAGAAACTCTTTAAATCTTTTTTTTGGCCAGTACTGCAGGACCTAACTGGTTTCGCTCTTTTTGGAGCTCATCAGCTGCAGGTAACGGCTTAGTAAAGTTGTCATGGTCAACATTTAAAAAAACAAAAAAAACAAGAAAGGATTCATTTGTATTAGAAGACTTTTACATAATGAACACGTTTTCCCTTCAAGACTGTTGTCATATGTGTCTTAAATTCAAAACAGTAGGTAAAAGAGTTTCTGTAGCAGGTTGTCAGTTCATATAACAATCTTTATTACAGTAGGCATACTTGCCCCAGACGATACAACATAAACCATCAATCAGCAACCAAATAAATACATAAACAATTAAGGGTTAACTGGCACCCTGCATTTTTTTCCGAGCCCTAAAAGAGTATCCTGGCTTGACACTGCAGCCTCTAGCCACGCAGTCTTCTCTCCCCCCCTAGCTCTCTTCCCTGGGAGATTTTAACTTCCTCTGCAGCAGTCAATTATTCTCATCAGCTACCCTAAACCTCCGCAATAATCTTCTTAACACCTGTGGCTGGGCTACAACCCCCGAGGCATGTAGCCTGCTACAGTTACCTTTTTAACAGAATCACTTCTGTACTCTAGTATTGAAACTCACAGGTAAGATCCTGGTTTTCTCTGATTTAAAAAAAATCCCCAAGTTACAGTTAAAAAAAAGTAACTTCAAATCCACATTTGTCCATGATTAAAATGAAACACTACTACACACACACACACACGTGGCATTTCATTTAAATCATGGGAAAATGTGGATTTGGGTGTTTTTTTGTTTTTCTGAAAACTGAGGATTTTTTTAAATCAGAGAAAACCTGTATCCCTGCTGATCACTATCATGGTGTCTACTAGAGGTGCACCAATAAAGATTTCCTTGGCCAATACCAATGGGTGTTTATAATTAAGAAGCCATATCATCCAATGCAGCCTTGCAACTTGAAGAGCGGCATCTGACCGGTAAGTCTGTGTGGGTGAAGTGGCATGGAGGGGCAGATCAAGGCCCCTCACAGTGAGAGAGGGAGGCAAGGACCAGGGCTAGAGCAGGCACTGCCAATTCACAGCAGTGAACGTGACCAGGGGCCAGAATCAGGACAGACCTGTGGATGGCTCGCCTGAAGGTATGGGGGGTGAGGGGGGGAGTGAAGGCGGACAGCCGCCCACTGCTGCACATACCCCCAGGGGAAGCCTGGGGGGCATGTGCCCCATGGATTTGTGCATGTGGCAAGGGTGATCTGCCCACTGCAGGCTATGGTTGCACCAACCTCTTCCCAACGGGAGGAATGGGTTTTGAGTGGGGCAGCCAGCGGCAGCACTGGGAAGGGTGGCTACAAGGTAGGCTACGGCCACCCCAAAATTCCCCATAGCCACCCCTCCCAGTGCCACTACTGCCCACCCCCACCTGCCTCGAGCGCAGCCCCAGCCCAGTCCCCCCCACCAGGAAGAGGTTGGCACAGACCCTGGCCCCAAGCCCACATCAGGCAGCCTGTCTTCACACTGTGCACAAATCTGGGGGGACACATGCCCCCCCCATGCCTCCCCTGGGGGTGCACACAGTGACAAGGAGCCACCCAGCCCTTGCCGTGCCCCTTCTCCACCCTCCCACACCCCCTGGACAAGCCGCCTACAGGTCCATCTTGCTTCCAGCCCTGGGGTCGCAGTCACTGCCCTGGATGGGCAGAGCCCTACCTCACCTCACTCACCATGAGGGCCTCAATCTGTCCCCCCCGACATCCCTTCCCTCCCACAGACTTACTGACCAGACACTGTTCTCTAAACTGCTGGGCTGCATTCCTGGCCACATGTTCGCAGCATCTGTGCACATACGTGCAACACTTATCAGTGACATTACTGGCTACACTGCCCAAGAAACAGCAGATTGCCAATAATGTTAATGTTCCTTTTATCGGTGCTAATTCAATATGCAACCAATATATTGGTGCACCTCTTGTATCTATGTTACATTTACTTTAAGTTGGTATAGTTACTTACATAAGCAAGCCATAGAAAAGCTGTCTTTTAGCTTGTAAAATACAAGCTTTCTGCATTTCAGACATGGGGCCTTCAGCCAGATTGCAAAAATTTTGTATGTAGAACCTAACCAATTAAGAATAGGTTTGGGTATTTGACTGATCAAAAAAATATAATAAAATATTGTCAAATAATGATCATATATTTTGAGCACTCTCTTATTGAAACAAACGAAGAGAAAGACTCTAATCTTCAGTAGGTTAGCTGTTTTTGCCAATTAAACAAATAACTTATTGTGAAATAATAAAATTAAATTCTAAAAGATTGCAAGAAATTTTTATACCTACCAATATTAGGTAAATGTAATCATAAATGATATTCAAGACTCAACAGTTCTTCTTTTCCATGGCTTTTACCCCCAAAACCCAAGGTCAGGCCAAACAGCTATAAAATTTTTAAAAAAAACCCCACCAAACCCCACAGAAATAAAACTCAAGTAACAACTACAAAAGACAAGAGCCCATTTAAAAAAATGTGGTTATGCTATGTAGGTAGCAGGCCAACTCTTCAAGAATACTGGTGTTTGCATTTCCATTTGGAGATGTCTGCAGTCACAGCAGATGGCAACTTGGAGAAGCTTTTCTATGCTGCTGGGTTTAGTTCTTTCCTCAGCAGAGAGGAGTTTCCGCATCCACACACAATGGAAAGGGGTAGGAGGCTGGAGAAAAACAGGGCAGGCCTGTGTGGGGAGGAAGAGAGGGGGCTGACTCCTATAGTATTAAGGGGGCAAGAAGCCTTCATTCTTGCCCTTCCTTAACAGATGACAATATAATGCAATAAAAAGGGTCGGCAATAAAAACAGTACAATGGCACTCTCACCTTCATGGAATATTTGACTTTTTTGCAGCCAAATAACAGGTGGTCGATTGACCAATAAATTACATAGCTTGCCAGCCCCAATACAAAACAATTCATTTTTTGTGTATTCTGAACAACTATGAACAATGTCAGAAAATAAAGGGGTTCTTTACATAAAAATAACACCTAAATTCCTCTTACCCTCTAAAATTAGTTACTTCAGCTTCCCTTAATGTGCTGTAATGCCACAGGAAACCAAAAGGAAAATCAGCTGGCCTTAGCGGGATCCAATAACCTCCTTCAGCAAAAATGTCAGAGAAGCTACTTACTGTAAAGGTCAGTTACAGTGGTCTACATGTGTGTGAATCTGGGTTCTTACATTTGAAAGTAAAAGCCTCCTTCAGAGAAAGAATGAAATGGAGTAATGGGAAAACAGATTTAGATCCATAAGACTCCTCTTAAGAAGTGGCACATTGAAGGTTCCTACCTGAACCATATCTGCGAGCGACCAGCAGGGGAGATCATGCTTAGAGCAACCAACATGGGTTCATTCGAGGCAGGTCCAGTCAGACCAACCTGGTGAACTCCTATGACCAAGTCACAAAAACCTTGGATGCAAGTGTCATGGTGGATGTAGTCCTTTTGGACTTTAGGAAGGCCTTTGACGCTGTCTCTCACCCCATTCTCATTAAAAAATTAGGCGACTGTGCCGTTGATGCCTACACAGTGAGATGGGTTGCAAATTGGCTGGAGGGCCACACCCAGAGAGTGGTGGTGGATGGGTCTTTTTCAACTTGAAGGGATGTGGGCAGTGGGGTCCCCCAGGGCTCCGTCCTCAGGCCCGCACTGTTCAACATCTTCAGCAGCCACTTGGATGAGGGGGAACGAGGGGACAATGGTGGGGGGGAATGAGGGGGTGAAAAGCACCTTGTTCAAATTCACGGATGACGCTAAGATGTGGGGAGAAGTGGGCATGCTGGAGGACAGGAACAGGCTGCAACTAGATCTGGACAGGTTACAGGGGTGGGCAGATGAAAACAGGATGGGTTTCAATACTGACAAGTGCAAGATGATGCACCTGGGGAGGAAGAACCAGCAGCATACCTACAGGCTGGGGAACTCCCTTCTTGTCAGCACAGAGACAGAAAAGGATCTTAGAGTCATCATTGATTCCAAAATGAACATGGGCTGCCAATGTGGGGGTGCAGTCAGGAAGGCTAACCGCAGCTTGTCATGCATCCACAGATGCATCACAAGCAGATCCAAGGAGGTGATCCTCCCCCTCTATGTGACGCTGGTCAGGCCGCAGTTGGAGTTCTGCATCCAGTTCTTGGCACCGCGCTTCAGGTGGGATGTGGACAACATGGAGAGGCTCCAGAGAAGGGCCACTCACATGATCAGGAGGCAGCAGGGCAGGCCCTACCAGCAGAGGCTATGGGACCTGAACCTGTTCAGCCTCCACAACAAAAGGCTGAGAGGGGATCTGGTGGCCATCTGCAAACTGGCCAAGGGGGACCAGTAGGCAATGGGAGAGTCCCTGTTCCCCCGAGCACTACCAGGAGTAACAAGGCATAACGACCATAAGTTGACTGAGAGTAGATTCAGGCTAGACATCAGGAGGCACTACTTTAGAGTCAGGGCAGCAAGGATCTGGAACCAACTTCCAAGGGAAGTGGTGCTCACTCCTACCCTGGGGGTCTTCAAAAGGAGGCTAGATAGACACTTAGCCAGGCTCATTTGACCCCAGCATTCTTTCCTGCCCATGGCAGGGGATCGGACTTGATGATCTGCTCATGTCCCTTCTGACCCTACCAACTATGAAACTATGGAGGAGAAAAAGAGCTCAGACACACAACAGCAAGAAAGAGGATGATAAAAATTCATAAAAAGGAGTTAAAAAGGAATATAACGGAAAAGAAAGAAAACACTAATGGAAAAAAGTTGGTAAATGTGTACCTCATTCACATTTTTTTTTTATAAATATTCAGATAGCAATTTTAAACTTTACAAAATACTATGCAAGACTTTTTAAACAGAAAAATATTTGATCGTTACAGTAGTACTTTAATTTTGAAAGCAATGGGAAAAAAACTTTATGAATCCACACAACAAATTCACAAAAAGGATGTCCAAATCCAAAACAAGATTTACATATGCTTCATATATTTTTCAGGGTAAGCTGATCTGGGGCATTTATGGAGTATCTCCAGTAAGTCGCATAAAAACGTGTCACTGGGGCTAAGTGAATCTGCTTTGACACCAACTCACAAAAAATGATTTAAGGCATCTTCATCTTATGTGACCCCTCTGCTGTTTTCTCCCCCAAATACTGCGTTCTATCCTTGCAGTCTAACCTCATTCTTCACAACTACTTGTCTGAGTGGGAAAATGACAGGAAACTCTAGCTCCTTAACCCCAAACTTCTGCTGGTTGCTGAAAACACTAGTGGTTAGTACCTTTGGTACATAAAGTATCTAATTGTACCTAAAAGGTAGCTGGTGATTACATTATATACTGATATCATGTAATAATTGATGGAAATCTGAAGAGAGGGTATTAATTATAATTTTATCCTCCTGTACTTAAGTTCCTCAGCTTTATTTAATTAATTTACTTAAGTCTACAAACCTCACATACATGAAACCACAATAAAATCTGAGAGCAGATCTGATGAAACGAGAATCAGCACTGAAATATGTTACAATTTAATTCTGAACTTTCTTTGCAGTACAAGAAACGTTATCAATACATCACATGTAAAAACAGATGCAGTGATGCATATAGCACATGAAGTATTTGTCTTGTGTAGCATGAACTGTTACAAATCTCATGTTTATAAAATTAATCAGAGATTTGGATTTTATTTAGGCACTATTTTCTCAAGTGTTCTGTTCCTCCTGCAACTGATTTCTGGTATAAAAATCAATGTTAAAGTAGGAACAAGTCCAACAGCCCCTTAGAAAGCTAAATAGGAATAGTACGTTAGCAGAGCATCAAGGAAAATTTTAAAAAGAAAACAGACAATGCCTCAAAGATAGGAGATAGCACGTACTACCTGAGGAGAACAAGCAGTTTATAGAACATCTCAGTCCCACTTTTGTGAAGCATGCTTGTGTCTTGTATAACCTAGGGACAAGAGTAGTATGTGCCTAAAAGCTTACCAAACCTCTCCCCCAACTATAACATTTCTCCAATAAAAGGTACCACAAAAACAAAAAAAGCAAAACATTTTACCTCTCCAGCATCAAAAAATAAATCTTACCACCGATTCTGGTAGGGCTGAATTCAGATATAGATTGGTGACAAAATTTGTAATTACTGCAGAACTGTCATACTAGATTCTTCATTTAAATGCACAGTTCATTGTTAATATAGGCTTACTTGCTTTTTTTTCCATCTTGTCTGACCTTTGCTGATTCCTTCCCTTCCAGAACTCCCCACTTTTTCCTCTATAAAAATGCTGTGAACTTGAACAAATAGAACATTTTCTGTCCAACTACAAAGATATCGGTGAGGAAACCGTGTTATGTAATTTAAGCCAAACATGGGAAAATAAGAAATAAATAAACTATTCTTAGTAATGAGGGGAGGGGTTATTTCACCACTTTGTTGTCATTTTTAAATGTCTTACCTTTCCTCTCCTGCTCTCCTTCAACACAAATTGGTCAACTTCCTACAGCAATGCAGAAACCCAGAAAAAGAGAAGGAAACATACCAGCATAACAGAGGAAAAGGTTACAGATGTGGACAGCATAGTATAAAATAGCAGTGAAAGAGAAAGAGCTACTTAAAGGTTAATTCATAAGAGAACTCAAACTATGATAATTCCAGCACTGATGATTTGCAAAGTTTTTTTTTCCTCAAATAAAAAAAAAATACAGCAGTGTTGTATTTAGTCGAAACAATGTTTTCTGGAGACTATGTAAAATAAATGTCCTATTTGCTCCCTATTCAAAAGAATAAGATTTTGTATTGTTGATTGCCAAAATAATGATAAGAAGGTAATTTATGTAGGCCTGCTAAATTCTGGAAGAAAAAAACATCTTGGGCTTCAATTTGGAAAAGAAAAGAAAAGAAAGACAGTCTCAGATAATCCCTTTTCTTTCAAAAGTAGAACATATATAGATATAAAGAATAGCCTTTTAATTTTCATGTATGGAAATGAACAAATTCTGGAGGCAGAATTATAAAACTACCATCACATTTTACCTTCTAAACATAACTGTACACATTAAAAAGAATTTAAAATTACTCCTGATGTCTACAGCAACATTGCAGTTACCCAAGTCATTCAGAAACAAATTCTAGAAAAACCACTTAAGTGATTAGTGCAAAACAACTTTTTTTTTTTCCCCAGGCAAACCCTATATTAAAGTGGAGCATCTAACAACGTGTGTTAAAATACTTTTAGGAAAATGAGTATTTGTTTACTCTCAGCAGAACAGATATGCCATTAAACTTTCATCTCCATTAAAGAAGGGTTTTTTGAGCCAAAGAGAATAGCCATGGTCCAGTTTCTAAGAATGGAATAATTACACAGAAAAGGTAATTTACGAGGATGTTTCAGAAACTAGCAGCAATTTCTAAATAAAACCATTTTGTGTGCAAAAATAGTTTTCTGAACCACATCACTCCTTTACGTAGTTGTTTTGCTTTGTAATACAACTATTCCAGCGAGTTAGAAATTTCTTGATACTGTCCTCAAATAAGATTTTTGGTTGCTGTGACTCTGGCATCAGAAGTTGCACCACTGGCAAATATGCACCCACAAAGAGCCTCCTTCATAGCCCAAGCAAGTGATAATCACTTAGTGCAAGGTCGGGACTGTAGGGCAGTTGTGGCAGTGGGTGTTGCTATTGACTGTGACCTCCATGAAGTGGACAAGGAGTGGTCCTATGTCAGTGGTCACTTGATCAACTGGTCAATTGCGAAGCCTCTGACAGTCGATCTCAGCCTGTCAGAGGCTCCACAATTGGGAGCAGCAGGACGCACATGGCTGGGCTGACCTATGCCCCCAGCCACCCAGGCTGCACTCAGCGAGTGGGGTCAAAACCTGGGCAGCTTGTCCGGGAGGCGGGGGGGGGGGTAGATCCTGGAGTGCCGAAAAGTAATCTTCACCATAAAAAGGTTAGTTACCACTGTCCAATGGGTGGTGGCAATGATGTGCATTTTCACTGTGTGCTCTGCTTTTTGCTCAGGATTGTAATGGTAGACCCAGGCATCGTTCCTGGTAATGATGCACAAGAGGAACCCCTCACCTTCATCCCATACATCTTGCAGAGGCTGGGGATACATTTCCACACACTGTCTTTTTTGATGCACATGCAACAGTTGCTTTGGCACCCAATGGGCACATACTTTCAGGTAATTCAAGTGACCATACAAAATGGCATGGATCCTGAAAGCATTTACCTGTTGCCCCCACTAGCTCAGGAATACTACTTGTCTGCTTACATGCATTGCGCTGTCAACCTTGGCAACGTTTTCCTCCCCTGTGGCTATGCTGTGGCATGCCACCTGGGGTTCATCCAGTATGGACATGCAGCTGTTTCTGAACTTCTCCACCCACTTATACACCTTCCATTGAGCCATACAGTTCTCACTATATTGTGCCACAATCCAATGGTGAATTTCACCAGACAGCAGATCTTTGGCACACAGAAATCAAATGTCAGAACACTGTTCTTCTTTTGTACACACAGACAATGTGGCCATGCAGCTGTCAATGTGCTCACTAGCATCACATGCAGGTTCAGCCTAAAGGGATGGCAGCATTGTCAAATGCACCCACCAATGCTCCCCACTGCTGTGTAGTTTCCCACTTTCTTGCAGATATGCAGCATGGGCAGCTGTTTTGCTGTTTGTTTCTGAAACACCCTTGTACCACTGAACAATAACAGTACATATAAAAATACATAAAGACAACAGATTCTTATGGTAATAAGCATGATTATACAGAACACATGAATGTTGTAATTTAAAGTATGTTTACCTCATATTCTTTTCTGCAAATTTTCAGGATGTCATTCTTTGAAGAAGCCTGAAATCAGTTAAATTGCTTATGTTAATGTACAGCATAAGCTAATTAACAAGAAAATCACGTAGCAAAGATTTGACATCTGTCCCTCACCTTCCCCTTCCCACAGCCTCAAACACCCCCACCTCTACTCCCCCACAGTCTTGTAGCAGGCAAACTGAGTTATGCTAAGACTTTTTAGCCATAGTCCAGGCCTTCCCAGAACCAAGCAACAAAATTGAACAGAGCGCCTTCCGTGGCACCAGGAGACGCGAGTGCTGTGATTAGGCGCTAAGTGAGCAAGGCACAACAGTATCCTTATAAAGAATGTGCCTGGCACAGTGCCAGCAGACTGGTGCACCATATATGAAACACTTGGCACAGTACCAGGGAACTGGACAATTTGGGATGAGAAAAGTTATAAAAGTGATGGACAAACAAAGGAACATGTGTGTTAGCATGATGTGACCCTGGGAGGAGAGATGCAGCTGCTGGGTCCCTGCTCGAACAGTGGGGAGCCACAAACTAAAATCCCACACACCCAATGCAGGACCCGAGGCCTGGTATCCGCAAAGGTCACTGGTTTAATGTCCAAGGAACCACCTGTCAGGTCGTACTATGGGAAGAAAACCTGTAATATTGCCTAGGGGATACTATTAAAGTTCACTTGATACCACACTGGACGATTTGCCATGTTAATCTTTGCGGGGGCTCTGGCAAAAATAATTCTATTTCTTCCCCCAACCTGCAGCCTTTACTCCCCCAGTTGCTTCCCCCGACCCTTCTGCTGCTTACCTTTTCTCAAGCTCTGACAGGCCCTGGCCCCGCTCCAACCTAGGGCACAAATCATATGCTTGGCCCAGCCCTAGCCCAATCAAGCAGTAGTAGCGTAGCACCACCACATGCAAGATGGCAGCTCAGGCCATGCTCTGGTTCAGGGGATGAAGCTACTATACTGCTGCTGCTGCTGCTACAGGGCTGGAACAAACATGCTCCATACTGGAGCAGGGGTGAATCCTGCTGAAGCTGGAGCAAGCATAAGAGAAGGGAGGGGAGAGAGGCTACGGGGGTGGGGGAAGATGACGGAAGGGAGACCCAAGGCTGCAGGGGAGGGGACAGGCACAGGGGTGCAAGCAGTGGGGGGATAGGTGGCAAGGGGGCAAGGTGCTGGGGAGCAAGGGGCAGGGAGTCAAGCTGCTTACACCCCACAGGTCTCCCCCACTTCCCCCCCAAATGCCCCCCATAACATCTGCTCTGTTACCTCTCAGCTCAAATTCTTGGGGAACCCCGACACAGGACGCAGACTGTCTGACTCGCAAAAAATCCCCCCCTCCCCTCCTCTACCTAAACAGAAACTGATTAAAATGCTGTGGGAGACGCACCTAAAACCCTCCAGATAGGGGTGATAAGAGTGAAACAACTGCCCTAGGTCTCATTTGCATCTGAGATGGAACCAGATGACCATTCATTTACTTGAGAGATGGAGACCAGAAAGCCTGAGACAGAGACTGCAGTGAATTCTGGAATCAGAGGAGCACTGCATGATGGGGAAGCTGTGCTCCAAATGCTAATCAACTCACACCCAGCTCAGCATTTATCAGACCAGTTCTAATCTGGATTTACAAAGGACTTCCCCCTCACACACACACACCCCCCCCTCTAAGCAGAAGTAAGTTTAATAGGCATCTTGGGCCATACATTCCCCGGTCCCACTACGGGAGGCCTATTTAATCTTAATTGGCTAAAACTCGTTTGCTGGGTTAGGGAATGCTGAGGCAAAGACACCAAGTCAGAGGGGGTATGGGCAACATTTGAACAATGGTAAAGTGTTCACCACAGCATCCAGCCCGTTGGAGCCCTGACCACAAGTGCTGTCATACTTTTCCCACGATGACTGGTGGAAGTCCTCCTCTCCCAAAGGTTATGAACACTCCAATAATTGCCTCAAGTCTGTTAAAAGACTATAGTAAGATCTGGAAAAGTCAGGCTAAGCTGAGGCTTGTTCACAAGTAAAAATCCAAAACCCTGATGCTGCAAGCTATCTACTGTTTCTGAAGAAGCCAGGAGATTTCTCATCAGTATATCTGCTATCCATAGGAATTCCAAGCTGGCTCCTAAGTATCTGGTTACTCCCTAACCTTATGTTTCTTGATTATCAATCAGTTTCCTGAGATGTTCCAAACCAGATAACCCCTTGTCAATAGAAGAGACAATTTGAGTTACACTATTGAGAATGCTTGAAAGAAGCTGAACTGAGGGTATAAAAATCTGTAAAAGAAGCAGCAAAAGTATGTGTGTGTGTACTTCAAGAGGAGAAGTCTCTCTGACACCACCCACTTTCTTCTTGAGAGGCTGAAGGAGGCAGATCATCTCCCTTCAAGGGCTGTGCTGAGAACTTTAACCTGTCAGCTTTGCTACCTGAGTGCCTTGGACTGGTGAGATCCCAGCTCTCTCTCTTTTCTCTCTAGGCCTAAATTTCTGAACTTGAACTGTATTAGTTAAGCTTGAGCAAAGTTTCCCCAAATACTTAGTGAAACCAGGATAATACTGTGATTGTTGTGTTTGTTTTTCCTGTGTATGTCTATTACTACTAGTGCTATTATATATTTCATATACTTAGCAATAAATAACTCTTGTAGTCAAACTGGTGGTAACTGAGTGTATTTTTCCTTCACTACTTCTCCTTCCCCACTTGCTCTGCAGCAACGCTCCTTTTACCTAAGCTAAAGATCCCCGTGAAGCCCAAAAATACTGTGGGGTCTGCTCATCAAGAGGCTAAAAGATTGGGACGTGCCGAGTTTGAAACACATAAAGCTTGTACAGGCTGACTGACCCAGTTTGGCTCAGACATGCCCTAACGAACTGAATGCTGGCCCATGAGGGTATCATCTGGACACCCAGCCAGATTCAGAGGTATTCTGTTTAACTGTGTGCTTGTGTCTGACTGCAGTTTATTGTTGCTCTGATGAACTGATTCTTGGCATATGAGGGTGTCAACCTGTCCATACTGATCAACCCGGCTGGGTCAGGCATGTCACATTAATGTGTGTATGACTGATTTGGTGACTGGAGGAACCCAGCCCCATTGAAACTGAGTCCTGCAAGATAGCTCCATTGGGAGTGAGGATTTGCAGAAGGGAGTTATACAGCTCCATACAGAAACACCAGTACACACAAGCAACACATTGATAGAATTACCAAGACCAGAGAAACATATCCCTAATAAATGAGCACACCCCAAAGTGATGGACAAATCTGGTAACAGCTCCACTACTGTCTCCCCCTACAACTGTTTGCCTCACTGCAGGGGGGGAGGGGAGAGACAAATTTAAGATGGCCCTCCAATAATTAGGATTTATACATAGAAAATTATAACAAATTTAGAAATTTTCCATACATAGACTGTAATTTTGTGTATGGGACTGGGGGGATCATTTTAAGTTCAGGGTCATCTTGGATGTGGATAAATACAATAACATACATTTGTTAAAAAAAAATCATAACAAAGCAATTTGATTTCAGTCTTTGACAGGAATTTGACAGGGTAATTTGATGGATGAGAGGAAGCAGTGGACATAATATACTCAAACCTTAGCATGGCTTTTAATACAGACACTCTTGCAAGTAAATGAGAGATATGCGGCCTAGACAGAATTACTGTTACGTGGATACACAACTGGTAGACTAACTAGAAAAAAAGAGTAATCGTAAATGGCTCAATAGCAGAATGGCAGGAGGGTCCCACAGACACCTGTTTTGGGTCTGGTGCTGTTTAACACTTTTAGTAATAAAACTTGGACACAGGAAGACAGAACTTCCTGATCAAGTCTGCAGATGACATGAAACAGGGTGGGCTTCTGAACACTTGGCAGGATTAGATTCAAAATGGCCATGATAGTGCCGAGTTGTCCAAGCTAAACGACAGAATGGAATTTCACACACACAGACACAAGGTGCTACACCTTAGGGAAGAATAAGCAAATGCACAAATACAGCTGGGTATTGCTGAGAAGGATCTGGAAGTTTTGGTGAATCCCAGACTCAACATGAGTCAGTGTTGTGATGCAGCTGCTAAGAAAAAACAAAGCAATTTTAAGCTGTATCAAAAGATATATGGTATGTATAGTAAGACACGGGAAGTGACAATACCATTCTGCTAAGTATCAGTAAGGCTTCAGCTAGAGTCAAGGGTTTGTTTGTTTTTTGATATCTTCTATTGGACCACCTGTATAATTGGGATAGATATGGAACAGAGAATGGCAGTTTGTTCCCAAAAGCTTGTTCGATATCTCTCACAACTATGCTGTTGGTCAATAAATAATTTTTTTTTAACATACATTTCCTGAACTATCACCACCACAGCACCATTTTAACCATACTCAACTAAAGTTAGTTCTGGGCCCCACAACTGGGGATATGAAGAAACTGGTCAGAATGGAAGGAAATGCAAACTATACCATGGCGGTGCACCTTTGGGTGCTTGCCACTTTAAGGGCCTGAGCAGGCTGTGAGGCAGCCAGCATGTGACTACAAAGCCAATCAGGTTGTCACATGATAGCCAGGAGGCCACCTGATTGGAGCAGGGTGAAGTAGTCTCCGAATAAGAACAGGCTCTGAGGAGCAGAGCCAGCAGTTGCAATTGGGGAGCTGAAGGACTAACATCTCCCAGCGGGAGTACTGCTGCTCCCAGAAACACTCTGGAGGTCAAGGCTAGAAACTATGGGGAAGGAGAAGGTTCCTACGGACCCAGTGGAGCGGTCCCAAGCCCTAAGGAAATGGCTATGAACCTAGGGAAGAGTGAGGCCAGCCTAGGAAAGGAGCTTAGACTGTGGGCCTACTGAGGGGCTAGGCAAGCCCCTGATTAGAACTGGCTGGGACTGAGGCCAGGGGCTCAGATGGCATAAGGGCTCAGATGGCGTAAAGGGCTGCCAGGCATAAGATCTCTGGGGCTCTAGGCAAGCCTGGAGAGTTGATGACTTAATGGTGGGGCCCAGGGGGTACTCCTGCTGAGTATGACGGTCAGCTGCTGCCAGACTGAGGCCAGGGAATCTCGACTGGAGGGCTGAAGGGCAAGTAAGCCCACCGCAAAAGGCAAGCCAAAGCTGTGAAGAGCTACTGGCACCCTGACTAGCCTGGAGGCAGGGCCAGAGCCTAAAAGAGACTGAAGGTCCCTTTGATGGGGGGGGACACATCACTGCCAAAGAGAGGATAGGCGGTCAGCCGGCCAGCATTCTGGTGACTGAGGGTCTGTGATGAGATGAAGGCTGCAACAGAATGCCCAGGATTGAGTAGCCCAGGGAGAACATCTGGGAGCCCAGTGAGGGAGCGAAAGACGAGGGCAGGTAGGCTTGCAGTGGTCCTGGGGAATGACTTAAAACTACACCCATCCTGGGGAGGATGGTGTTGTGGGGCTGCTTGGGGCAGATCTGTGTGTAGGACAGGGCAGGATGCAGCTGTGGGTTGGGGCTGTGCTGTTCCTGG
>NW_017728886.1:100338286-100340092 GCF_001723895.1 Crocodylus porosus | reverse complement strand
GCCACAGCCCACCCCACGCAGATCCAGGGGCACTCATTCCACCCTGTGCCTTTCCAAGGTGAGCATAGTGGCAAGAGTCACGTCCCCCAGACAAGCTGCTTGCAGCTCCGTCCCATGCCCTGCCGGCTCTGCAGTGCCTGCCCCAGCCCCACACCCTCCCTCACCCCTGCTGCAGATGCCAGAAGCCTGCAGCCAGGCTGCCTTGTAGCCCTACCACTGCCCCACATTTTGGGGAGGGCTAAGCCCCATTAGCCCCCTCCCTTCTGCCACCTATGGTAGAGGCCCCAGTGAGGGGGCACGTAGCCAAAGCAGGACTACGGGCACCTGAGGCCAAGTTTAGGCCTAAGGCCGAGTGCAGCCCAGCAATGGGGCCAAGGGAGTAACAGTGGAAATGATTTTGGATGCCATCTGAGAGACATGGGAGTACACAGTAAAAGGGAGGTCAGAGCTGTGTATTATGCCCTTGACATCAGGGTACAAAATGGGCAGCCTCCTGCCTATAAACAACTATTTAATTACAACTAAGGCATGGCAGGAGGACAGACTGTCCTAGAGAGGTGGGCAGGCCAATATTATGACCAGACCCAGGATGGCCCCCTGTCACATATACAAAGAAAGACTGAAAAAATTAGGTATGTTTCAGTTCAGTAAAAACAAAATTAAAGAGGGACGTGATAATCAAGGATGTCCTTCTTCTCCCCTATTAGGTGGTCTCTGTGCTGTGTCTCTTTTGTTTGAAAGATTGCAAATCCTTTCAATTCAATTGGGTGGAAGGGGGTGCAGCATGCACCTGAACCCACACCCGCACTGCCCAGGTAAGCTCTACTGTATGTGCCCCCCTGACTCCCCTTCCTCCCCCCAGCCCCAGCCAGCACTTTCCCACACACTCCCCACCTCTCCCCACACATGGTATACAAGAGTAAGAGTATTTTGAGATATTATGCAAATCACCTCTATATATACTGCTCAAAAAACATAAATCCAGACAAAAAAACCTACTTTTTTAAAAAAGAAGTAAAACATGTTATAGTAGATGTTTGATTTTTAGCATATGATTTGGTTTTTATCTATAATTTTTTAAAATAGTAGCTTCCAAAAGACTGTGTATGTGACCCGTGACAGTTCAAAACTTCTTAAGTGGCCAACCAACAGAAATAATTGCCCACCCCTTCAGTAAAGCCTGTCAAACCTGTTAGCATTCCAGTTCAATGCAAACTCTGAAAGATGTATCAAACAAATTAATCAAAACAAAAAGGATAGGCAATATGATGCTATAACTGTACACACAGAAAGCAATATTATTTACTACGCAGAGAAAAAGGAAATCTTCAAACAAGCACTGGGGGGGGGGGAGGAATGGCTATGACAGAAGCCTAAAGGCAGAATCCCTCAAGTTTGATTTTATTTTCTTTAAATAGGGAAATATTTCCTTCAATTCTGAAAATATAATTATAGTAATGCAAGAAATGATACTAAGCAAAATTAAATACCATGGAAGCAAAAGGACACTAATGTTGCTTTCTGGATATTCATTACATTTTTCTCCCCAATTTCTTTTTTAAACCAGCAGCTCAGGCTTCTACCTTAATTAAAAATGTGTGAACAGGCATACTTTTCACAAGTGACCACAACACTGCCAACATAACTGGAAATCTGGGTGAGGGGGATCCCCTACCCTCCATCAATGCTGACCTTGTGAAGGAACACCTTGAGAAGCTGGATACCTTCAAGTCAACTGGCCCTGACAATCTGCACCCCAGGGTACTCAAGGAGCTGGCGAGCGTCATAGCCCAGCCCCTGGCACAG
>NW_017728886.1:100313122-100336876 GCF_001723895.1 Crocodylus porosus | reverse complement strand
CAACTGACTTCCTGCCCTTTGGGCAGGGGGCTGGACTCGATGATCTCCCGAGGTCCCTTCCAGCCCTAATGTCCATGAAATCTATGAAACTTAGGTAGGAAGCATGAATTTTGAGTCCAAAACAGTAGTCAGGAGCAGTTATGACCTTCAGGGTCCAAAGCGGGTCAAACCTCTAGCCTGCCTTTCTCCTCAGTGTCAGTAATCAGACCCAGAGCAAGAAGGGTAGGCTTGAAGAGAGCATGCAAAACTCCAATTGCTTCTTGTTGTTTTGTGCATTTTTTTGCATCACTACCACTCCATCTCTACTGCCTGAGCTATTTAACCTCCTATTTGTCAACAGACTCCTTAACCATGGGGTCAGCATCACTAGCACCTAGCTATAGGATGTTTTTCAGTTATTTCAAATGGGCAATTCCAATTAATAAGTGATTCAAGCTACATCTCTCTAACCTCTAACCTGTTACTTACATTTCCAAAAACAGAACTAAAAGCTGTTGCATATTTCTTCATGTGGTACAGTGCAAGATCTCACTTTTTAAAAAGAAAAGCTTCAATGACCAAAACATGACAGTTGGGTACGCAGATTAATTCTTGATCTAGTTAGCATTTTTAAAAAGGATTTTTGCAATATTTCCTCAAAATTAAATAAGTCTTAAAATAATTAAGTTAAAATAATTAAGTTAATTTATTTTTACTTTTGCTTTTTACATGCTATATTGTTCAATAACATACATATTAAAGATGGAAGAAAATTAGAAAGCCTTACCTGTTTACATGCCTGTCGACATTCCACAGCAATGGCTAGTTCACAGCAACCTAAGCCAACCCAACCATCAGACTTTTTCAAAACACCTTTAAAATAAAATTACACCATGTATTATGGTAATAAAAGTATCCATACTATAACCCCCCCACACACCCACAATTAAGTTGCTTCTCAGACATGATAAAGCAAATACCCACAGCTATGTGCCAATGATATCTTTCTAAATTACAAGTCAAACTTTTTGGAACGTGAAGGACCACAAGAGGACAAAGGCTTAATAAGCATGCTAATTTACAATTACATTGCTCTTCAAACACCTATACAATATTTACAGTGAATTAAGCCAAGCAATACCCTTGTGAAAAGTATTATCAGGACTCAAAAAGTTATTCAGCTGACAGAAGGACTGAGCCTTAATAGCCGGGAAGGAAGGTAATTAAAAATAAATACACCTATCTTTTCAAAGATCTTGTCTTCTTTTAAGATGGACATTATTTGGGGCATTAATAGGGTCATATTTCAGTTAATAAAGTTTAAAAGAATTCTGTCAATTATGAGGGGTACACCAATAGAGATTTTTTGAGCCAATACCAATGGCTGATTTTTAATGAGCCATATCGTCCAAAACCGATCTGCTTGCTGATATGCAGGTGAGCAGCTTGGAGAGCAGTATCGGGCTGGTAAGTCTGTTGCGGGGAACCAGTGGGGCTGGGGCAGAGGCTGTATAGACAGGGCAGAGCATGGGATGGAGCTGCAGCTCATCTGAGGACCATGAGAGGGGCAACGTGCACCCCGGAAGGGCATGTGCCTTCGGATCTGTATGTGAGGTGAGGACAGGCTGCTGCTGCGGGCCGGGGCTGAGCTATTCCCGGCGGCGGGGCTGGGCTGCACTGCACTCAGGGTGGGCAGCAGCAGTATTGGGAAGGGTCCTATGGTGGGGGGACAGCTGCAACCACCCCAAAACTTACCCCCCCTCTCAGCACCACTGCTGCCCACCCCGAGTGCAATCCGGGCCAGCCCCATGTTGGGAAGAACTCAGCACCGCCCCAGTCCGCAGCAGCAGCCTGCCATGAGATATGGGGGTATGTGCCCCCATGCCCTCCCAGGGTGTGTGCAGCAACAGGAGCCACCACCCGCTCCCCACACCCCTTGGATGAGCCACTTGCAACTCCATTCCATGTCCCACCTTGGCTGTGCAGTGGCTGCCCCTGTCCCAGCCCCACTCCCTCCCTCACTGCTGGGGTCTCAATCACCCCCCACTCCCCACACCCCTTCCCTCACAACAGACTTACCAGCTGCTCTCCACACTGCCAAGGTGCTCTCCTGGCAGCCTGTGTGCTGTGCTGCAGCTACACACATACACAAGGCATTTATTGGCGACATTATCGGCTACCATCAACCAAAAAAAAAAAAACAATTGCCAATACTATCAATTTTCCTAATATCAGTGCCGATGTGATATGGGACCAATGTATCAGTGCACCTCTATCAATAATAACTCTCTTGCTCTTCATTCCACTCCTCCTTCCTCCCTATAAGGTTAATGCATCTTTCTCTGAATTGATTTCAGAAAGTCTGATCTTTTCCTTTCGTTGCTCCAACCCCTCCTTCCCGCACCCCTGCCAATATTGGCTTCTATGCCTCACTTATTTTATAGAAAGAAATGAGAAAAAGAAATGGAATATCTTAACAAAACAATTCTCTTTTCTAATTTATTCCACAATCTCTTCTCCTCTCTCCTGCAATCAGCCTCTCTAAAATCGTAGAAAATATGGGTTGGGAGGAACCTCAGGAGGTCATCTCATCCAACCCCCTGTTCAAAGCAGGACCATCCCCAATTAAATCATTCCAGTCAGGGTTCTGTCAAGCCAGGCCTTAAAAACCTCCAAGGATGAAGATTCTACCATCTCTCCAGGTAACCTGGTCCAGTGCTTCACCACCTTCATAGTGAGAAAGTTTTTCCTAACATCCAACCTAAACCTCTCTTGCTGCAACTTGACACTATTGCTCCTTGTTCTGTCTTCTGTCACCACTGAGAACAGATTACCTCCATCCCTCTATGCAACCAGCCTGCAGGTAGTTAAAGGCAGCTATCAAATCCTGCCTCAGTCTTTTCTTCTGCAGACTAAATAAGCCCAGTTCACTCCACCTCTCTGCAGAAGTCATGTGACCCAGCCCCCTACCCATCTTTGTTGCCCTCCGCTGGACTCCCTCCAATTTATCCATATTCTTTCTATAGTGTGGGGGCCCAAAACTGACACAGTACTCCAGATGTGGCCTCACCAGTGCAGAACAGAGGGAAATAATTACTTCCCTCAATCTGAAGATTTATGAAGATTTTCATTCATGAAGATTTGCAAAGAAGACATCATTACAAAAGAATAACTTAGCTGTAGCTACTTCAGAAACTGTAAAGGTCTACAGACATACTGGTTGAACAGCCATGCACCTTTACGAAGTCTAAAATGTATTATATTGTGCCACGGGGCCGGGCTCAGGAATGGCTGTGACCTCTCCTGCATCCCTACCATGCCACGTTGCCCTTCCAGCACCCTTGTCTCGCCCGCCACGTCTTTGCTGTTTATGTAATATTAATGGGAGGCTGCCTTTCCTGGGCTTCTCGGACCCGGTGCTCTTGCCCTATACGGATATCTCTTGGTGCACCCACCCTAGGGCGTCGCATGGCTTCTTCCGCCCCCAATACCACGTCTCACCGGTGTTCCGGACGTTCGTGTGTCTCTACGTACGTGTACTCCCCGGGGCCTCTCCGGTATACATACCCTCTCCGGGGCCTCTCTGATATACGTGCCCTCTCCGGGCCTTTACCCGTGCGCCCTGCCCTCTCCAGGTTCTTGCTCGCGCGCCCTGCCCTTCTAGGCTCTTTACCCTTGCCCTCGCCCTCGCCCCTTCCAGGGGATTCCCACTCGATTCACCCTTGTCTGGGGCCTCTCCCGTATCCTCGTCTTCACCAGACGCTCTAATCTTATGCTTGCCCTTTCCAGGGCCTCTCCGGTGCCCTCTCTGGGGCCTCTCTAATATGCGTGCCCCCCCTCTGGGGCCTTCCCAATATACGTGCCCCCCCTCTGGGCTTCTAATCGTGCGCCCGCCCTTCTCCGGGGCCTTTGAACCTCTGCCCTACCTGGGCTCCCTATTCCCGTATTCACAGCCGCTCTGGGCCTTCACACTCTCGCCCCCCCCCCCCCGGGCCCCACTCACACGCTTCCCACGCTTGGGCCTCAGGTGGCCCGTAGCCGTGCCTGGCCCCCGACCCTTCTTCTGAGTCCTATACCCCACTGGGCTTTACTTCCGATAGTGCCCCCCCCACTGGGCTGGGGTCAGGACACACCTCTAATTCCTCCTGAGGTCACCCCACTGGGGCTGGGGTCAGGACACCCCAAAACGCCGTGCCTCATCCACAGTGCCAGCTCTGGCACCAATCGCTGTGCCTTCCCTGGGCACACCCTGAAATGCAGCACCCTCTGCACCACCAGGAACTGCCCCCATTCTGCTGGGGTGCTCCCCTGAGGCCTCCTCCTTCCCCTACAGCCTCACCCGGTCCTCCGGTGTTACACAATCACCATCAAAACCAAACTCAAAGCCATGCCAACCGGCGGTAACCCAAAATCAGCCTACCGGCTATAACGTTCCGTGCCACCCTGGCTCTCCATCGAGCCTCCCTGTCAGAGGCCTCTCCATCTCATCAGCACGCGGGTGCTCAAGTGCTCAGGCAGCTCTGCCTTGCGCTGCTCCGCAGCAGAGCTCCTGCCTCTCATCCTGTCAGAGGGGAACTGCCTTCTGGCCTCAGCCTGGCTGCTTATAACGGCCAGGCCCTGCCCCCTTTCAGTCAGCTGACCTAATCTGTTGCCTAAGGAACCTTCAGCTGTGCTGCCCTGCTGATTGGCAGCCAAGCCCTATTACCAATGCCAGTAGTAGGCACCCTAGTGCCCTGCTACACATCTCCCCCTCCCAGGGTTGAGCCTCCTTAGGAGCAGGGCGTGAAAGTGCCCTGCGACATATTGTTATATTCTTTTTCTTAAGAAAAGAATTAAACCAGTAAGATTTTTACAAACTATAGTTTCCCTGTAGGAACTAAATTACCAATTACCAGAAATAAGAGAAGATATAGTATTTATAAAAACCCTTGTAAATTAATGCATCTTTTCGAAGGCCCTCTGGATTGCTCCTCCTGTTCAATCTTGGTTGACATAGTCAATTCTTAGCAGTTAATTAAGAGATGTTTCAAGGGCCACAAAGTGCTGCAGAAAAGATAGGTTAGCATTTGGGAAAAGAGTAGTTTAAACACACTCTTCTTTCTTCTCCATCACCTCTGCATGCCACTTCATTTTCCACCCTCAGTTACTTCCCTCACTCTATTTCACATAATGGGAGCAGGGATTTTGTTTGTTCTTTGATGATTAAGAGCCATCAATAAATGGCTATAAAATGGTGTCAACTATATACTAACAACTTGTAATGAATGTCTAAATATAATAAAAGATGTATTATACTCATATACACAAAATATTTTATCAATAAAGTATAACATTTATGTTGAAAGAGTAAATATAGCAGATGTTTCTCCACTACTTGCTTGTATAAATGAATGCTCAAATGAGCTAAACATCCATCTACAGTTATTCACAGGATTAGCTACATGCTATATTCATCATAAATTTCATAGGACAATTGCTTATGCAGAATGCTTGCAGCAGCAAATGATCAGTTTCACTAGATGTTTGAGAAGATCATTAGAAGTATGTATTTAAAAATATAAACAATTTTAGTAAGGCAGAGAAGGAAATGAGTTCAATTTAAGCAGCAAAACAGGGAAATAGCTGTTGATCAATCAGGAAAAAATTCAGAGGGCTAAAAATTGTGTTGCAGCAAACTGGCAGGTGATTTTCTAAAGAAAATCTCCTGCCCGTCTCCATACAGCATTGTGGTGTTATGGTTACAACGGCACACAAATTGATTTGGTATTTCCAGACACATCAGTCAGACAATTTCTAAGCCTTTTACTAGGGTAAATTATATGAAACGTGCTGAAATATGCACCTAAACCATGGTTTCTGAATCAGTCATCTACAGGGGATTAGCTGGTTACAGCTGCTGGCTGGTTCTTTCTTGTTTGCAGCTGCTACAGTAGAACCTTGATAGTTTATGGATTAGGGTCCCTATCCTCCTGTGAAAAAAAGGGTTTGCAAACTAGCCAGGGGTATACAGCCAGAGCAAACAGCTGTGTAGGCAATCATGGGTGCTCTGGCTATTTATTGCAGCTTATATTTCAAAAGCCACTGCTTTTCTGGTGAGTTATGCAGGAGGGCTGACTAGCTCCAGCTGTGTGGAGAAGCAGCACCCTTTGAAGCAAAAGCCACAGCAAACAGCTGAGTGGCTCATCTTTAATTTGGCAACCTGTTGCAAACTAAGCAAGTTATGAACCACCCAAATAAAAGCTATCCAAGTTCTAATGTATGTTACATTTAAAAGACAGCTAAAAACCACAAATATTGTCATATTATTCATTTTCTATTAGAAGCAATTACTGTAATTGCTATGGAGATTTTACTGGACCGGGATAGAAATAAAAGTGTTCTGCACAAATGTGAAAATTTAGGATACATTAAAGAATTACATAATCGGAGCTATGGTGCTAATTATACTGTTTGAAAATCTCTTGCATGTAAACACTGAGGTGGACACTTGCAGAGATCAGTCAGGCACCACGTTTCTATAGGTCAACTGACCAAGCTGTGTAACTAAAAAGACAATGGGGCTCAAATCCCCCTAACTAGCCCTCTACAGAGGCAAGAGAAGGGCTGGCTAGTTAATCTCCCCAAGAGAGAACATAAGAAATGTCATTTATTTGGTCCATCTAGCCCAGCATCCTCTCTCACACACAGTGGCAGGGTGTGGCTGCTGAAGAGATGAGGGGAAACAGGGCATTTCCAGAGTCTTCCCCTCTGCTCCTCTCTCATTGCAGTTTCTAGCATTCAGAGGTAAAAACAAGAATTGTTTGTCTTTCCAGTTTTGGCTTCTAGAAATAACAGCAAGCACCTCTAATATGTATTTGACAGAGAAGTTAATGTCAGACACAAATCAGAGGCATTTGCTCTTTTTTGAAGAGGCAGGATAAAAGTTAAATCAAATTAATTCTTCGTTAAGGTGGAATCGAAAGTAGGCTCAAGAAATAAATGGAACAATAAAAGAAAAAAAAAGGAGGAGAAAAGGGTACCTTAATACAGTCAACTCACTAAACATTCTTCCAGGATACTATGCAATCTTATTATTGCTATTATTATTTAGATTTATATCCCACTCCCAGGAAGACTCAGGTACTCCTCTCATCCCAGCAGCCATGGGGCACTGCTGAGAATGCCAAAACCTGCTTCTTGCTGATACAGGAGGAGAGCAGAATCGGACTCCCCCTGCAAGACAATAAAGCACCATAGGATCTAATATGCAATCCCACATTCGGTATGGCGGGTGTGATTGTGTGGATTATGCACTAGATCCCATCATGCTTTTACCAGCACATATAGAGGGGCCCTGACACATTATATTATAGAGGCAATTAAACGGTTACTCATACCTTAACTAGTAACCTGGTCACACATTGAAGTCAATTTGTGGCACGATGATACAGTAAATGACCTACTAAGTTATTCCACATGTCATGTATAACAACTTTGTGGCTCATTTTCCTTCAACAGAATGTGTAGCAGGTTGGGACTGGTCCACAACAGATCCCAAGGCTCAGCTGAGTGTCAGGATCCAGCATGGGAGCCCCAGGGACATAAGTCAATTGGGCTGGGGCAGAAAGGGTTCCTGTACCCTGGGCCTCCACCTGATTCCAAGGCAGATGGGAAGGGGCAAGTAAGGCCAACATCAAGGAGCATGTCCCTAGTCTTCAGCTCATTACATCCCAGACTTTTAGAAACCGTATGTTCAGCTGGGCTGCCTGCGTAGTTTTTTCACATCCCCAGTGCCCAGAGGCCCCAGAATCATAGAAAATTAGGGTTGGAAGGGACCTCAGGAGGTTATTTAGTCCAACCTCCTGCTCATAGCAGGACCATCCCCACCTAGATCATCCCAAACAAGGCATTGTCTATCCAGCTCTCAAAAACTTCCAAAGATAGAGAAGTCCACAACCTCTCTGGGTAACCTGTTCCAGCACTTTACTACCCTCCTACTAAGCAAGTTTTTTCCTTATATCTAACCTAAATTTCCCCTGGTGCAACTTGGAAACCATTATTGCTTTTTCTGTCATCTGCCACCAGTAAGAATAGTCTAGTTCCATACTCTTTGGAACCCCCTTTCAGGTAGTTGAAGGCTGCTATTAAATCCCCCCTCAGTCTTCTATTCTCCCTAGTAAATGAACCCAGTTCCTCCAGCCTCCCCTCATAAGCAGAGATCCAGATTTTCTATTTGCCATGGGAAAAACGTCAATTTTCTCCTTGAAAGGAGAAACGTGTGGGAAACCACGAGTTTCTCCTTGCAAGCTGGCAGAGTTCCAGCCTGCAAGGGCCACTTAGGGCTGGGCAGAGAGGGACACAGGAGGTTCCAGGTACATGTGTGTGTATGCACACATGCACGTGGCAGGCAATAAAACTAGGCAGCGGTATAGAGCAGCTCCCCCAGCTGCCTGCAGGTAAAACTGTGGGGGTGGGGTGGGGGGGGACCTGATAGAGGCCCCCATGGTGAGGGAGTAGGGCAGGGGCTACTGCCCAGCCAGAGAGGTGCATGGGACCTGGGTGGGAATGCATGGCCAAGCTGAAGGAGCAAGAGGGAGCCACAGGCAGCTCACCCGGGCGGGGAGGGAAGGGGCTAGCTCCTCGCTGCTGCACACACTCTTGGGGAGGGGGGAAATGAGGGAACACATGCACCCCCAGATTTGTGTGCAGGGTAGGGAAGGATTGGGGCTCCATGCCCTACTGCCCTCCCCAAGGGGCCTCCATGGCACAGTAGGTGGGAGCCAGTGGGAGAGTGTGGAGCGGCTTCACCACTGGAAGCCCCACACCAGTCATGCCACCACAGCAAGGCATTCCCATCTGCCTGGAAGCAGCAGAGGGCACAACTCCACGCCACAGCCGTACTGCTGCTGAAAGGGTAAGGGGGCACCTCTCCATGGCAGCACAGGTGGCATGGGGCTTCCAGCAGCAACAATGACCCGCTCCACTCCCCTGTGCCAGGTCTCCACTCCCCTGTGCCAGGTCTCGCCTGCTGGGCTGCAGAAGCCCCCAGGGGGAGGGCAGCAGGGTAGGGAGCTGGGTGGTGGGTGGGTGGGTGTGTGTGTTCATTTTAATTGCAGGAAAACACAGATTTGGGGGATTTAAAGAGGGGTGGGTGGTTTTTTCCCCCCCCCATCAGAGAAATTGCGATTTTTAAAAGCAGAGAAAACTAGGATCTCTCCTTATAAGTCATCTGCCCTAGCCCCCTAACCATTTCTGTTGCCTTCCACTAAACCTTCTTCAATTTGTCCACATCCTTTCTATAGTGCAGGACCCAAAACTGGGTAGAGTACTCCAGATATTGGCCTTACCGAACAGAGTGCTGAACAGAGGGGAATAATCATTTCTCTTGGCCTGCTGGCAACCATGCACTAATGCAGTCCAGTATGCTGTTAGTCTTCTTCCTAACAGGGACACACTGTTGGCTTATATTCAGCTTCTTGTCCACTGTAGCCCTCAGGTCCTTTTCTGTACGGCTGCTGCCCAGCCAGTTGGTCCTCTGACTGTACCAGTGCATCGGATTGTTCCATCCTAAGTGCAGAGCTTTGTACTTGTCCTTATTGAACCTCATGATATTTCTTTTGGTCCAATCCTCCAATTTCTCTAGGTCTCTCTGAATCCTAGCTCTACCCTCCAGTGTACCTACTACTTCCCCCAGCCTGGTGCCATTTGCAAGCTTCCTGAAGGTGCACTCCATCCCATCTTCCAACTCACTGATAGAAATACAGAACAAAACCAGCCTCAGGACAGACCCCTGGGGCAATCCACTTGAGGCCAACTAAATATTGAGCCATTTATTACTATCCTCAAAGCCCAACGATCCAGCCAGTTTTATATCCACTTTATAGTCCATTCATCCAGCCCATACTTCCTTAGCTTGCCTGTGAGAATGTTGTGGGAGACTGTATCAAAGGCCTTGCTGAATTCAAGGCATATCACATCCACAGAGCCAGTCATCTCATCAAATCAGGTTGGTCAGACACAACATGCCCTTAGTGAATGCATGATGACTATTCCTAATCACCTTCTCCTCCAGGTGCTTAGAAATGGATTCCTTGAGGACCTGGCTCCCTGATTTTTCCAGGGACAGAGGTGAGGATGACTGGTTTCTAGTTCCCCAGATCCTCCTTCTTCCCTTTCTTAAAGATGGGCACTATATTTGCCCTTTTCCAATCATCCAGGACCTCTCCCAAACACCATGAGTTTTCAAAGATAATGGGCAGCAGCTCTGCAATCACGTAAGCCAACTCCCTCAGCACTCTCAGGTGTATCACATCCAGCCCCATGGACATGTATACATCCAGATTTTCCAAATAGTCCCCAACCTGTTCTTTTGCCACTGTTAGCTGCTCACCTCCCCCACAAACTGTGCTGCCTGGTGCAGTAGTCTGGGAGCTTTCATAGATTTCATAGACATTAGGGCTGGAAGGAACCTTAGAAGATCATTGAGTCCAGCCCCCTGCCCGAGAGGCAGCAAGATAAGCATCCAAATTTCTTTTGAAGGCAATCAATGTAGGTGCTTGAACCACTTCTGGTGACAGGCTATTCCAGACCTCAGAGGCTCAGACAATGAAGAAATTCTTCTTTATGTCCAGCCTGAAACTGTCAAGGAGGAATTTATAACCATTCGACCTTGTCATCCCCTGGGGCACTCCAGTGAACAATCGTTCCCCCAGATCCTGGTGGTCACCCCTGATAAACTTATAGGTGGTCATCAGATCACCTCTGAGCCTGCACTTTTCCAGGCTAAAGAGCCCCATAGATCTCAGCCTGTCATCGTAAGGTCTGTTTTCCTGACCTCCGATCACACTCGTGGCTCTTCTCTGGACTCTCTCAAGCTTTTCCACCTCTTTTTTGAATTGTGGAGCCCAAAACCAGACGCAGTACTCCAGCTGTGGCCTCACCAAGTACAACGGAAGAATGACATCCTGGGATTTGCTTGAGAAGCAAATATGGATGCAGCTCAGCTCCACGCACATTTTGTAAAGACCCCAACATAACTGGGCCCCACAATCACAGAGAGGCTCCCAAATCTCAGGGTCCTTGTGTGCCAGGGCCTGTAAATCCTACCTGTGCCACCCAGTTGGGCTACACTCTCATCGTAGCACATGAGGATCCCAGGCTTAGGCTGCAGCACTCAGATGAATAAAAACTGTATGTGCTGCTCAGCTGGGATTTTCACAATTAACTGATTGTCAACTTGAGTCAGGGACTATGCTGGGGCTGGTTTGAGACCCCAGTTTGGTCCCTAGCCCAAGTGACAATCAGCTGATAGTGGGCATCTGACACTCAACTTGCTCTTGCAGGGCAAGCTTAGGATCATGATTATTAAGTCACAAAGTAAGGCGTGGATGAGATCTAATACCCAATCCCAAAATCGCATGTCCTGCGGCACAAGTGCAGCATGGAAAGTGGTGCAACTGTTGGGATCATGGATCAGATCCCACCATGCCTTTAAATAAATGTCTTTCAGTGGCCTTAGAGGTCACAGGTTGAAAGGGAGGTTTTCAAAGTTCCCATGGGAAGTATTATACCTAACCAGACCAAATAATAAATTATTTAATGTTAAAAGATAAAGATTTACTTGTCAAGTCTAAATTAAAGAACACTGAAATTATAAATATTAAGAGTTCATACATTTAAGAATTACTCTCCCCCACCTCCAATCTGTTATAAGACATGACAAGACTACCAAGTGAACATCAGACTGGAGAATAGCATCAGTTACTTTAGACCCCCGAGTTAACCTGTCATGTTTTAGGTTAGAAAGAGGTAGATATAGCTGTATTAGCTTCAAGCCAGGCAGAAAAATGGGTAGATTTGCACTTTGTACACATAAGTTTTCATAAGCAGAAGCCTTCTGTTTATGAAAGTTTATGCTATACATCTCAAATTAGTTAATGTATTAGGTTGTCAGTGCCAGTACATTAAGGAAGAAGGATACCCTTCAACTATCCTTCTTGGATAGCAATATTTAGGAAAAACACAAATATCTACAGACTGTTTTACACTTCTAAGAGAGAGAGAGACCCTCTAAAACAAAGCAAAGAAAACACTACAGCATTGATTCTACCTGGATTTTACCAATCAGCTTGTGAAGGTGAGGGAACCGAGGAGAAAAGGTCAGCTATAACTTCCGTGAAATATCCAAGGCAACTGAGTCACTTAGATATTCTTAAAGCAGCTGCCCCAAATCCCACAAAACAGTGCCATATGTTACAGGAAAACAATTCAAATTTCTGTTGTAGAGAAATTTTCTGTCTAGACACCAAGTTTGGGATACTAGAGAAAAAAAACAAAACACTTCACTCCTCTGAAAAGATGTTTTGCAGCCCAGGCTATCCACAATATACAGATGCAATGAGATTTTTCCAAGCCTTCAAAAAAGAGGAGGCTTGAATACAATGGAGACTTCCCAAGGTTTCACATGTGAAGTCAGACAATTTAGCAGCATTTGTTTAGCCCGGGTTTCCACATTAAGAGACTTCAAACTATGGCACTTTACTATATTAATACAACTTCTAATACAGCGTGCATTCTTTTCTTGAATGTAAGAATGTAAGTGTTCTGCAATCATTCTGTAGCTAAAATTGAGAGTAACATCTGCCGCCGACCACGTACTACTCGAGTTTCAAGAAAGTTAAATTTAAAAGTTGACCATGGCTTCTGGACTGGGTATGAAATAGTTTTATTTCATTCAAATAACTTAAGGTACTCTGCAAAGGTGAATGTCAATATCATAGACAAAGCATTAAACCAGGAATTTAGCAGCTCAGGGTTATAGTGTACCAATGGCAGTGTTGTGCTTCCTGATTTAATCATGTTCTAACCATGCATTACACTCAAACATTAAACTACAAAAAAAAAAAATCCTCATGGCCCCAGAAGATTAACACCTTTGAATACAGTAGGTTCTGTCCCTCTGTGGCAGGCCTGGGGCTTCCCAGATAGACTTAAGAGACAAAGAAAGCATCCAGGACAACTAGAGAAAAAGGGAGATAGGTGTGATCAATGGGAAATTCCCAGAGCTGTATGTGTTCCTTGGAGAAAGCTAAGGATGCAGCTGAAAGAACTGCCTACAGACCTTACTGAGCCAAAAGGCTTAAAGCCAACAAGGCAGCAGAGGGACTTGCATTCCCCATGTCACCAAACCAAACCCGAACAGCTGGAAAAGCAAGAGAACAGCAGAAGGATTCACTTGCTGACTTCCCCTGTTCCAGAAAGGATTTGAGGGCCAGGGAAATAATGTGGGATGGCGGAAACGCAATGAATTTTCCAAACTGGAGATGGCTGAGAGGCAAGAGGGCAGAGAGTCTGGCCGACTGACTGACCGGCCCAACAAAAAAGGATGCCCCTGCCTCTGCTGAAGAAGAAATTCTGAGCCTGAGCTGGTGCAGCGGTTTCACAAAGAGGATGGAAGGGCAGCCCTGGGAGAGGTGGGAGACACCAGAACTGGGGTATGCGTGTCAATATACCTTGTGCAGGACTTTTAAGGAGTGTGTGCATTAAGTGGAATAAATGGAAAAATGTGTTGCAATTGTAAGCACTTCCACTATGTGTAATGATCAGGGATCCGGATTTTCTATTTGGCATGGAAAAATGCAGTAAAACCCAGGTTTTCTCATTTTAAAGAGAAACATGCAGAAAAAGGCAGGTTTCCCCTTGCAGGCTGGCAGAGTTCCAGCTCACAAGGGGCTGGGGGGAGCAGAAGGAGGGCAGTCAGGCAAGAGATGCCATGTGCACATGCATACGTACACATGCACATGGCCCCCAGGCAGCCTGGAGAGCTGGTCCCACAGCTTCCTACAGGTAAGTCGGGGCAGAGGGCAGGGGCAGGGGATTGAGGTCCCCATAGTGAAGGATGGAGTTGGGTAGGGCAGAAGCTGGGGATGCTGCCCACCCAGAGTGGTGTGGCCACAGAGCCTGGGCAGGGAGCGGGATGGAGCTGCGGGAGCTCATCTGGGGGGCAGGGGGCTGGCTCCCTGTGCACTGCCGGGGGGCCATGTGGGGCACATGCCCCCATATCTGTGCACGGGGTGGAGATGGGCTGCCTTCTGTATGTTCAGATTCCCCACCCTGCTGCCCTCCCCGCAGGGCCTCCACAAACCAGTGGGTGGGACCAGACAGGGAAGCTGGATGCTACTGCCTGGAGCCCCATGCTGCCATGTCAAGGCACCCCCTGCCCACCGGCAGCACTAGGGGTGGTGGTGCAGAGTTATGCCCCCTGCTGCTGCCAGGTGGGCAGGGAGCACCTCACCATGGCAGCACAGAGCTCCCAGCAGCAGCAACGAGCCTCCCCACCTCAGTCTGCTGTGCCAGGTCCCGCCTGCTGGGCTGGGCTGGGCTGTGGAGGGCCTGGGGAGAGGACAGCAGGGTAGGCAGCCTGAGCCCACAGAGGACAGTCCACACCTCCCCCAGAATTTGCTCCATCTGTGTTGCCCATGGGGGAGGGGAAGCCGAGCTTTGCCACGGCAGCCACTGCCTCCCATATGCAGCAGCCAGGGCTCAGGCACTGCTGTACTGGAGGGCAGGGAGCTGTGGACCCAGGCCCCTGGCCCCATAGCTGTGGCGGCTGGAGGGGGCGAGAAGTGAGGGGCACCAGCAGGACACTGGTATAATCAGGGCTGCTCAGCACCACAAAGCAGTGGAAGGGGACAGCCACAGCTGGATCCATGTCCTGGTAAGCAAAGGAAGGGGGCAGGGAGAGCTCTGGATTTACATGAGAAAAACCCCAAAATCAAACACCAACATTTATAGGTATTTAGCATTTATTTTATTATAGTGATTGAGGGAGGCACTGGCAGGCTTCCAAATTGTTTTGAAATTGTAAATATATCAATAAACATTGCCTCTGTGTGTGAGTGCGTGCACACACAGATATAGATATATAGTGGCACTTCATTTTAATTGTGGGGAAAAAAAAAACACGGATTTTGGGGCTGAGGAAGGGAAAAGAAATATGGGCGTTCTGCAGTATTGTACATGCCAAAAGGGGGTGCTTCAGCAACAAAGCAGTTTTGTTAGACATAATGAAATTGAGGAATCTTAGGAGGGAAAAAACTAAGGCAGGAAAACCTCAGGGGATCCCATTTTCTGGGTCTCTCTGGTGTGGAAAGTTGACACCAAAAATTAGTAGTATAAAGCAAGGCTACACAGTAAATCAGCAGCAGGCAAGGGAGTAGGATTTACAAGATTTCTTAGACCTCAGGTTTTGTATACCAACCACTAAATCAGTGGATAGACCAAGTGAAAAAAAGGGTGCATCCAAGTCTACTCAAACTGACACCCAAGAACAAGAAAACCTCATTACAAAAATCAATCACTAGTGACCAGACAGCCTGTAAAACATCCTTCCATTTTTCAGCTAGCATATGCTAATTTTAGTCCAAGTTTCTTGGACACAAAGGCTGATTGTAAACATTAAAAATAAATAAATAAATAAATAAATAAATAAATAAAATGGCACTTGACTTTAAACTTCCCCTGTTCACACAAGGAACCCCATGCATGCCTAGAAGAGGCAGCATCTCAGCTGGACTCTGCTCGTTTGACATCCGTAAAGATCAGGCACTTTAGTGGGGCCTTTTTGGGCGCTTTTATCTAATAGTTGATCAAATCAGCTTCAGCTAAAAGTGCCAATAAACCCCTGCTGAAGTGCCCAATCTTCACAGATGCTGCAGAGCTGGGTCCAACTAATACGCTGCTGCTTCTTGTAAAGCATTTTTGGTTGATTTGTATTTTTAATGTTTGTAAGCAGCCAAAATGAACAAGAAAAGGTTACTGGGACTATTTGGTAACAAGGCAGAATAAGATCTGATCGTCCAGGAGAAATAAAATGGGACTTATAAATAAAGCACCATCCCTAATTACTGCTATTCTGTTTCACTAATGTTTTAAATCTACATGACGCTGCAATCCAAATAAGAGTTTTACTTAGTTTCATTTATTAAGAAAACAAAAGATGCAGGTCAGAAGGGACAACAGTTCTTGAAAATATTGGACAATAATAGGGCAACTAGTGCTGGGCCTAGGACAAGGATGCCATGCTCAATTATCTTTTAAAAAGGCAAAGGTGCACTCAATTAAGGCTTTTACCTACTTTTGAAGGACAAATATGACCATCCTTTTCTATGCCATACCCAAAGAAATGGCTAAGTTATTTAAGCAAATGTGAATATAATATACTTCCCATACAGAATATTTTCTAAATGAGGAAAAGACCACATTTGCCTTCCATTTTTGCTATGGGTTAAAGCACCACAGTGCAAAACAGGCAAACAAAAAACTACATCTTATGCAGAAACATATCAAAGTTTAACTATTTTCTATTCATGCAATCTGGAAATTACAGGCATTTGTTATTGAAGCAAACCTTTTTTTTAAAATCAGGCAAAATATAAATCATAATATTTTGATGTCTCTTACCTGGCAAAGAAGAATTTATACAACCCCAAACTTCTCCCTGAAAAGTAAAATGCAATTAAACAAAAGTAAAATTTTAATCGGTGACAGACCATGACATTTTACTACATTCATACTCAAGTTCAGAATAGAACAGCAGAATGACTAATCTACCAATGGTGCAAATTTCAAGGCATTTAGACAAACTTCTAAGGAGCTGGGAAGGAGCTTCCAACCACAAAGACACAGAATTTTGCTCAGGTAGCATGAAGATGGGTAACTGTATAAAAAGACAGATGGAAGAAAGATCCTAAAAGATAAATTCATCAAGAAGGTTTAAATATAAGACCTCTACACTTGTTTTCTCTAAAAACCAAGTTGGGTGAAGGTGCAGAGACTCTAGAGGGTAGGGACAGGATTCAAAATGACCTTAATAAATTGGAGAAACTGTCTGAAATTAATCAAAGAAATTCAGTAAGGACAAACGTGAAATCCTTGGGACAGAACAACTGTATGCACACATACAGACTGGGAAAAAGGACTAGGCTGCAGTACTGCAGAAAAGGAGCTGGGGGTTATAGTGTCTCATATTTAGCTTATGGTCTAACAGTGTGCTCCTGTTGCAAAAAAAACTAATTAGCACACTGGTTTGCATTAACATGCTGATCACCTGCAAATCATGAGAAGTGATTCTTCTGTTCTGTTCAGCACTGGTGAGACCTCATCTAGAGTGCTGTGCTCAGTTTTGCGCACCTCACATCTAAGCCCCCTTCCATCCCCATATGGGGTCTGAACATGAATCTCTCAGGACAGTGTTCTAACCACCATGACACAGGATAGGCACTAACCAGGCTGCTTACTGGTGCTCCCTGTGAAACTTGCCCCTGGGCTGCCAAGGAGGGGAGAGTCATGAGACAAGAAGGAAGTAAGGAAGCCAGGTGGGTGGCTCAGCAAGACAGCTACTGCCTTTAGGGTGTGTTGTCTTCTAGCCTGGAGCCTTGCTTCTATTAAGGTAAAAATGTCTGCACTGGCATCCACCAGTTTTTCCCCAATGACTTAAAATGCAAGGGGCTATGGCTCAGTTTCAAAAGGAATGCTGCCCAAGATTTTGGATGATACCTATCTTGTACCATAGAAGTTAGAGCACTGAACTAAGAAGTCAGAAAAACTCAAGTTCAAACCCGCTCTGGGCAAGGCTGCCCTAGAACCTGAGTCTCATTTGTCAGTTGACTAACCTAATCCCTCAACTACGGGGGTTAAAAAATGAAAGCATCCTCCACCATTTTGTTGTTTCCAGGAGTTGCACCCAGGTATGCACCAACATAGCCGTTTACCTGCCTAAGATTATGCATCCAGGAATAGAATTCCTACTTGTGCATAAGTGACAGAACTGCCACTTCCATAACTCCCACTTAGACAAGCAACAGGAAACAGAATGCCACCCTGAATCAACCAATGAAGGAGAATTACAAGTCTCAGCAAGTGGATGGAAAGATGTCGTAAGAAAACTTTTAGCTTGTTAAGCACGATAAAAGGATGCACCCCAATACTGCACACTACGTAGTTCCATTTTGGTTATAAAAATCCAGAAGACTTGAAGGGATTGTTTAAACTGAGAATGATGGTGCTAAAGAGTGCTCAGATTGAACAATGATATATGCTACAAATATCTGCAGTACTTGAACTATTATGTTTTGAAATATAAAGTACAACGAAAGGTTCAGATGTGCTGAAGAAAGGACCAACTGAGGCCACAGAGAATGACTCAGTAAAGGTTATGAGTCTCTGATACATAGCTACATTAAAGAAATTAACCATTCAAACTAAAATTATATGCAGTGCACCAACCACTACTTTAGAAGGTCAAAATGTAAAACTATCAGTTTCTCCATACTATGCACTCAAGCCCACAGAGTTTAAGTAAGGGGTGGGCAAAATACGGCCCGCGGGCCACATCTGGCCCACCAGGCCATTCTACCCAGGCTGCAGGGCCCCTAAAAAATTTAGAAAATTAATATTAATCCGTTCCTGGCTGCCTGTCAAAGATGAAAAGAGACTGGTGCAGTAGGACCCAGGGGAAGCCAGCAGCAGGACCCAAGCAGCCCAGCAGCAAAGCCTGCCCAGCCCTGCCCCACTGAACTGGAAGCCTCTACCTAGCAGAGGCTTTTGGCGTGGGACCTTGGGGCTGTTCGTGCCTCCCTCTGCCGGAGAGAGGAATTCAGATATGAGGCACAGAGTGGGGGGGAGGCAGGAGAGGACCATGGGCAATCTCCTCAGTCGTTGGGGCCAGGCTGGGCCAGCTCCTGCTGAGTCCCATGGTCCAGCAATGCAGCCAGGAGCCACCTGGTGCTGTAGTGACTGACGGTGGGCAGGAAAGTGGGGAAATGGCAGGTATAGGCACAGGAGTGGCAGACAGCGGGCACGCAGGAATGCAAAGACAGCTGGGCAGGAACGCAGGGCCCACGCTGGTGTCCCAGGGCCAGCACCAGTGCGGCCCAGAGCAGGGAGGCAGGAGTGTGGGGTCTGGCACCAGCTGTGCTGGAGACAGCACAGGGATCCTACACTCCTGCCGCCCCACTGTAGGACCCACTGGCACTGGCTCCAGGACACTGGTGCAGACATGGGCAACTGGTGCCTCCTGAGTTAGATGGGCACTTGCCCCCCGCAGCAGCCAGTCAGTAGCTGGGGGGGAGGGCCCCCACAGCCAATCACACCAACCCAGAAGTGCCAGGGACGTGCCCCAAAGTGCCAGCGGTGCTTCTCCTGGCACCCCGCTCCCTGGCCAGCACTCTCAGAGGGGGCACCAGCACTCCTACCTGTCCCCACCACCCGTCGCCTAAGCGAGGAATGCTGCCTTTCAGGGGGTGTATCAGTGCTCTTCGGGGGGGTGCATGTGCACTCCCTACACATTACCACTGGGTGCAGGCCCCGCACTCCTGTTCAGCTGTTGCTGTGCCCACTCACTGCCACTTGCCCCTGACTGTAGCTGCTATTTCCCTGCTTTCCTGCCTGCTGCCAGCCACTCCAGCACCACATGGCTCCTAGCTGCATCACCGGACCACAGGGTCTGGGACGGAGGAATAGAGACAGAGTGTGTGTGTGCGTTCATAATGCGAGTCGCACACCCCACCATACACATGCACCCACACCCACCCTTGCACTGCCATACATGCAGACCCCTACACCCTCCCTCCCACAAACCCACACCCCACATATCCACACACACCCCCACAACCGCCACACCCCATAAAACCCCCACACAAACACCCACATCCTCCCTCACACTCCACATACCCACACAACTACAGCCCCCCACAAACTTATACCCAACCCCCAAGCCCTCACCCCCCCCAACAATATACAAGAGTAAGACTACATTTTAGGCTAGTGTGAAATCATGTCTATGTATACTACACAAACTCATAAATCAGGACAAAAATATTACTGAATGTTGTAGATGTTCGCTTTTTAGAATATAATTTGGTATTTTTCTGGTTCTGAGATGGCAAAACCCCCTAATGAAAGGAGTACTTCTGGGGTCAAGGGGAGGGACTTATGGTCACAAGATGGCGACCAGGGAGCAAGGCACCTGTCAAGGGGCAGGGCTACCCATGCGACCATCAACAGCTTGCCAGAACTCAGTAAGCAGCCCCCCACCCTAAATAATTGCCTGCCCCTGGTTTAAGTCCTATGAATCTGGTATCTTTAAAAAAAAATATCACAGTATGAATACAACAACTCCGTACATAAAAACTCCTCTTAAAGGACTTAATTTGCAGTTTAATGCAAAGTCACTGCATCTATTAGTAGGGGTCTACGCAACTCAAGCAGGCGGCCACCTAATTTTGTGGGCTGATCACAGGGCCAGCTGCCATTTTCAAGGGTTTATTGTGGCTGCCCACCGCCCACCACCACCACCAACTGGCTGCAAAGGCGCCCCATCATAGAGCCCTGTCCCTCACTGCCAATTGTTGAAGAGGGGTAGGGCCCGATGACAGGCAGCCCTTTCAGTCACCCAGCAGCGAGGGGCAGGGACAACAGCCAACGTGGGTTCCCCTATGCGCCAGCAGCCCCACCTCCTCTCTTCTCCCTCAGTGGGCCACACCGCCCAGTTGCATCACTGTGAGAACTGCTGGCTCCCTCTGGGAAGCCAGCATTTTATTTTCGGTAAGTTTTGTTTTTTCTTTGTATATTTCACAGGCAATGCTGGATTTTGCATTTTCTGCAAAAGATCACAATTACAGTACATCCCTATCTATTGCTTTTGAGCAAGTACTGGGAGAATATTAACTATTCCATGTTGTATCACAAAAGCGTCAAAGATATGACCTGTGGGGTCCCATTGCCCAGTGCTGTCCTTGGGTACCCCCCAACAGTGCACCCCAGCCTTGCCCTGTGGGCAAGGCACAGGATTTGCACCACACATGGTGCCCATCCTGGCTGCCTGGGATCCATGCTGCACATAGCACCAGTTCCAACAAGTCCAGGACACATATTACATGCACAGGCACAGCCTTGGGGGGTACACTGTGTGTGGTGCAGATCCCAGAATGGATGCCACATACAACACTGTCTGACAAAGGTAAGCCACACGTTGTACACAGCATCTGCTCCTGGCTGATTCAGGACCTGAATGGCACCCGGTCTAGCCAGTCCAGACCACAGGGCGAGACGAGTTTGACACCCCTGAAGCATCATATCAGTTCAACATGACAGAATCAAAAGAAAATTCCATAGCTGAAGTAGAAGTGAAGAGGTTCACAGGCCAGAGACAAAAGTATTAAATGGCAAGAAGTGAAGGAACGCTGGCTGTATTTCTCTTCAAACAGGAATTCAAATTTATTTTCATTTTATGCATCTCTTCCAACCGCCCATCAACTTGCCATGCCAGACTAGACCAGCCCAGAAGCCAGAAGAAGGTGAGAATGCCGTCATGAAGAAGATGCTACTGGTCCCATTCTACTGCTGAAAAGCACTTTCCTTCTTTCCCACAGGACAGTTCACTCTGCTTTTGATTACTGTACTAAATATAATTCCAAGTTATTCTCCATGGCCTCCCACTCTGATAATATCTGTACTTTGCCTGCTCCAATCTGTGGCAAAAATGCCTTTTCTACCACATAATTTCAAATGCTGAGTGTTGCAAACATGATAGTCCAGATAGCATGCAGAAGGCAAGATGGATTTTTGCAATATCTTTTATTCAACCAACTGTATAGTTGAGCAAGGTATTGGACAAACTTCTAGGCACAAAGTGCCCTTCTTCAGGTGATCTAACTAAAGGTGACCAGAAGGGCATTTTGTCCCCAAAAGCTTGCCCACCATTTCTCCCAACTATACAGATGGCTCAGTAAGAGATAACAGAACATGTAAGCTTTAACAAGACATCCTTTTTATCATTAACAAATCATCATTTCCGGATATAAAAATACATGGTTAAGCAGTGCACACGCATTCTTCATCACTGATTTTAAAGTATATTTCATTCACCACTAGACAAAGGAGAACTAGTAGATAATTTCCTTTTCTTGTCCCCTATATATCCACGCTACTCCTTATCTTAGCTCTACAGTACCTCCTGAAAACATTCTTTCATGATACCCAGAAGAGGCACTGCATTAGCCTGACCCACCTTGCCCAATATCTGTATAAATCTGGCACTTCAGCAGAGCTTTTTGGCATTTTTCTCTAATAGAATTCAATCAGCTATTAGAAAAAGCACCAAAAAGCCCAGCTGAAGTGCCTGATCTATACAGATGTTAGGGCACCACATCAAACCAACGTGCTTTGTCTTCCAGTAAAGCGCTGGTTTGTTGTTTGCTTGGGGTTTTTTCCACATCTGTCAGTGGCCTAAGATAAAGACCCAGAAAGTAAACACAATTAACTCAAAATTTATCTTGAAATTTTGTAATTTTAAGCAAAGTTTCATGATTTTGAGACCTTACAGATTTGGAGAACTTGCTAAGTCAACAGTGATTTCACAAGTTTTACTTAAAAAATGTTAAAGTTTACCATTGATTCTGGGCAATATTCAGGTGCCCGCTGCAGTAAGTGCTTCAAACGGGAATCACTCTTAGAAGACAATATCTGTTACGGAAAGATCAGAAGACAGAAATATATTTTTAATATATCATAAAAATATATACGCTTCTAAGTTCTTTAAACTTCAAGACTCTGTATATTTTTTAATTTTACTGTCTCCTAACTTTCTGGATTTAGTTTTGTGTGCACATAATGCCTTCTTATATAACATGTGAAAGTTTATTTGAAACTTGAGGTATTGGGACAATCTCTCAAAAATGCCATACTTTTCTGAGATGTGGAGGTAGATTTTGTCTCTCTTTCTTCCCTTTGTAAATCCAAGGGAGGATGACTTAAGCCTGTGCTCACATTAGAAATGGTGTTTTTCCTAATCTTTTCAAACAACCCTTTGAAGGACTTAACTCCGGAGTCAGTATCAGTATAAAAAGGTCCAGGTCTCTGGAAAATGAGCCCGGATCTCAAGAGTTGAACCAGAGCCAGTGAAACAGTAACTGAAAAGCCTGTTTAGATCTGATAAAAAGTTATCCGGAAGATAAAAGTTGAGAGGGGGGAAGGAAATCAAAAGCAGGCCCTTCTCACCTACATCCTCTTAGGTAAGGACCAACAGATTGAGTGTCTATTAAGGATATCCCAAGTTAAACAAAGCAGACTGAATGCTCAGAATTTACTCCTGGATGTCTAAGTGTATATGCATAGATGCCTACACACACATGCTGAGAAGGCATACACACCAGCAACAAAATATAAAAGGGCCCTCCTGTTTCTGCCCTCATTACCCAAGTGGTTATGACACTTACCCAGGAAGCCAGAAAATGTGGGTTCTAGCCCCACTACCCAACCCTGCATCTGAAAGAGCCACTAATGTGGCCCCACCCATAGAAAAAGGACTAGCACTTTCAGTTAACATGTTTCACAAAGAGGTTTATGACTAGTTGTCCACAATCTGCAAATATAACCTGTATCTGATTTTCCACCCAAGATGTAGAAAAATGACCTTGCAATGATAGCTGGCTGTAGTGTTTTGGAGACCAAGGAATCACATAGCAGATAGTGTATCTGCTAGCTTATGAACAGGGATCCGTTTCCCACAGAAAAACAGAGAAAAAACACAGTTTTCCCCTTTATCTGAGGAAAACATGGATTTCTCATTTTAGCAGAGAAACCCATGAAACTTGCAGTTTTGCAAAGACCTCTGCAGGCTGGCAGTTTTGGCATATAGTGGGGTGGGAAGAAGCAGGAGGCTGGTCAGGCAAGTTTGCCATGTGCTTGTATATGCATATGGCCACCACACAGCCTGAAGAGCAGTTCCTGTAGGTA
>NW_017728886.1:100308045-100313022 GCF_001723895.1 Crocodylus porosus | reverse complement strand
GTGCTTGTATATGCATATGGCCACCACACAGCCTGAAGAGCAGTTCCTGTAGGTAAGTGGATTGAGGCCCCTATGGGGAGGAAGGGAAGTGGGGAGTTGGGCAGGGCTGGGGCAGTATGTGAGGCTTGGAGCCTGGGGCCGCAATGCACAGCCGCAGGACCCCGGCAAGGAGTGGGATGGGGCTGCAGGCAACTCATTGTGGGAGGAGAAGGATTGGCTCCCTGCTGCTGTGTGCATTCCCAGGAAGCAGGGGGGACCCATGTCCCCCAGATCTGTGTGCAGGGCAGGGGCAGGCATGGGCTGGGGCTTTCACCCTGTTGCCCTCCCTAGGGCCTCCACAGCCCAGTGCTAGGTACAACCTAGCACTGCAGGGCACAGCAGGGAAGCTGCTTGCTGCTGCAAGCTTGATGTTGCCTTAGCAATACATCCCCTGCATGCGCAACAACAGCAGGGTGGCAGCTTGGGGTTGTGCCCCTTGCTGCTGCTGTGCAGGCAGGGGACACCTCACCAGGGCACCATGGAGCTCAGAGCTTCTAGCAGCTTCCCCGCATGGCCCCTCTGTGCCCTGCAGTGCCAGGTTGCACACACTGTGCTGAGGCAGCCCCAGGGGAGGGCAATAGGGCGGGAGCCTTAACCTACAGCAGACAGCCTGTACCCATCCCTGCCCCATGCAGAGATCTAGGAGCATAGGTTCCCCCTTACCTCCCCTGGGAGTGCATGCAACCCCAAGTAGCCAGCCTCCCTCTCACCTGAGCCCACAACAGGCAAGCAGTGAAAGGGGAGGGGATAAGGATCTGGGAGCCAGGCTCCGCTCCACTGCAGCCCTGGCACCTGGGGGCACCCCCTCCAGTAGTGTTGGGGTGGGGGGCAGGGGACTGTGGGTAGGGGGCACCAGCAGGGCTGTGAGGGAGGAAATGAGGGGCATGAGCAGGGCCGGGGGGCTGTGGGGCAGTAGCGAGAGGTCTTTCATTTTAATCACAGATTTGGGTGGCTGGGGCGGGGGGAGGGAGGGCAGGTGTTATCAAAATTTTGCAAGTTTATCAGAGAATTTATTATTTTTTTTTTAAGTCAGAGAAAACCAGGATCTCTGCTTATATACCAGTGGCATAAACAAGCAGATTCCTCACACAGATAGGGAGACAAGACACCACTTTTATCCACTGATGTAAAGCAGTGGTATTATCTATTATGATGTAGATGTGCCAATCTCAAATGACGCAAAGAAAGGCCTTGAAAGCTCTCTCTACAATCTTTAGTAGCTATACACTGATACAGAAGTTCATCTCCTCCAACATCCAGGGACCTGATACCAAGAGAGTATCTGTATGTGCTCCACAGCCCCGATGAAAAGAGTCTGTGCAGGTAGAAGAGTAGCATCTTAAACATTAAAATGTGTTCATTTAAACAACTAAAACATTAGAAACTATGAAGGAACTTTATAACACCCGCATTTGTGTGTGCTGCAAAAAAAATCATGTCTCTATGGACCCAAACTTGATTGTTCTCATTAGTGAAATCTCGAATACACAAATTCAGAAATAAATCAAATTTCTTGCTTCTTACCAGTTTCAAGCAAGCTTACCTGCTCACAAACATCACGGCACATTAAATTATCCTTCGCATGGTAACAACATGACATACCTACAGGAAAAAATAGAATTCTTTTTCATTTAAAAATGTAAGCATCTAAGTGTTTAACTACAACTTTGTGCATTCGCCACCAAAGTTTGGATGTTCTGTTATTTATGTTGATTCATTCTACAACTTACCCAGGTTCCTTGCAGGTAAAGAGTGGTGGTGTATCTTGCAGAAGCATTGAGACTAACTATCCCTAAGCCAGTCTATATAGGTCTGTATTTAAGTTGGTGCTGCAACTGCTTGTATTATGTACAAAAGACTTCATAAACCACGGTTTATAACCCAACAGCTTTCACCAGTACTAAAAATTAACTAGCGTATTCTACAATAAAAAGTATGCAAAACTGTAAAGAGTAGATAATTAAGTGGCTCAAATCTATTTGGCTTAGATCACAAATGGAAACTCATGGAAACTCGGTAGGTTATCTAATCCAGCCCCTCGCTCAAGGCAAGACCATCCCTGTTTCAGGGAGGTGTTTGTCTAACCCGCTCTTAAAAACTACCAAGGATAAATATTCCACAGCCTTTCCAACTAAGCTATTCCAATGCTTAACCACCTTCATACTTACATAGTCCTTCCTAATATGCAACCTAAATTTCCATAGTTGCAATTAAAGACTGTTACTCCTTGTCCTATTCTCTGTGGCCACAGACAATAGTTGATTACCATTCTTTATAACCATTCTTCAGGTATTCAAGTTATCAAATTCCCCCTCACCAGACCAAGTCCAGTTCTTCCACGCTTTTCTCATAAGTCAAATTTCCTAGACTTCTATTCATTTCTCCTGCTTGCCATTGGTCCCTTCCAATTTGTCCATATCTTTTTTGAAGTGTACTGTGCCCAGATTTGGACACTACATCAGGTGACACCTCACCAGTGCTGAACAACATGGAATAATCGCAACCCTCGACTTTCAAGTAATGATCCTAATATAACCCAATACACTTACTAAGAAGATCATTAGAGTTTAGTTTACTAACCTAGGATAAAAATATACACTATCATCCATTAAACCAGATTCAAGATATTTAATGTGCATACGTATACACATCCGGGTAACGGCAATTATTTAGCTGGATGGCCGCTTAGTGAGTTTTGGTGAGCTGTCAAGGCCCACAATGGTAGCTCCACCCCTTAACATGTCCCCCACCCCTGGTTGCCATCTTGGGACCACTGTCCCCCACTTTCCCACTCCCCTCCACCCCAGCATTTTGCCACTGGATGTCCCTCCCCTTGCACCCAGAGGTAATCCTTTGGGCATTTGCCATCCTGGAACTGGGAAAAAAAATCATACAGTGTAAATCAAACATTTACTATAACGTATTTTATTTCAAAAAAATATTTTTGTCCCAATTTGTGTGAATTTGTGTAATGTGCAGAGAGGTGATTGCATAATAGCTCAAAAATAGTCTTACACTTGTATATTGTGTGGGGGTATGGGGTTTGTGAGGGCATGTGGCTACATGTATGGGCTGGGGTGCAGGGTATGCTGGAGGGCTATGGGGGGTGTATAGATGGGAGGGTTGTTGGGGAGATGTGGGCAAGGTGTGGGTTTGTGAAGGCGGGGAGGGTTGAGGACGCCCCCCCACATGCCCTTCCCATGGCACAGAGCCCATGCTGCCAGTAGCAGCAGAAGCAGGTGGAGAGCCCTCAGGATGCTCGTGGCCCGCGCAGGTGCAGCTGCCTAGTAGCATGCAGCTATAGCCAGGAGCAGGAGCTGCATGTGGCAGTAAGGAGCAGAGCCAAGCTGGGCCACTTCTATCATGTGGGGTTCACATGCAGCTCCTAGGACTTGAGCACCACAGTGGGCAAGCCCCACGCGATGGAACTAGCAGCCCTTCCTGTTCTCTGCAGCCACGTGCAGTGGAATCCAGGAGCTGCATGTGGCAGCAGGGAACAGGAAAGGCATGGCTCCACTGTGTGGCACGAGCCCCATGCAATACAAGCAGCCTGGCCTGGCTCCACTCCTTGCTGCCATGTGCAGCTCCTGGAACTAGCTACAACTGTTCAACACAAGGCACCTGAGCCTGCACACGCCACAAGCAACCTGAGGTGCTGCCTGCTGCCTTCCCCTTGGGGCCTCCACAACCCAGCAGGTGAGACCAGGCACAGCAGAGTGGGGTGGGAACACTTGGTGCTGCTGCCAGGAGCCCTCTGCCAGTTGCATATCCATGGCGAGGCACCCCCCCCACCCACCTGGCAGCAGCAAGGGGCACAACTCTGCTCCACTGCTGCTGCTGGGTGGGCAGGGGGCACCTCGCCATGGCAGCTTAGCTGGCACAGGGCTGCCAGTGACAGCAGCATGGCCCAGCCTTCCCACCTGCCCATGCCAAGTCCCGCTCACTGGGTTGCGGAGGCCCCCCAAGGAAAGGGCAATGGAATGGGGAGAGCCCGAAGCCCACAGCCAGCATCCTCCCCCTACTCCCCCATGGACTTCGCTCTGGTCATGCAGCCCGCACCTCGGGGGAAGAAACAGGACGGCAGGACTCGAGTTCCACACCCTGCTTCAGTCACAGCACCTGCTGCCACCTGCATGCAGCAGCCAGGGCCCAAGCACTGCTGCAGGGGGAAGGGAGCAGGTAGGCAGGGGGCTGCAGGCTCTGGCAGGATTGGGGAGGGGAGGGCAAGGGCTGCAAGTTGGGAGTGACAGGCACCAGCAGGCCTGGGGGATGGGAAGCTGTGGGTGGAAAGTGAGGGGAACTGGCAGGGCCAGGGGGCTGTGGCTTGGGAGTGAGGGGCAACAGCATGGGCAATGGCAGTGCTGCGGCATATCAGGGCTGTTGAGCACCACAAAGCAGCCAGAGGGAACTTCCATGGCTGGATCCAAATCCTGGTGAACAAAGGGTACAGGGGGAGCTCTGATTTTCTACAACAGAAAAAAATGTAATGCCAAAATATATAGGTATTTAGAATTTATTATAATGATTGAGGCAGGCAAATTGTAAATATAACCAATAAAATATTGTGTTCAATTGATATCTATATATTTTGGATTTTATTTATCAGAGAATCTGCAATTTTTGAACAGAGAAAGCCAGGACCCTGAATTTATAAAAGATTTTTTGAGTGCAGTCATGAGGATTTCATGTAAACGATAGTAGTCTATTATTTTTATTCTATTTTTTCCTCTGTAAGTAAAGGGACTTCTTCAGACTTGTGTCTTTCAATCTCTTTTTCCACTTTAGCAACATGGATTCCTGACATAAGATGGCATTTTGGCTCCTGAATTCATACAAGTTGACCAACAGATCATTGTCATACTTTCATAGACATCAGGGCTGGAAGGGACCTCGGGAGATCATCGAGTCCAGCCCCCTGCCCAAAGGGCAGGAAGTCAG
>NW_017728886.1:100297434-100307190 GCF_001723895.1 Crocodylus porosus | reverse complement strand
CCACACACACCCTTCCTTAGGTTCCCCACATAGTACCACCTTGAAATGAACAAGATTCTGTTCAGCTTCACACCGGCTATTCCAAGTCCTGGGCAACAAAGGTTATCAGAATGACATAAATTTGACACGATTGCTTCCTGAGAAAGGAGCAGTGGTATGTACCAAAATACTTCTGGACCTGGGTAAAAAAATCTGGAAGTTAGGCAGAATACTGAAGATGCTACTTTGCAGCAACCAAGAAACTCTAGGATTCAGAAACCTGAAAGGAAAAAAAACAAACCCTACTGAAATCTCTTCTCCGGACAAGTGTAAGTGAGAAGCTCCACAATGACTAGGTACCCACTAACCACAATTTGAATCAAATGGAATCTTTAGGGCGGGGTGGGCAAAATACAGCCCATGGAGGGACCCTCGGTCCTAGCTGGCCCTGTCCTACCACCTACAGGAACACAGAAGGGCTGGTGAAGGTTCTGCAGCTGGATGGGGGTGTAGGTTGTAGCCGTGTTGGTCTAAGGACATAGGCAGACAAGGTTCTTTGCATGAATCTGACATCTTTTATTGGACCAACTTAAAAAGTTGGAAAACAATTATTAAGCAAGCTTTCAGGTTCAAAAACCCTTTGCCAAGCTAAGGAAGTTTCAGCAGTTGGCGGGTGCTCTTCCTGGATGGAATGAAAAGTAAAGTAGTCAGAGGTTGGTCTGGTACACATACAAGACAGGTAGTCAGTGAAAATATAGATTGAGGAGTCAATGGGTGAGAGACCGGGGCTGGGGGGAAAGAGAGAAGGGGGATGAATAGTGGAGCGATACCTAGGGAGTCAGAGTCAATGTAGTGGTCAAGGTTAGGGTTTCATCCACTGTGAGGTGTCCAATCTGATGTTTTTTGGGGTATTTTGGCATTGATCTTTTCCTGAATGTTGTCAGAGAATGAGTTGTTGTTGGGAGTGGGTTCAGTTTGGTCGTGGAAATATTCCTTTAGGCAGAATATTTAACTCCTCCACTACATTGACTCCTTCAGGGAAAGAATGAACAATGAAATAATCAGCAACACACGCCATCGTAATAACCTCTCTCTACCAAAGAAAAAGGCCATAGAATCTCTAAGGTCTAACTACCAAATAGTAATTAAACCAGCAGATAAAGGAGGAGCCATAGGCATCCTAAACCATGAAGACTACATAAAGGAAGCCAACGGACAGCTCTCTGACACCACTTACTACAAAGAACTACAAGAAACTCACCAAGAAACTCAACAATACCATCAAATCATTTCCAGCAAGACTACAAGAAAAACTGCAGACCTTGATCCCTCCACTACCTAACCCAGGGACTTTTTACATGCTCCCTAAAATCCACAAACAAGGGAACCCTGGCAGACCTATCTTATCCAACCACAGGACCCTAACTGAGGAACTATCAGGTTGTGTTGAATCAATCCTAAAACCGCTCGTAACTCGCAGAGCAAGTTTTGTACAAGACACTACAGACTTTTTACGGAAACTTAAAAACATAAACCACCTTCCCAGCAACACCCTCCTAGCTACCATGAACGTTACCAGTCTATATACCAACATGCCACACCAGGACAGCATCCAAGCCTGCCTTACTTATCCACAGGAACAAGATTTCAACTCCGAATACAGACCCAAAGATGTTACTGACCTTATACACTTCATCCCCACACACAACAATTTCACTTTTAATAATCAACACTTCCTCCAGATGATGGTGCTATGGGCACCAAAATGGCCCCACAGTATGCCAACCTTTTTATGAACCACCTGGAAGAAGACTTCCTCAAGAACTGCACCATCAAACCCTTGTTGTACTTAAGATATATCGATGACACCTTCATCATTTGGACTGAAAACCTGCAATCTCTGATTGAGTTCCATCAGAAATTCAACAATCATCATCCCTCCATCCAACTCTCTCTAGAATACTCCAGCACCAACATCTCCTTTTTAGACACAATGATCAGCATCCAGAATGATGAAATACAGACCACTTTATACAAGAAACCCACAGACCAACATACATATCCGCACACAAAACCACCAATCACCCTAAACACACCAAAAAGGCTGTGATATACAGCCGAGCCCCCAGATACCATCGAATTTGCACTGAAGACAACACCCGGGATTGCCACCTCACCAATCTTAAAAAGGCTTTCACCCAACAAGGACACACCTCCAGAGAGAGAGATTGCACATTTGAAAGAGCCACCCGGATACTGTGTGAAGAACTGCTGCAGTACAGAAGAAAACCCTCCACAAATCACACACCGTTGGTTATGACATATCACCCCTCCCTCGAACCTGTATGGAAAATCCTCAAACAATTGCAACCTACACTAGAAAGAGACCCTACTCTTAAAACTATCTTCTTAGAGCCACCCATCCTAGCCTTCAAACAAGCACCAAACCTTGCGGACCTCATCACCAGAAGCAAACTTCCTCAAACCCAGAACACACCAAAAGGATCCAGACCATGCCATGACAACAAATGCAAAACCTGCCAACACATCTCCACCACCCCACAATTACTACACCCCACAACAGAGCCATCAGCATTCCTGGATCTTACAGCTGCACCTCCAGAAATGTAATACATCTCCTTCACTGCACCAAATGCCCTGATGGAAAATATGTAGGAGAGACCAAACAAAAACTGCGCGCCAGAATGAATGCACACCGGAAATCTATCAAAGACAGGAATACCCAATTACCTGTGGGGGCACATTTCTCACAAAAAAACCACTCTCTCCAATCTCTCAGTCCTGATCCTCAAAGGAAACTTACAAAACACTTCCCAGAGACGAGCCTATGAACTCCACTTTATCAGCCTCCTGGACACTAAAAATCATGGACTAAATATAGATATTGGATTTATGACACATTATATAACCTGCCTGACATCTGACTCCCTAGGTATCGCTCCACTATTCATCCCACTTCTCTCTTCCCTGCCGCCCCCCCACCTGTCTCTCACCCATTGACTCCTCAGTCTATATTTTCACTGACTACTTGACTTGTATGCATACCAGACCAGCCTCTGGCATGTTTACTTTCATTCCATCCAGGAAGAGCACACACCAACTGCTGAAACTTCCTTAGCCTGACTAAGGGTGTTTGAACCCAAAAGCTTGCTTAATAATTGTTTTCCAACTATTTAAGTTGATCTAATAAAAGATATCAGATTCACGTAAAGAAACTTGTCTGCAGCTAGGATGCATTTTTAGGCAGCCCAGGTGGTAGCAACTCCTTCCAGCTGCCACCACCCCTGGCTCCAGCCCTATGGTACTGGCAGGGACCAGACCCTAGCTCGCCCTGCTCCAGATTTGCCCCAGCTGGAGCGGACCAGCTCCCCACCAGCTGGAACCCGAGCACATAACCCTGATCCTGCTCTGGGCCACCCGCCAATGCTAAGCAGTGGCAGTGCCCAGGCAGAAGCTACTGCCAAGTAGTGGAAAAGTGACCACCTCCCCCTTGCCACTGCCAGGCCTTTCTTGCTACAGCTGTCAACAGCCATGCCCAGGTTTCCTTGCGGCTTCTCTCTGCCACTGTCACTGCTGCCTCTGCTCTGCGCAGAGGAGTGGTGGCAGCAGTAGAGAAGAGTCGCAGGGCAGCCTGGACATAGGCTACAGGCGGCTACAGCAAGAAGGGCCCAGCAACAGCAAGGGGGAGGCAGCTGCTTTTCCCCCCCCCACCTAGCTTCTGCCCAGGCACTGCTGCTGCTCAGCATGGGCAGGTGGTCCAGAGCATGCACAGGTTGCCGAATGGCCCACAACAGCTCCCCAGAACTGCCCATGTGGCCTGCAGGCCCAAATAGTTGCCTACCCCTGCTTTAAGGTAAGGTTTGGATTCAGCCTTCATGCGGCCCTGCTCATCTAAACAATACAAGTATATGACAAGAAAAATGAATCTCTACAATTCCTTTGCTATGGATAATACTTCCTTTGTTTAATAAATCTACCTTAATGTATTTTGTGCTGTAAACAACCTCACCTTTTTATGCATGTGGAACATTAAGGCAATTTTAATAAAAACAATTTATCAATGGAGTTTTAATTTCCATGCAGATCTTAACACAAATCTTGAGTAAAAAAAAAAAAACCCTTGTAAAATACTTTTTTCATAATTTTCTAACATAATAGAAATGTAACTATTAAGATGAAATGTGTTAAGATACCTAAGTGCTTACATAAAAAGTGTGTATACATCAGCAAAAAGTAGCAGCAAATTTTGAATTAAAATAATTTATGAATGTGTTAATGTTACTAACCAATTAAAAGTTTCTTAAAGAAAAGTTTACAACTGAATTATTAAAATCGAGGTTCCCTGCTTGTTATGCAATTTAAATCAACACAGCCTCAATTTTTTCAGGGATGGGAATTTAAATCGATTTTTAAATAATTCACTTGTAAACTTTTCTTTAGGAAACTTTTAATTGTTTTTTAATTAAACTTCTAATTGGATTTTAAATCGATTTTTTTCAGGGATGGGAATTTAAATCAATATAGCCCCCCCCTCCTTATTTTAGTATTAACTCATGTGTCTAGAAGTGCTGAAGACAAACAGAATGAATATAAGCCATCAGCACGATGAAGTCACCAGCAGGGCAACCATAGCTCTGGTGTGCATCAGCCAACGTGTTGCCAAGAGCTGCTCCTTCCTCTCTATTTGGTGTTGGTGAGGCCACAGCTGGAGTACTATATCCAGCTCTGGGCACCGCACTTCAAGAAGGATGTGGATAAGTGTGAAAGGGTAAAGAGAAGGGCTACCCATATGATCAGGGGCCTGGAGGATAGGCCCTATCAGTTTGTTCAGTCTAAGTAAGAGAAGACTGAGAGGTGACTTGATAGCCTCCTACGAGTACGTCAAGGGGGAGCATCAAGAACTAGGGGAGAAACTCTTCAGGAAGGTACCCCTTGGAAGGACAAGGTCCAGTGGGCACAAGCTAGTTGAGGAAAATATTAGGCTGGACATAAGGAAAAACTTATTTTCTGTATACATATCTAGAATTTGAAACACACTCCCAGCAGAGGTGGTGCAGTCACCATCCCTGGAGGTGTTCAAGAGGAGGCTGGACAAGCACCTTGCTGAGCCTGGTTGGGCCCAACTACCTCCTGTCCATGGCAGGGGACTGGACTTGATCTTACAGGTCCATTCCAGTCCTACTATTCTAAGTGTGTTATCTAAAAGTTCTCTCAATTTTTCAAGGCTCAGTTTAATGTACTATTAAAGACTACATGTAGCAGTTTAAAAAAAACAGACACAATTTGAGTATAATTATTCAGTTCAGAATGAGATTTTGAAAGAAGCAAGCTGACGCCTTCTTTCAAGTTACAAAGCCATCTGACTTCAAGCTTGAAAAGTTTTCTGAACCATAGAAGAGAACTTTTTTCACAGAAATTATTTAAAAACAGTGTGAGGTGAAGACAATAAAAATGAAATGTCTTTCACCAACTTGTATGATATTTTACAAATAAAAACCAAAACATAATAGTAGCATCAAAGCTACGGCCCTGAGCCTCAAATCACAACGCATTCTTCAAGCTCTAGGTTCTATTGAGGCCTCCTTTTGGGGACAAAAAAAAGAAAAAAACAGAAAGAAAATCCTGAAAGTGGCTATAGGAAAACAATGCTTCAGTGTGACCTTTTTGGTTCTGTTTTTTTGTTAGATGGGTGTCACTTTATAGTTTACATTTCCAATATGTGAATCAGGTTTTTCATGAAATTCCTTAACCCTGAAGACACTCTGGGCATGGACAAATAAATACCTGTAGCATATACAGCAAAATCACTCCAACTTTACCAAGCATTTTTCCAGGGTCAAAGCTGGAGTAATTTAACTTACTCATGTCAACACGGGGTCATGCAGATGTAACAAAGTAAAACAGCTACTGCACTCCTGAACAACAGGCTCCCACCCTCCTTTTGAGCATCTAGAAGAAAGTTTCTCCATACTAGGAGTGTCATCTCTGTGAATATAGGCATCCCCCACTTAAGGCGGTTTTGCTTGGTGCTATTTTGCTTCAGCGCTTATTTTATATACATACCTTATTCCACTTAGAGCTCAGAAAGTTTTGTTATAACACTGAGTGGGCGAACGAAGGGGTGAGGAGAAGAGGCAGCGGCCGGTGTGAAATCAGGGAAATGGCGGTAACAGGCAGGGAGGCGAGTGGCAGCAAGTGGGTGGACAGGAATGAGTGCGGGGCTGAGGGCAGTGCCCTGGCAGGGGGGCAGGAGCATGGAGCCTGGGCTGGCAGGGGCTCTATGGAGCCAGGCTGGGTGCACCAGCATGGAGAAGGCAGAGCCAGCCTGGAGTGACTGTGACTGTTGCCGTGACCGCCCCGCCAGCCAACACGGAGGGGACCAACAGCACTGCCTCTGCAGCCCAGGCCTGGGCGGGCAGCAACGGCACCCTGGTAACCAAATATATTTATTTCCATTAATTCCTATGGGGATATGGGTTTTGCTTAACATGGTTTCGCCTAACACTCATTTTTTCCAGAGCCAATTAAGAGCAATAAGCGGGGATTGCCTGTAGTTAGTATGCTCTGGCACCTAGACCTTTTGGCAAAAGATTAATTCTAAGGGCAACCTGAAATTTAGCAATAGTTTAAAACAGGGATCCACAACTTCAAAGGGGCAGGAGGCCACATATCTCATCAGTACCACAGGTGCCACATACTGTTCAGGCTTGCCAGACTCCCTACCCCAGGGGTGGGCAAGATACAGCCTGTGGGCTGAATCCAGCCTGCCCGGTGACTGGACCCAGCCCACAGCTGCCCCTGTGGTGCTAGACATAGAGCCAAGCCCCACCAACTCACACCAGGGCAGCCAGCACCAGGCTCCCACCAGCGCCCACAACCCAGCCCCAGCCAGTGTACACAGCTTCCCACAAGCTGTTCCCAGTGCAGGTGCAGCTGTAGCCAGGTGCTGCTCTCCTCCCCCTGCCTCCTGAAGCAGCTCCTGCTCTTGATCTTGCTGCTGCTGCACTGCAACATGCCACTCAAGGGAAGCAGCTTCAGCCAGGCAGTTCTTGCCCCAGTGCATGGGGACCCAGCTTCAGCTCCTGGGCACCTTCCTGGGAGCTGGAGCTAGAGCAAGAGCCCTGTGCACTGGGGTAGGAGCCGCCCAGCTGAAGCTGCCCACCCACCCACCTGCCGGGAGCAGTGCAGCAGGGGCAGAAGTAGAAGGAGGAACTGCTGCTGGAGGCAAGGGACATAGAGCAGCACCTGGCCAGCTGCAGCCACACTGGGAACAGCCCACTAGAAGCTCTGTTCTGGGCAGGTGCACAGGCAACTTCAGCTGGGCCGCTCCTGTCCCAGCATGCAGGGCTCTGGCTTCAGCTCCCAGTCATCTTCCCAGGAGCTGAAGCAGAGCCCCGCACACAGGGCCAGCTTCTGGCCAGCTTAAACTACCTGCCCACCCAGCATGGCATGACAGGGGCAAGATCAGGAGCAGGAGCCACCACAATAGGCAGGAGGAGCAGAACAGCACCCAGCCAGGGCACGCTACAGGCACCATCTGTCCTGGCACAAGTGAGCAAGGCTCAGACCCATGCGGACCACCACAGAGATAACACAGGCTGCACTACCTAGCCAAGCTCTGCTGCAAGCACCCCCTGCCACCTCCTCTCCCCTCAACCACAGCAGACTCCCAGGACCTAGTGCCCAGACAGCACCTTCCATGCACACACACCCCTACACCCACCTGCTCACCCCCAAACAGCAAGGCCATGTAGGGAGCTAGTCTGGGGCAAGAGCTATCACCACCCCACATCCCAGACCAGTGATCTCAGCCTCACTCACCCCTCCCACCCCTGAACACTGCTCCTCACCTGCCTGCAGACCTATAGGGAGTTTTAGTGAGTTGTTGTGGTGGATGGGGTAGGGGCTGGTGACCCAGCCCATGACAGCTCATCAAAACTATATACCTGCATGCATATTACACACACACACACTATATTTACCCGTTACTAACTTGTATGTATTAATAAATTTGTATACAGTTAAGTTACCATTGTCCTGGCATGACTCCATAGGGGCAGAGGTGGCAAGCAGTAGCCAATGTCCATCTCCAGCACCTGTGCTTTGCTGACACTTCCCTACTATTGGAGAGGAAAGTACACACTCAAGTATACCCAGGCTACACAAGCATAGTTTCTTAAGTGGGTCCCTTTTAACTAACATCACATATGGGATCCTAGAAAATAGTTATATCACCTCAATAATGTCCAAGTAGCTTTTTTTTCAAATCAGGAAACACAAGCAGTTTCTACCACTCACACCATGAATTATTTTGTTTTGGAAATCATCATTCAAGGCAGATCAATATATAACTAAAAACAACTTAAGTCCTACAAGGAAGAAAAGCACAAAGGTACCGGGGGAAAATTTCGCTTCAGACAATTTGAACTTTGCTCAGGAACTCATGTTTTTTCACATGCAGAACATGGCAATTTGACTCGAAGTGCCCAGAAACATTCAGAAATAGAGGCTGGTGTTATATGATGAGGCACATTCAGCTGCTGTTCTTGAAGCTGAGTAGGAATGTTCCCAGGGGTCATTCACACTCCCCAGAGGCTGAACCAAACCAGGCTATGGGGACAGGGACAGAGATAGATAAAAACAGGAGTGAAAGACAGGCCTGTAGACTCTCAACAAGCAGCTCAGGACTCACAAACCCGTGCTATGGGGTTGGGGTCCCCAAAACTGAATCCACTTCGGATATAGGTGAACAGTACCTAGCTTGACTTCAAGCATCTGGGCCACGGACCCGGTAGCCTTTGCGCCTGCCCACGTGCATGGCAGTGAGGAACCGTGAGGCACCCACAGGGAGGCACCTACCCGCACCCCGGCTCCCCGGGGGGGCCAAAGCAGAGCTCCCAGGGGGGGCTGTGCGGGAAACGGAGCTTTGCTGCCGCTGCCCCCAGCACCTCCCTCGGGGCTGCCGACCCCGCTGGGCCCCGAACTGGGGAGAAGCGGCTGCAGCCCCAGCACAGAGAGCAGCGGAGCGGCACCTCTGCAGCCCGCACAGCGCGGGGGCCGCTCTCCCCGAGCCCGGCGCGCGGACCCCGCGCACGGAGCTCCCGGCCCGGCCCAGTCCGAGGGAGGCAGGCGGGAGGGCCTGGTCCCGGTTCGTGGTCGCAGCAGGTTTTGCTCCTTCTCTGCATCCGCTGTCTGGAGCAGCAGCCACTGTCTCAGATGCTGTGAAGGGCCTGGCTCCCCCTGCTGAAGCTAGGGGCGTCTCCTCCAGACCAGGGGCTTCCAGCCCTTTTCTTCCTGGGGCCCCCTGCTGCTGCCCTCCAGCATGCTGCCAAACCTCCGCGGCCCACCTGTGCCACCACAGTTCTTCACACGTGTTGGTTTGAGGTTATTATGGCTGAGGGCAAGCAAAACTCGGGAGCATCTGAACCCCAAGCCTCCAGGGTTGGCCCCGCATGGATGATGCCCACCAAAGGATTTGGAAACATCTGAAGCCCCTGGTGAGGGTGAAGGATGTTTGCCGGTAGTAGGGCCACTTGTGGTTCTGGACTCTTGGATTTGGAATTAGTTTTGGCTAATTTGGCCTCAGATACAAATTTTAAAAAAAGATCCAGATACTTACCTACTAGGGGAAACACCCAGGGGAGGCACACCTATGCCATGGGCCAGGGAGGATCTAGTCAGGGAACTTCTGGAGGGACTGGATGTATTTAAATCAGCTTGTCCGGACGATCTCCACCCCAGAGTGCTGAGGGAATT
>NW_017728886.1:100279397-100297334 GCF_001723895.1 Crocodylus porosus | reverse complement strand
CTGAGCACCGCCAGGAGTGACCAGGAATAACAGTCACAAGCTGGCAGAGGGTAAATTCAGATTAGACATCAGGAGGTGCTACTTCACTGTCAGGGCGGCTAGGATCTGGAACCAACTTCCAAGAGAAGTGGTGCTGGCTCCTACCCTGGGGTTTTTAAGACAAGGCTAGACAATCACCTTGCTGGAGTCATTTGACCCCAGTACTCTTTCCTGCCATGGCAGGTGGTCGGACTTGATGAGCTGCTCAGGTCCCTTCCGACCCTACCAACTATGAAACTATGTATCTGGGTCCATGAAGGCAGTTTTCCTGAAGCCCTCCCCAAGGATAACTGTTCTTCTGGCATGGTTCAGTACCCCCCAAGGTGTTGGGGCTTAAAGCCCACTTTATAGAAATGGGAGGCTCCTCCCTAGCTTGCTTCTGTGGCCATATGGCTGAAGGCAAGTGAAACTTGGGGGCATCCAAACCCCAAGCCTTCAGGGTTGGGCCTGCACATAGGATGCCTGCCAAAAGACTTTGGCTATAACTGGGGGTGGAGGATGTTTGCCAGTTGCAGGGCCACTTACAGTTCTGGACTGACTCACAGATTTGGACTTGATTTGGCTAATTTGGCTTGGAACACAAAAAATTACTTAAAAAAAAAAATCCATGAGATTTGCTCCTGCGGCCATACGGCTGAGAGGAAGCAAAACTCAAGGGCATCCAAACCTCAAGCCTCCAGGTTTGGGCCTGCAAGTAGGATGCCCACCAAAGGATTTGCAAACATCTGAAGCCCCAGAAAATTTTAAAAAAAAACCCCAAAACAGTAGATTAAAAGCTGTATAAAAATGAGTTGTACAGTTAAACACATACATATAGTGCATAATATTTTTAAAAAAGGATAATATAGGTACAAAAAATGACAATTGACAAAATAAATTACAAAAACAATATGGGCTCCTGCAGGTGCCATGACTGGGAGCCCTGTGCCAGCCATACTGCCATGGTAAGGCACCCCCTACCCACCCAGCAGCAGGGGGTCAGCAGCACAGAGTCGTGCCCCCCACTGCTCAGGACTGCAAGGGGCAAGAGGCCCCAGCTGGAGACCTCCGCCTGGAAGCAGATGGCACTCAAGTGCTGCTCTCCCACCTTGTCCATCAGGCATGTGCAGGGGCTCTGGCCATGGAGGCAGCAGCTGCTAGCTGAGCACACGGAGATTTCTGCTCCCACTGCCAAGGTCATCCCTAGCCGGCCCTGAAGGAGCAGAGCAGCTGCACTGACCCCGTGTCTTGACACTTGTCCCTGGCAGCGCCTTCTGACCAGTCGCCAAGTAGCATTCAACCCCTAAAACCTGCTTGCAGCCCCCTGGAGGGCTGTGGACCCCTGGCTGAGAACAGCTGCTCCAGACTAGAGGGGCTCACCCTCTGCCTATGGACCAGCTCTGGACCTGGGTGTTGTGTCATCCACCCACAGGGCTCCTCACAGGCCCAAAAATTTGGCAGTAAGAGAGTGGCAGGATAACATGGCCCTGTGCACCATGTCAATCATGAAAGATAGTGTGAGGCCTGCTCCCAGCACACAGGGGAAACACAGGGTCCTGGGGACCAATCCCAGATTCCCAGTATATGGGGCCCCAAGGCTATCTGATCCCAGCACACAAGGTCTGATCCTGGAATGCGGGGGCCACAGGACCCCATCTCGTCCACAGACCAGCCCATGCGGCTCGTCTGGCCCACAGGGCCAAATGTTTGAGCACCACAGCTTTAGACTGATGTTCCTCACCTGGTTGGGCTTAACCCTCAGGCAGCCCCAAGACTGTAAAAATGTTATTAGAATTTAAATAAAAGCTCTACCAACCTCATTACACATCTTTCCCATTCAAGTATTTTTGTTATTCTTTCAAAATACAAATTGCATAAATGTTTATTACGAAAACATTTTCAGTTTTTTCTGATAAATGTGTCACAACAATTTTTAAGCTAGACTAAGGGATTCCCCAACCTGGAGTGGTTGAGCATGAGCAATCCATCCTTCATCCCTTAGTGCTCACATCAGTGTTTTCTATACTGGAACATTTTAAGGAACCAAAAAAACAAACCAGCCTATCATAAACATGGATGAATGTAGTCATGCAGCTCTGGTATCAGCAGCATACCTGCTGCATCACCTCCAGCAAGCCTCTTGATTAAAATCCATTACAAATGTATTTATATTATTTTTTTCAAATGGTAAGCCATGACCAACCTTACAGAGAAAATGACACTGGCAAATTTTAACCTGAGAACACACGTACAAAGATGGTTAGCCATGTTACTCAAAAGTCAGGCAGAAGGTAGGGTCGGGTGGGACTTCAGTAACTATTAACTGAATGCCTCAGAGACATGAGCTATCACAGGCAACAACCTACTGTATTAGATGGTAGAAATGGAGTATAAAAAAGAAAACATTTTATATAGAAGAGTAAGGAACAAGGAGAGGGGTTGCTGCTAAAAATAAATACATAAAAATGGATTGATTGGATCAATTAAGATGAACAGAGGAGTTGAGACTTAGGAGCACTGAAATAAACAGCTAGTGCAGGTAGAGGATAAGAACACATGGTCCCTGTTGAGACCAAAGTGAATTTAATCCAGTCTACGGATGGTTTCTTGTTCTGCAATTTCAGGTTCAAATTGTTTTTTAAGGGAGGTTTTTTGGAGGGAAGAGTTGTGTTTTTGTTTAAGGACACCTACTCAAGGGTAAGTGTTGGAATGCCCAAGAATAATAATATATTATTATTATTATTATTATTATTAATCAGTCACTTTTTGGTGATAAAATTTAACTGGCTTCAGAAACCCATTCCTTGAAAGAGAATGAAAAGATTGAAAGCAGCTGATTATGTTCCTTGTCACACCAGAAGGGGAAGTTGAATTGGCTTTAGTGGTGTAGGAAGACCATTACTCAGCCATTCAAAGAACATTTTATTAGACAATTCCCATTCAGCTGATCACACTCAGAGGGTCCTGCATGAATAGCAGTGTCTGTATGGTGCCACAAGTTACTGAGTCTTTAATGGGGAGTCCAGTAGAGTACCAGGCTCTTCTTCTGGAACAAGGAAGACCGCCCATCATGAAAGCAAAACGGTCTATTCAACCATCAACTGATACCCCCACAGTTCGCAGGAGTGGCTAAGGTTGAGCCTTCCAGCCCCTAGATCGGGTTTTTTCAACCACTAGTGTGACACAAAGGTCCTCTAGGTGGGACTTGGGTCACAGTGGAAAAACTGGAAGTGCCATGGCTGGACTCCCAGTTTTGCATTTGCATGCTTTGATCAGCCGCTGGGCCCCCCCTCCCCACCCCGCTCTTTGACTGGCCTCTGGGTGACACCCCCCCACCCCTCCATCAATTGGGAGTACCAGGATTTTTTGACCTTACGCATATGGATTGTAAGGTGCAAAAGGTTGAGAACCGCTGCCCTAGATGAGAGTCTGCCAGTAACCATACTGCTCTGATGTAGATCTGGGGCCACCAGGATATGTATCAGGATCACTGTATTGTTTGGTGACTTCAGCCATAGGGAACAGCCATCTCTCCTGACTTCTGCTTAGGAGCTGCACCTTTCCAAGTGTCTGATAAAACCAGCAAGGACCAAAATCCACAACTCTGAGGGAGAATGAAAGAGCTGAGTGGAAATGACAACAGCAATTCTTGTGTGCAGGAGTAGAGGCAATACATAAATCCTGTGGAACTCCATCCCAAGAGCATGTCCTATCTGCAACTGTCTAAGTCCCATAAGACTTGCATATTTCTATGGCACCATCATTTTCTAAGACTTCTGAGGGACTTCTCCTTCTAGACCTCTTCTTGCATTCAATTTCAGAATTCTTTGTCAGTGCTTTAGGATGACACTGTTGATGTTGAATTCCACTCCTGGTCAAATACTGCCAGATTACACATCACATTCAAATCAAAGTCCCAAATCCCCTTAGCTCAGCATCACTACTTAGTCTACCCACTGTGGGAAAGTCTTACTGAATGGATACACATCCCACACTGAAGCTAATGGCATATACATGTCCATCAAGAGATTTTACTTTCAGTCCCTCCCCTGGATACGTTAAGCCATAGAAATCAAGTCACACTTCTGCAGTTGGCTTGAGGAGAATCCAGATGTTTTTTTCCTTCCAGAGGAAGTCCTATGCAGTGACAAGCTGGGGAATTCGGGGGTTTCAGGTGAAAGGTGTCAGACCCCATGAGAATGATGTTTTGAGGCAAATGTCTGGGGTGGAGCAGGACTTTGCAGGGGGGTGTCTGTGGGAAGGGCAGGGGATCAAGAGGAGGAGAAGTGGGAAGAAGCGGGGAGCTGGTAACGGAGGAGTGAGTGGAGGTGCATGTAAGACGAATGAGGAGAGGGGTGAAGTAAAGAGGAAGGAGGGAGTTGCGGGGCATGAGAGAGAAATGTCAAAAGTGGAAGGTGGGGAGTGAGTGGGTGGCCTGGAGTGGGAGGAGATTGGGGCGGTAGAAGCCAAGAGTTTGAGTCCTGGTAGAGGGGAAAGGAGTGGCTAGTGGTGACAAGAAGCCTGATAAGAGTGGTGACATGGGACAGTATGATATCTGAAGACAGGGCCAGAAGAGGTGGAGAAGAGACATGTGGTAGGACAATGAAAGAGAGGGCTGGCTGGATCTGATCTCACCTGAGCTGTAGGGCCTCTGAGTCATGGAGTCCAGGCCCTTGCTGTCATAAGCACCACATCCAGTAAAGGGAGGATAAGAGAACTGGAAAAGTTCTCATTTAGTCCAATCCCTGCTCCAAGCAAGAATGCCCCTGTCTACCAAACGTGGGCTCCTTCACATCTTCACTGTGTGACATATTTTCCATCTGGATGCAGGGGAGAACCCATCATCCCCATCAGGGATGCAGGCTCCAGGTTGCCACCACCCAGGACTGGAGTCACCTGGATGCATGAGCTGCACCAGTGGCATATAATGGACTGGACTCTTCTGCTCAAGTGCTTGGTGGGCATGGTGGAGGAGCAGGAGGCATGGGCAGAGGCCTGGAGGCAGGAGGACGTGGTTTGCCAGAGGAGGTGGAAATTATTGCAATATTGAAGATGATCTCCAGACTACAGGCAGGACCTTTGTCTTCAGGTTGGAGTAAGATTCTCTATCTGATCTTAAATTACCTCAGGTTAACAACTGGAATTCTAGATTTCTGACATGCTTAAGGGGATGGATAGATAGATAGGTAGATAGAGATATATATAAATTCAACATATTTTAATTCCTTATTTCCTGAATGCCAGTGCATATGTTCTGGAAAGTTAAGATTGTGTTGTTTATCTTTATCATAACTTAGAAGGGGAACGAAATTATCTCAGAAGGTCACTTCAGCTTTCCTTCATTAACACTGCTTACTGTTGTTCTCACAATCTGTTTCTCATCACTGGATCTGAATACTAGTCTGAGAAAAAGTATTTTTCCTCATGGCACATGTGAAACCATTCCATTTCTGTTAGTAGGGTGGTTACAACTTTCCTCTGGTTGAATATTTTGGATATGTGTTTCATGATTGGACAGTATGATTACCGCAGATGGATGCATACTTGAGTTAGCTTTAATTGAGTTAGCTCAGGCAGTCAGAACAGCATAGCAGTGGCACCGAGAATTTCAGCACTAGGTGTGGTGTTGTCTGGACTCTGCATGAACTCACTCAGGTAGCCCACAACAGTCAGTGCTGCCCCAATAACCCAGCTCCTTGATACTCAAGCTTGCTCAAGCATATTTATACCCAAGCTGCAATCATGTACCCAGTTAAAACAAGAATAACTGAGCTGCACTGCACCATGGGGCAGCTGCTGTGTGGGTGCTAGGCAGAGAGGGGACAATCCCTGTTGCCCCCCCACTGCCCCATGCTGCATGGGGGGGCTCTGACACAAGTGCCCAGAGGCCCCAGTTGCTGCTTCTGAAGCCAGTGAGTATGGGGCTTTTTCTTTCCTTAAGTACTAGGACGAGGCTGGGGCTGGGTGGGGCTGGGGCCAGACAGGGCAGCCATGGGGGCTTCTCCTGCAGCTCCCCCTGCCCAGGGAGAGACAGGCACAGCCAGAGGAGCCACAGGAGAACCTACAGCCGCCTCACTGCACCTGCCTCTCCCCGGCCAATCCGAATCACTGAACCTGTCTGAATCAGCGCTGAATCTTACGAAGCTGATTCGGCTGAATTGATTCAGGACCGTAATCTGAATCTTCAAATCAAATCACTGTCCTCTGAATTGGCCGAGTCCAAATCCGAATTGAATACTTGCCTATTTGCAGAGGCCTAATTATTATCATCGTCATGGATTTCTGAAAACTGAAGGTTTACCCGGATTGAGACAAGTTTCTCTACTCTTTCACAGTTTAGTTTATTTCTTGATTTGGTGTGAGTATTTCCAAACATAAACCAGTTTCTTTCACATGCTGCAGAAGATAGAAGAATCTGAAGCAGGTGAGAAGCAAGAGGAGTCCGAGGCTGTGTCATGCAAAGGTCTTGCCACCATGTTGCAGGAGGGATATGCTTGGTGGAGTCCCAGACTGCATTCCTGGACCAAATACCTGAAGATGTTCTGTATTCTACAACATTTGAAAGTACCTTTCCAACATCAAGTCCCAACTGTGTTGCTTGTTTTGTAATCCAATCAAATGCAGCAGCAGTGCTATCATCGCTAACATTTCTGCCTTTGAATCTTGGCTCCAAGAGATTTGCAGCAGCATGAAATGATTGGCAGCAAAATTCTTCCCATCTGTTAATAAAGTCTTTCACTTTTCTTTCTTCTGTACTTGTAAGTGGAGACACACTTAGATTCTCAAAAACAGTTGATTTTATCTGGGCCATTTGGTAAGGAATGTCTGACAAAAGTGCACTGTCCGATTCAGATGCAGTGATTGCTGAAGAAATTGGCTTTAGAATTTTTTGGGAGTTCTGCAGCTGAACCTAGAAGACATCCTCATCAAGTACAGTGTTCCTTACACTTCTGGGTACTTTAAGATCCTCAACTATTACTGCTTCTTGAAGAGCTTCTTTGTTTTTTAATAAACTTTCAAATGAGATCACCACTCCACCCCATCTAGTTTTACTATAGAGCTTGAGTGTCACTCTTTTATTCTTTCCATTTTCTTCCTGCTTCTTCTTTAAGACTACGGCTACAATATGAGTAGAGTTTACATGTTTTATAACTCCTTTTGCTCTTCTATAGCTCTTTTGCAGAGCGTCCAACTTCATGATGTCATTAAGCAAGTTTACCCCACGGAGTGCACATCCTATTGCAGTAATATATGGATATTTATCCATTATGATCTCCCATGCTGCTTTCATGTTACTTGCATTGTCAGTCAGCAAATCAAATATTTTACCACTCCCAATCTTCTGTAGTACTTCACATATTTTACTGTTGAGATACTCTGCCGTATGCCTGTTCTCTCCTGTTTCAATGCTTCTGTAAAAAACTGGTTGAGGTGTTGTTATCACAAAGTTTATGATTCCTTCTTCCCACACATTTGTCCATCCATCTGTAAGTACTGCAAAACACAGTGCTTCATTGATTTTTCTTTGCACAGATTGCACTACACATTCATATTCTGACTCTAAAAGAGGGTTGCTCAAGGAATGTCTGCTGGGCAAAAGGTATGATGGTCTTAGTAATTTAAAAGCTTCCTGCCAGTATGCATTTTCAGTTATTGACAATGGTGTCCCAGAAGAATATATTACTTGCAAGAGCTTGGTCAATTTTTTCCTGATCTTCAGGTGTCATCTTGTCTACAAATGAAGCTATCGAGAGTCTTTTGTATACAGTTGGTTGCAATATTTAGTTACTTGAGGATGTTGATTGGGCAACCCTTTGTGATGCTAATATTATAGAAGCAGCAGCACCAGGAGGATTTCTGGATCAAGAATGTTGGAAAGAACTACTTGTACTTTCAACATCATGATCTACCTCCTCCTCACTTACACTCACAAAGGGTTTTTTAATGTCTGCAGAAGTGACTGCAGGAACCTGTCTCTGTTGGGACTGCTAATGAATAGGTTTGGCTGTCCCCAAAATTGTTGGCTCTTTAAGTATTGTGTCATCTTGTTAATAATTTGGAACCATAAAGGATGTTAATATTTGACACAAAGAAATCTATTCCTGCAGGGAGTTTTTCCTATTTATACATTTTGAATTGGAAATTTAGCTACTTTATCCTTTCCCCCCCTCCCTAAGTTCTCTTTAATATTTCTCTGGCTTTATTTGTCACAGCAGGTGTTCAGAATAACCTCAGAATTGGAAGTGAAGGAGATGGACTATTATCACTCAATCATTTGATATGTTTAATTAGGCTTCATTGTATTCAGAAATCTAGGTGGTTCTCATTTAGTCTCCAAACAATGAGACATAGAATTTGACTTATTTTAAAATCACTTTATTAAAAAAAAAAAGAGGGGAAGCACGTTCCCTTACACTATCCATGCTAAGATATAATTCAGAAGCACAAATGTGAGATTTACAGGCTGAAGCCACTTTTATTACAGGCAGAGAGAGCAAGGACATCAACAGCTAAAACTGCATATTAAGTATTGTAATGTACAACCAAAGCCAAGAGAGATGTCAACGGAAAGTAAAAATGACTAAAAATTACACCTGAAATAAATATATTACCAAGATTTTGCTAGTTTTAGCATTCAAATAATTTTATTTACATTAAGTTAATGTTCCATTGACATACTTGATTTCCAGTGAGGTGGCAAATTATATTTCCCCTTTTGTAACAAATTAGTAACCTTAATAGCAAATAATCAGTGAGCCTCTACATAACTAAGTGGCTCAGAAAAATATTGAGGCATTCAAAATAAAAACTTAGAGGGACAGTTTATCCAGAATGCTTAAAATAAATCAGTAGATGAAAAACACCAATGGAAGGAACAAAAACATTAGCAAGATGCTTTAGTGGTCAGTGAATAAGGAGTAAGAAGATTTGAATTAGGTCTTGCGTGCAAAGGAGTTGGAAACAATACAGCTAAAAACACTGTCCAAAAATATAGCTCTACTTCACTGCTTATGTTGTTCTTTCACAGAACAAATAGCTTCCAATCTAAAGCATCACAATCAAATCTTACAGAATTTGAACTCAATTACTTAGTTTGCAAGAAAAATAAATACCACTCTACAATAAGGAATAGGGAGTGAGGAAAAGAGCCAATATACTCTCTTTCATAAAAGATAGAGAAACTGAAAAATTCCAACTATGCATGCAGACAAGACATCAAAAGAGATTGTGGAATTTAAAAAATGATATACAAGTCCATGAGGAAACATTAAGAGAATTTTGTTAATACACTAGAGAGCTGATTATCCATAAAGTCAATGAACAGGAATTTTTTTTTATTAACAAAGCCAAAGCCATCAAGGCCAGTTTTCTTGTTGGTGAGACAACTGCATTGTTTACTGACTACTTGATTTTAGAGCATAGTACAGTGCCATATGTTTATTCCTAGTTGTTTTTTTTTTAATATATTTGAATTACAGATGAGTGCCTACCCCAACCATATCTTCCAACTTACATGAAAAAGATTTAGAGTAAAACTATACTGAGCACTTGAAATGCTCTTCCAAATTTTGCAACTTGGTAAATAATCAAGAGAAAAAAAAATTAGAATAAAGATACTCAAAATGCACTTTATCTATTTATTCAGAATAATGTAATTTAGCTTATGTATATGAAATGTATGAAGGAAATATATATATATGTGCTGTATTAAATGCAGTTGAGCCTTATCAGTAAACAAAATTATTAGAGAATTCTTACATTTTTGTAAGAGGGGAGAAGCTACAAATGAATGTATGCATGACAGAGAGAACTGCAGGCTTTGTGGCTCATCGAAGTGCATGTTCACAAGGATTTAATGCAAGTTTGTCTGCTATATGGTCATAAAGAATACAAATCTACAGAGGTTTACCATTTATTTTAAAAAAATAACAATTAGCAATATGCACAGTAGTGTTAAATAAATTTGACCCTTGAAAGGTTCCCCTTCTTCCCTGCTAGGTGTTTTTTTAGACTATCTATGTTTAAATAAACCAAACAGAAAAAAATTAGCCAAGTTATCACTTTGGATTATTAACCCTGAAAAAAAAATTATAGCTGAAAGTCATTTTCCTTGTTTAAGATGCTTGTGTTTTATTCTACTTGAGCAATAAACCTGAGCCAGCCAGTAAAAAATCTACGGGAAGTGGAAGGTATTTGACAGTGGGATAGAACCAAATAAGGATGTAGGTGGATTTTAGGCACCTGTATCCAGAACTGTAATCCAACCTCTCTCCCTCTCCTCTGCTCAGTGACTGCTTACGTCTGGAGGCACATCATTTCTACATATGCCTTCCTATTTCATTTTTAAGTTCTGTAAGTGTCTGAAGTTCTGCTGTTGCCCATGTCCAGAGCTGCCTTGGTCTGATCAGTAAAGGTCCAGATCCCCAAAAGTATGACCTACATTGAATAGGTAGGTGCAAATAGGTACGTGCCTAGGTGCAAAAGCACAGTTCACCATTTCCCACCTAACTTCACAAGCACCAATGAAATTTCAGGTGCCCAACTTTACATCAATGAAGTTCAGTTTCTTAGATGTCTGGTGTGCAGAAGGGACTCTTATCTCATGTCAAAGCCCATTTAGACTTGGATCACATTTAACCCACGGAACAGATGACCCTGCACCCGTTCCACCATTCATAGGGTCTAAAACATTCTGACCTGCTGTGGTCTTTCTGAGTTCTTTGCAACAGAATAATCTTTTATTTCTTGTAGTAAAAAAATAAGCGGAAACTAAAAGCTGGTATTTTTGAGGGTCTTTAGTCTATTGAGAGGTGTCCTAAGTCTAATGAGGGGAGCCTTAAATTGATCAAAGGGTACCACAAATCTAAAAAGGCTGAGAACTGCTAGACTAAGAGAATGCCACAATCAGTATGTTATAGGTTGGGGGCACTTTCCACTCCTACTATTGGAGTTGTGCCACTGTGCAAAAAGACAAGAAGTCACTTACCAGTAACTAGAGTTCTTCAAGATGTGCTCTTCATATGTACATCCTTACCATGGGTATGCATTGTGTCACAGCACACAAAACTCAGAGACTTCTTGTCTTAGCAGTACTCATGCAGCATGCTATATTATAGCCCTGCTTTTCCTTGTGCTCTGTGCTGCAGGCAGTGCACACATTCTGTTCCTTAGTTTCCTTTCAACAGCAGAGTCCTGAGTTCCACACTAGTCCAAAATGGAGGAGGGGTGCAAGTTTCAGACATGTATATGGGCAATGTATCTCAAATAACTTGGTAACTTCTTCGTATGACTGTCCATATGCATATCCTCACTCTAAGGGGCTCTCAGGCACCTAAGACAAGTCTTAGAATTTCTAAGTGAGTGGCATTTCAAAGACCACCTTACTAAATTACACAGTGCTTGGTGAAGATGTGAATGGGGCTTGAGGTGGCTGCTCTGCAGATTCCAGTTACAGACAAGACATTGTACAGGGAAACTATGGAATTTGCCTGATCCCTGGTGTCAGTTCCACCTTAGCAAACTCCTAGCACAGCTCAAAACAGTCTGCCATCCAACTGGACAGCCTCTGTGCTGATACTCCTGTGTCTCCGGATCTCTCTAAGGAGACATAAAACTACAGATATCTACAGTGACTTTCTGAAAGGCTTAGCCCAATGCAGGTAGAAGAACAAAGCTCTTTTCACATACGGTAGGTTTAATAATATCCCTGTTCTAGAAGACTGAGGTTTCAGGAAAAATACTGGCATATTTCCCTGCTGACTCAGGGCAGGAACTTGAGAAAATTGTCACCAGAAAAACCATTTAATGGAGAGCTGGAGCAAGGAGCAAATTCCATGGATTCAAAAGGTGACCTCATAGACATGGCAACCAAATACAAGTTCCACTGTGGGACAGGTTCCTTGGAGGACAGATATCTGAGAGTCATTTGAGGAATTCCACATATGCTAACTAAGAAAATCATTTGGCTATAACCTGGAGAGTAACGAGCTGAGATAAAAGCTAAGTGGCTCCCCCAGGGCTGGAAATTTGACAGTGACAACATTAATTGTTGTGGCTCCTGGAACTGAGGCAGCCACTTTTGGTCCATGTCCCCTGGCTGTGGGAGAAGACATGACTCCACACTGAATCTAGGATGAGAGGTGGCAGCATTAATTGACAAGGCTCTAGGACATGCAGCGATTAATGCTGTTGCTGCTGCTCACCCCTCCACCCAATTTCCAGCTGGATGACACGGCTCTGTAGGCCATATTTCTGACAATCCTGTCATAAGTGAATTGCCTATTGCAGAAAGGGAAGGATCTTTAGTCAAGATTTCTTTTTCAAGAAAACAAAACCAAAAGAGCAGGTTTGCTTGGAAAAAATAAAGGTAACATATAAACAGAGATTAAAGCTTAAGGGGGTCTTGAATCGTAGACCCTGAATTGTGAGCCGAGAGTGCTCCAGTTGGCCATCGGGGGCTGAGAGGGACAGAAAGTGTGCACCATCCCTTTTCTATCTAGCCAAGTTTTAAAAGAAAACATTGTGTCCATCTCAGTTCTTTTAAAAAATGGATATAGGTACCAAGCCTTAGGGGAGGTTTCAGGGCTCTGGATCTTAAGTCAATGAAGGCACCTACCTACAGCCCTGAGTCAGGCACCTAGGGCATCTACACATATGCTCTGGGGTGGAGTGGGGAGGCAGGCACTTTAATTAGAGCAGCTCTGCAAGCCACTCTAGTTAAAGCGCTCACAGTGTCACGTGCTTTAACTGTAGGTTGTTCAATGAGCTTTAAAGCACCCCTGCTACTATTTTGAAACGTGGGGACATTGGACACATGTGATGTGGGGGCTGCTGGAGCGCATTAATTAGCACGCTCCAGCAGACTCACAGCAGATTTGATCAATTGAGCCTGCTCTGACACATGCTAATTAGCATGCATTGGAGCAGAGCTCCATCATGTGTATAGGTGTCCCTAAGCTCCAGAGGTGAGGTTTAAGTCTCACCTCAGCATTTCTTATTGGCTAGCTGAAAGTTAGCATGCTGGTTGTTGTGGCTCCTATTGTGAGGAACCTAATCTTCCCCATGCATTGTATAAGGAGCATAGGCACCCATCTCTGGAATCTGGATTTAACTCTAGTGGACAGGCTCCCAAGTCCTATTTTGGATATAGCTCAATGTCCCTTTAAGAGCTGATCTCAGGTTGCTCTAATACAGTGATTTTCGATCAGGTTGAAGCAGCACCCAGGGAGTGCTTCAAGATAAATTCAAGTATGCCATGGATGCCATACAATATTATAACTCCAAAAATGATTCACAAGATAAATTCAGAAATTTCAAATTGAAATCCATAGCATTAAAAGCATTCTGGCCTGTTGTAATCTTTCTAAGTTCTTTGCAACAGAAAAATTGCTGTATTATTTTGCCTGAAATAACTGAAACCAAGAGCTGGCATTTTCTGAGGTGTTCCTTTGATTTTAAAAGTTTGAGGACCCCTGCTCCAATATTTTAAAAATATGATAAAAACCACAAATAATATCATGCCAGAAATACCACAGTAATCAGCAGATAAGAGTACCTACCATCTGAAAAAGAAAACATGGAGGTGAATTTGTTCAGAAGTGCTTGTCCCATACTAATGGTAAAAAAATTAATAAATTAAATGGTATTTCCTTCATTTATGAGTTAAATGGAGCAATCAATGCTTGCTCATTTATATATATGTACATAATCTACCTGATTGCTTTTCAACTGAAATTCAAGCGCAATTGAATTTTAACAGAGGAGGTCAGTTTGGCCTTTGCCCTCATTCTATCAGTTGGCCAAAAGGTTAAGATCAATCATGGGGGGAAAAGTACTTCAGCCTGATACCCACTCCATTTTAGGAAAATAATGCACATATCCCATACTAAAAGACACATATCCTGGTACTTGGCCTTTTAAAGTATCTGAATGCTTTAATGATATCTATTTTTATCACCATATTTTAAAAAGTGATTTCTCAGCTTTAAGGCTGCTTATATTTCAGCCACTGAAATCACTGGATTTGAATATTATAGTAGACTTTGGAGCTTTTGTATTGGTTCACACATATCTTTTCACAAATGAATGGACTAATAGAACCTCAAACATACATTTTAAAAACTGCACAGGCAATTAAAAATCCCACTTTGTCTACTTTCCTTTCCCTCTTTATGAACTGTGATTTAGAATAACAGCATGATAAATCATAAAAATTAAATCTAAAATATGCACAAAATATTAAACAAATGTATTAATTAGCATTAGTGTTTCTTATAAAAACATTAGCGGTATTAAACTTCCCAGTGAAAATGCCAGAACAGAGATATAAAGTACATTTAAAGTAGTCAGTGCATAACTGTTGCATGGGATAAGGGTACTCTCATCATGATGTATGATCTTTTTATGTATCCTGTCCAGCAGATTTCAGTCATCTGTTCTCTGATAAATTCATATATAAAATAAGTCTACTAGTAATCTTCTTTTACTTTTTCTTGTGAATTGTTGACTTTTCCTAAAGTCTTTTTGATGCGTAAAGCTGTAAGTCGTGCTGAGGGATTCTGATACCAACATTCCTTCATTAATTTTGCAAGAGCGGTTAGAGTCTAAAATAAAATACAATGGTTATTTGATTACAATGCTTTTGTACTACAGTTGAAGATGACTTTTAGAAAAGTAATTTCGTTGATTACATATATTATTTCCAATATACATGACTCTCAACTCAAAATTATTCATTATCTTCTGTAATTGTATGTACACAACTTACAATCCAGTGTTATCTCATGTATTTTGTTTACAGTTCAGATACACAGTAACAAAAGTTACATAGGAAATTTAATAGGAAAAGAAAGATCATTTATCAATAACTTGTTGTCTTCATGAGATGGCCTGTTTACATGCATACTGCATGGTCTGCCGTCAACCACAGAACCCATTTCAATCCATTCAAGTGAAAGCTCATGTATAGGGTATGCACAAATCCCTTAGCATCGGGGCTTAGATGACTGAAGCCTCAATTTGCTACTCCCCTCCCACCAGTTCCTCTCTAAATCTAATCTGTAGCAGAGGATCACGGTGGTTCAGTAAAGAAGATACTATTTTACCCCATGGTCAGATTGGTATAGATTAGGGGCTGAGGGGGGTGGCTTTCCTCCATATTAGGGGAGGGAGCAGGTATGGCCCTCTTCCTTACAACTCTCTAGTAAATTTTATCAGCTCTTGCAGCAGCATGACACTGACCATCATTGTCTCCCTTCCTTGCCTGTGGCAGGTTAGAGTGCTTGTGTTGTCTTTGGGCAATATACCTTAGTTGTGCAACAGGGCTCATTGTGTAGTTTTAAGAATAGGTTAGACCAGGACCTGTATTAATTGGTTTGGACAGAGACTATCCTGCCTCAAGCATGGAGCTAGAGTAGATAGATGACCTTTAGGTGTCTCTTCCAGCCCTACTTTTTATGATTTTAATTAAAGTATACATATTAGCTAGTAACTCTTTCCTCTAAAAACATTAGTTTTGCAGATGTCCCATATAGGCAGCTAGCAAGCAGCGACAATCCTGAGAAAGGCAATTCAGGGCAACAGAACAGAATTTAAAACTGCTATTTACTCAGTCCTTTCCCACAAATTGTCCTGCTGTTGCTGTAGCAAAAGTACCTGTGGAGACAAAGAACTAGCAAGAAACAGCATTTCAACCACCATGTCATCTTCCTCCAATCGCAGCAATTTTTAAGTCTATCTGGAGAACACTTATGAAGACAGAAGATAACTACGATCACATTAAGTCTGATTTTTCAAGTCACCTGAATCCTTCTGAAAGAGCCTGCCAGCACTGGAGATCTGTCAAGGATTCTGGCCAGTGCTAAAGATTCACAGAAAGGAAAGAGGACATAACTAAAATTTCATCTGTCCATATCGTATCGGCAACAATAAAAGGAAAAGTGACATTATTAGTGACTGGCTTTTTTTGGCTGATGTAGCCGATAATGTCTCTGATAAATGCCACGTGCATGTGCACAGTGGCAGCATGCATAGGGCCAGAAGTGCAGTCCCACTGATTGGAGAGCAGCGTCTGGACTGTTAGTCTGTGAGGGGGAGAGAGGGAGGTAAGAGACTTGAGGTGGGGGGGAGATCAAGGCCCCTCTGGTGAGGGAAGGAGTGGGGCTGCGGCTGCTCAGCTAGGGTGGGGCAGGGCACAGGACAGAGCTGGTGGCTTGTCCAGCAGATGCGGGGAGGGGCTCCCACCAACCCCCCCATCTTGCTACAATTTACAAATTAACATACTTCTACTGCATGCACTCCCTGGGGGAAGCATGGAGGGCATGTGTCCCTCTCCCCCACCCCCAGATCTATGTATGGGCTGAAGGTGGGATGCCACTGCATGCTCAAGGCCAGGGTTGCACTAGGGCAGGGCACTAGGAGCTATGGGGGGGACCTACAGCAAATTTTGGGGTGCCTCTAGCCCCCCATAGTCCTTCCTCCCAGCGATGCCACCACCCACCCTAAGCACAGCTGCTGGGAAAAGCCTGGTGCAGCCCTGGCCCTGAGTATGCAGTGGGCAGCCTGCCCTCACCCTGTGCACAGATTGGGGGGGCACATGCCCCCCGTGGCTCCCCTGTGGGGGCGTGCAATGGGAGCTGCTTCCCCCCTCCCCACTCACAGGACACCACCAGCTCTGTCCCGTGCCCCACCCCACCCTGGCTGGGCAGCACCTGCTCCTGCCCCACTCCCTCCCTCACCACAGGGGCCTCAATCTGCTCCACCCCCTCCAACACCCTTTCCCTCCTCCATACCCTTTTCCCTCAACAGACTTACCAGCCAGATGCAGCTCTCCAAGCTGCCAGGCTGCATATCAGCAATTGGATCAGTATTGGCCAATATGGATGGTCAATAATCAGGTACTGGCCCAAAAAATCTTTATTAGTGCGCCCTTTATTATATGCATAAGACCACTTCTAATAAATAACATTCTTATACATTGCTTGACGTGTTATGGGTGCTAGGAATTGATTAAAAAGAGCTAAAACTTTTTAATTTTGTTTTGCTTTGTATTGTTCTTAAAGTCAGCCCTATGCACAATATTCTGCTCTATCATTCTTTTAGACGGACAAGGGATAATGCAGCTATGAACAGACTGCAGGGATCACTATGCAGACATGAAACTTCTTCACCCAACCTGACAAACCTAAAAGAATAGCAACTTCATGGATTGTTGGAAAAGACACAGCAAATCAGATGTAAGAGTAAAAAGACTGGAAAGGAAACACCTGCACAGAGAGCCAGGCTGGATTTTCTACAGCATCATATATATTTACAGGCCTAAATGTCAGTAAAATATTTTAGAAAATAGGACAAAAAGGTTATTTTTAAAATACTTACTGGATCTGAAAACCATCTGTTGGGGATACTTGGTCTTTGCTGTTCTATACAGACTACTTTCCTCATATCTTCAAAACTAGGATCACTTGGAACAAGATCATAAAATGGTGGTTTATATTCTTCTACAATTCCTAAAGACAAAATAACAACTTAAATGGCAGCCTGTTTTCTTATTTGTCCTAACCACCATAACATCCAACAGTGTCTGAAAATATTTGGACTATTAAACTAGGTGTATATAGTTTTTACTAACATGAACAACTAACTTAAGTTATATTAATGTGTGAACTACAGCACTCAAATTCAAAAGGGTAGTTGAAAAAAACTTTAGCACGAATGATCATTTTGCTGAAAATGTTCCCAAACTATTTAAAAGAATTAGGACTGGTTTGCAAACCTATTAAAAACAATGTATTTCAATTAGTGTTAATCACAGTTTCATAGTTTCATAGTTTGTAGGGTCAGAAGGGACCTGAGCAGATCATCTAGTCCGACCCCCTGCCATGGCAGGAAAGAATACTGGGGTCAAATGACCCCAGCAAG
>NW_017728886.1:100254956-100278902 GCF_001723895.1 Crocodylus porosus | reverse complement strand
TGCTCGAGATGCATCTGTGGATGCATGCCAAGGTGCGGTTGGCCTTCCTGACTGCCTCTCCACACTGCCGGCCCATGTTCATCTTGGAGTCAATCATGTTTACTTTATATTAATACCATACCAAGTATGTGAAGTGCTGTAAGTATCAGTGTCCTTTCTAGAATCACACATTAACCTCTTTAACAAACAGAACCACACATTCATAGTAAGTTTAAAATGAGGATTAGCTGCATCTTTGATGGTGTTGCGTGGAGTACCTTCTATCTGCCTGAGGTGACACAGATCTTCACCCTCATTAACTTGTGATCTCATAACATTTTTGTTAAAGCTACTGGAATCAATCACGTGAAAGAGCAACATTAAGAAAAAATATTTATCTTTTCACTCTCTCAATAACGTTTGGAAATCAGGATGAGCACAAGCCCCAAATAACCCATCTAGTTTTCTCCAGACCACTGAGATTTCATGACCAGTTTGAGAACTTTTACTTTAAACAAAGTTTAAAATGTTTGCAACTGAATTAGTAAATATAGCTAAAGTAGTACAGCCACACCCTATGCATTTTTTAGTTACATGGAGCCTGAGAAACACTGCTAACAAACGGAACAGGAAAAATCTGACAATTGAGAAAAAACCAAAGCTGAAAGCAGAGCAAAAGTGTAGGGCTTGTATACTATTCCAGGACTCCCTCCCTCTCTCTCACAATGTCTGAATTGTTGTGAAGGGGCATGGTATGGTTTATGTATTCTTTTGATACACATCCCTATCTTCCCGAAGCTGACATTCCTACTGAAAAAAACATCTTTCTACAATTTACAAATTAACATATTACCCTTATAAAACATAGGCTAATTAAACACTGATGGCACAAGAATGGTGTACAAATACAGAACATGTGAGTTAAACTAGGTCAGTTCCTCTAGGGTTACCTTATATGTTCCCTCATACAATGATGGATGTATATAGACGGAAACAAAAGAGATTTTTGATTGTTTGATTTCCTTTCTGGTTGAATTATTCTGTAACTATTTGATTCTTTTTACTGCTAGTGAGCAGAATATGTTATTCATGTCAGCTTTAATACTGCTGGGTAATTACTAATCATTATGAGATCAATTGAAGTCACCCAGAATTCTTATTTGTAGGCTCCTTTAAAATCTACAGAAGTACTATTAGTTCTATAAAATAAGAAATTACCGTTACTGAATGTTCGTCTTGCTATTTCCCATAACACAAATCCAAAGGCCCAAATGTCAACACGTTTATATGCATCAAAACAGTCAGCCTGAATAGTTTCATCAAGAACTTCTGGAGCCATATACCGTTTTGTGCCAACTTTTGGATTGTTTCCAACATCCAGCTGGTTGTTTTTTTGGGAATGCATCACTGCAAGTCCTACAAGTTACACACAAAATACCTAAATAGTGATTCAAGTACATTTGAAATTAACACTGCATCACAAAATTTGACAAACATCCTCTATTTAACTCTCAATAAATATTTTTTTGGAAAATATTTAGCCAGACAGGAGATAAACTTTGACAGGGAGGAGGTTTATTTGTAGAAAACAAAGTATAAGTGCTTAAATAAGAAATGGCAGGTACAGTTAAGTGAATTCCTGGCAAAGATTTAATAGAATTCAATACCACATTTGAGGTATGGATGGAATTTCCTGAGAATCAGGTAAAAGATCAGACATGTAAATTTTGGTTGCAGACAGCAAATCCTAAGTACTTTATGAAGAAATGTGAACAGAAACTGTAGTAACTACAGGTACTGTTGATAAAATTCAAACTTTGTAATGGAGTTGTTAATAAACACTATTATGGCTCATCATTACTAATCCTTCTCCGGAGCAGCTCCTACAGCAGGTAGAGAGCAACTTTTTCTCAGCCCCTCCGGAGATAACATCCTAGAATGATAAGCAGAAAAAAAAAGCTACACGTTCCTCATGCTATACACATAAGCTTACCACTAAAAGACAAAAGCAAGGCAGCTCACTTTTAAAGAAAACTCACTGTACTCTGACAGCTATATCATAAGGGACACTTGGCATATACCAAATCTGTGGAATGTTGTGCAATATTAAAATTAGAACATGTTCTGACCAGGCACATGATGATGTTTACTACAAACTCTTAACAGGCACAGCTTCTGCTAAAGGGCTGGCAAGCAGGCATTCCATGGTTTGCTGAAGTGATTTTATCCTAGTTTTCCAAAAACAGCAACAACAAAAAACGAGCAGAGGAAAGGACAGACTGATCTCGCCGAGGACATAAATTCTAATCCCTCTTTGACTGACTGTTTCAGCTGGGATCAAATTTCCAGGAGCTCTCTGAAGATGGTGAGTGGTAGAACTGAGCAAATCCTTGCCCTGGCTGCTCTAATCCTTGTGTTTTGGCCATGCAAGATCCTAGCACTGGTGAGGCACTAACATGAGAACCATAATGCTGCCATGGGTATTATGTTGGCCCACATGCAGGTAATACAACATCGCACTGTGGAAGCCAGGGTGCTGCAGGCCCAGTATCAGATGCCACTTCATCACGGCTGGGCACTACTGGTGAGCTTGGACTGGTGGGAGCAACTCACACTCAAAACCTAGAACAATTAGCAGCAGCAGCAAAATTTTAGGATGTCTTGTGACAAATTCATGGACTTTTGAGCCAAGCCGCCCGCCCTGTTCCAGTGCCAGGACATTTGCTTCAATGCCTCATGTCTATCAAGAGATGTGTGTCCCTGGTAATTTAGAAGTCAGTGAACACCAACAGTTTCCATTTCGTTGCCAAAAAGTTCAGTGTGGGGCAGACAACCGTGACAATAGCCATTCAATGCTATGCTTGAGGTGCTGGAGCTTTGATTCATCTGGCTCAGGGGCCAGAAGTTCATTGCTGGTTTCAAACAAATGGGTTTCCCAAACTGCGCTGGGGCTATTATGTGCCCTCCTCACTGTGCCACATATGACATAAATTGTAAAGGGCTCTTTTCAGCTAAGTTCTGGATAGTTGTGGGCCACCAGAGGTGCTTCATTAACATCAGTGTTGGCTGTTTGGGCCAGTGAAGCCTGTGTATTCAGGAACTCTGATTTCCTGGAGACAATGGGGTGGAAGGAATTCTCCCCAGGCACTACCACCATGGATTTGGGTGGTCAGACCATTCCCTCCCCCTCCTGGCACTGGGGAGCCAGCCTACCTGCTGCTCCCCTGGCTTGTGATGCCACATACCATCTGGCTAGACCCTAAGAAGCAGAACTTAAAGTTCTGGCTGAGCAGTGGAGTGAGTCTAAAAGTATACTGGAAGTCACCACCTACATCTTTCACAATATAAGTGAGGTGAGAGGAGAGGCCTTTCTGGAAAATGGCTCAGCTGCAGACGGATCCACAGCAGAAGAAGCTCCTGGCACTTTGGAAGGTGCCTTGACCAAAGTGGCACTCCTGGACAAGTGTTCCAGACAGATCCACTGCTAGGCCATTCTAATCTGGGAAGCCTTGGCTGACTGCTTCTGGGACAATGTTCTGCCGGGCAGATGGGGGTGCAGGAGACCTCTCAGCCATTCAATAGTCCCCGTGGGCTATACATGTGCTTTCCCAAAACATCTCACTAAGTGTCTTTCATGACAACTGTTGGGCTTAAAGCTTCCTGTTGTGGGGATTTGGGAAAAAGGACCTGGAAGAAGAGAACAAAGAACAGGAGCTCTCAAAGACGCATAGGGGGAACTGGGATTCTATTTTGGGAGCTTGTGAGAGCTGTTTGGGAGGGAGAAACCAAGGCATGAGCCAGTGAGTGGGTCAGGGTTGTGAAAGACTCAAGTTGTGGCTTGGACAGGAAGCATGCAAGGGAAAATTCTGTAACTGTGCAAACTTTATTTCTTCAAATACACTTGAAATAAGCACTTGGAAACAAACGCCATCTCAAACAACTGTGATGAGCTTAAAACTCTTGACATTCTGTAAACTGTGTCAAATGTGCGGTACGGTGGTTTCGGGTCCAACCCAAAACCTTTATCTACAGGTCTCCAAGCTGGCTGGAGGGTCCTGGGAAGTGTTGTGGCACGGAACGACACCCCCTCCTCCTTCCCCTCATCTGAACTCAATGGCTCCAAGGAGCAAAACAACTGCATCTCCGTAAGTGGATCTGACTACACTGCTGGGGAGATAGGTGGGAGCAAAATGCACAATGGTTTGCTCTCCCATCTCATCATCCAAGTTCAGATACCATTTTTGTGACACTGCCTTGCTCCTGGGGTGCAGGCTAACTTGTCTGTCCATGTCTCAGGACACCACTTCTCTGGGCTGATATCCACCTGGTAGGAGTGGGTGTCCCAGATGCGAGCTTTTGTACCAGCACCTGTCCTAGGGTCATGGAAGGGAACAGCTAGTTCTGATGGCTCCCTGGGAAAGACAGCAATTCCATGGAACCTACATGAGGCTCTGTAAACTTTCCAGCACCTGTGCTACAGCTTCATAGCTCTGCCAGACTTCATAGCAATGAAAACAGCAGTCTCATTCTCAACTAGGATCACCTCACTCTCCTCCCAACAAGCTCTCCCCTGAAGAATGATGCTCCACCATGCCAGGACCTAAGTGATGACAGCATTCCCCAGTGCCAAACCTGTACACACCTGGCCACCACAGAAGAGTGTACAGGACTGCCACTGGCCACATCAACAGTGCCACTGAGATGCGGGGCAGCATGGGGTTAATATTCTTTCTTCCCTCCTATGGCTTTGCCCCTTCAGCCACACTTCTGCTCCCACTCAGGTACACCTAAATAGAAGCCTTTGATACTGTGTTTCTGTATGTTGGTTCCCTGAAAAGTTGTTCCAGGGGTTGGACCCCAATTGTATGGATGGTAGCTCTGCCAAACTTGCCTCTAGGTATTGGCATGTGGAATTCAACTGGCAATAACTGATAACCATGGACCAGGGGAGGTGCCTCCCCCACAAAGTACCCTAATGTGTGTGGGATGTCTGCTAGGCAGAGTGATCATGGACAGGTAGATCGGGTTTCCACTAACCACTGCCTAGTCACTGAGCATCTTAACTGGTCCATCAAGCCTTAACTGGGCCACTGGCCATTGCACAATTGCTATGGTCCAACCATGGGCACGCTAACAATTCTCATATCCTCTGCATTATGCATAGGGCCCTGAGAAAATCATGATTTTGCAGACTGCGCAGAAACTGCGAAATTTACCCCACACCATGATTTCTAAGGGTTAGGAGCATAGGCAACGGAAGGCTGGGGCTAATCTCAAGCACGGCACAGCGCAGAGGTGCACAGGGCAGCCCAGGCACGGGCTCCAGGAAATTGCACCGAGGAGGAAAGGGTGTGCACAGACAGACACAGAGCCTGCATACAGCCAAGACTGCAGTCAGACAGGGTACGGAGCACTGTCCACCACAGCAGGTAAGTTGGAGAAGGAGTGGCGGGGGTGACGGACAGATCAAGCTCCCACAGGGAAGAAGGGAGGAAGTGGGACAGAGGCAGAGGCTGGAGTGAGTGGGGCACCGGGGAGGGTCGTGGGATACTCAGAGCCTGGGCAGCTCACTAGGGCATGGGGGGGGGGGGGCTCCTATCACTGTATGCACCTCAGGAGAGTACCTGGGGGCACGTGTCCCCCAAATCCGTGCGCAGGGCGGAGGCAAGCTGTTTTAATTTAACCTCCCAGGGCAGCAGCAGCAGGGTGCAGAGCCCAGCGTGCAGCCTGCCTCTGCTTCAAGCACAGATCCAGGGGGCACGTGCCCCCCAGGCCTCTCCTGAGATACACGCAGCAGTGGGAGCCCTCCCCAACACCTCTGGACAAGCTGCCCACTCTGCAGCCCTTGACCTGCACCCACTCACCCCAGCTGCTGCCCCTGCCTCTGCCCCACTTCCTCCCTGTGGGGTCCTCAATCTGGGCCCCCCCATGCCCCTTCCTTCTTCTCCAACTTACCTGCTGTAGTGGGCAGTGCTATGCACACTGTCTGGCTGCAAACCTGGCTGTTCGTAGGCTCTGTGTCTGTCCATGTGCACCCCTCCCTCCCTGCTGTAGCTGCCCGGAGCCCACGGCTGGGCTGCCCTTCAGCCCTCTATGCTGCCCCACATTTGAGGGGGCTACACCCTGTTAGCCCCAGCCTTCCAACGCCTATGCTGTGTGCCTGCCTGCTGTAAATGTGTGGGCAAAGTATCTTTTTGCACAGAATATTCACAGAACTACCAGGACCCATTTGCCACAATCAATGGCAGTTCTGTGAGTGTTCCGTGAAAAATGATACTTTACCCACGTGCGTCATGAATTTTTGAGAAGAAATCCGCGATTTTCTCATGGCCTTAATTATGCAGAAAATAATGCTCCTTCTCTCCTAGTGAATTCCAGGGACAGGGGGCAATCTGTAACTGGTTGCCAACCCCCACCCAAGCATTTCCCCAAGCCATGCACCACTCCCAGAGCCCCAGTCACCCCACCTATGACCCTTTCTCAAGAGTTGCTGAACTTTACAAGTGGCTGGTGCTGGGTTATCCACGTCCACCTGCTTGAGGAGGGTCTCAAATGTCCTGTCCCCATCTTGTATATCCTGTATCTAGGTCTGGGTGGAGAACAAATCCATTGAGAAGGCATCCTTGTCCTCCACAGCCATTTTGGTAGCAGCTGGCAGAGAAGGGACTCCTTGTTTTCATCGTCATTGCCACACTGCACAGGACCCACAGGTATGCAATGCACAGTGTGGTAGGGAGTGAAAACATGGCCCTCCTCAAAGATCCTGGACAGTTTCTAGCAGAAGGGGACATACTCTTTAAGGTGTCTGAGATGTTGCTGCTGTCTTTGCCTTGAACATACCAGGATTTCATGCATTTAGATTTTAGTATGGATCGTCCATCATCCCCTCGTTGCTTGTATTTTACAAATACACAACATATACAAATTGCTTATATTTTAAGTGCATTTAGCACATACTAATTGTCCCTTGTGACATACCCCTCAAACAAGCACTTCTACATATCAAGATTCACTTTCTGGATTCTGATCTCTGCCAACATTCGTGTCCTTGAAGAAAAGTGTCTACACTCTGTATTACACAAAGTGCTCTCTCACATTAAAATACCCACATTTGCTAGATTCAAGGTATTTGATCTTCAGACACAACACAAGCAAGCAAACTTCATATGCAATTAAAAGATGAGACTTCCTCTTCTATGTACAATTTAACAAAGGTAAGTGTAAGTAAAAATGAAAGTAAATGCAAGTAAAGACTGAACTCAGTCTCATACAAGAAAGGAAAGTTAATTCCCTTTGCAGTTTTTTTCTTTCCCATAGTTCCTTCAATTTTAATTTAAAAATAAATTACTTTTATTTTTGTCATTTATACTGTTTAAGTTTTGCATTACAGTGGCTTAGATTTTGAGAATAGACTAGTCAAGGTATGGGCCCTGTTATATGTAAAGGATGCTGTAATAGTTTACTGTGAATATTACAGCACAGGATTACTTGTGTACATCTTGCATGTACACTTTTCATGGAAGACTGAAGACATTTATCAGAATAAACTATTTATTTATTAGGCTTTTCATAAGTTTTTCAAGAAACCTAAACTGCATCCCTCTAACAGTAACAGAGATGTAGGAAACTGCTTTCAATGACCTCCTCTTCAGTGTATGCTTCGACTGAACTGGGAGAATAAAACTTGCTTCGGGAGTCTGGAGTCAGACATCCGGATGATGTAGCTGGGCCCAGCGAAGCTGATGTCAGATGACTACTGTCTCAATGCTCATGCTGTTTGCTTGCAAGAAGATGCTAATGTTGCTGCATCTGTCTACCTCCAGGATTTGAAGGATCTTCTGCACGATGCATTACTGGTACTTCTCCAGCAACTTGAGGTGTCTCCTATACGTTGTCCACATCTCAGCTCCATACAGTAAGGTGGGGTCACAACTGCTTCACAAACCATGCGCTTGATTTCATATTTGATGTCATGATCTTCAAACACTTGTTTCCTCAGACATGTGAAGGCTACACTTGCACATTACAGGTGATGTTGGATTTCTTTGTTGATATCAGCCTTCTGGGAGATGGCTTCCAACTCACAGTTTTCTAGTCTCACCATGAATCTGGGAACTACTCATTAAGAGCTGGGAACTACTCATTAAGTAGTACTCATTAAGTAGAAACTCATTAAGTAGGAACTCATTAAGAGCTCGGAACTACTCATTAAGAGCTTGCTGATGTTAAGCGACAATCCCATTTTCTCTTGTGTCTCGGTAAAAACATTAATGATTGCCTGAAGGTCTGTTTCCAAGTGAGCACAGTCTACAGCATCATCACAGTACTGGATGTGGTCATCATCACAATGACTGAGGTCAGGGTGGCCTTGGTTTTGGCTCATGGTCAGCTCATATAAAACAGCTTACCGTCCACTGGGTAATTTAGTTCCACTCCAACTGGAAGCTTGTTGGTGGTTACATAGTAGTAAGGAATACTGAAGAAAGTGTTGAAGCGACGATGTAGCCCTGTCTTAATCTCAAATGGATCTCTGATAGATTCGTTATTGAGAACCACTGCTCACACACCATCATGATGTGAGCAAAGAACAGTTGCAAATTTCAATGGGCACCTGTACTTCAGAAGTCTTCTCTACAGCACTTCTCAGTTAACAGAGATGAAGGCTTTCATGAAGTGAAAGGCCATGTAGAGAGTGTATCCAGCGTTTTTCCTGCAGCTGGCGAGCTGTGAAGATCATGGCAGTTGTGCCTCTTGGTGCCCTAAACCCACACTGAGATTGTGGGCAGAGCTCTTCAACAAGTGGAAGGAGATGGTTTAGGAGGGTTCTCACAATGACCTTTTCTGTGATGCACAGCAAGGCGATCCATCTAATTATCAGTCAGACTTGTCTCCTTTCTTGAAGATTGTCATGATCATGGCATCCCTGAGGTCATCTGGGATTTCCCCATCATTCCAGATCCTTAAGATGAGTGCACGGAGCTGTGATGTGAGCTGCCCTACTGCCTGCCTGACAATTTCCTCAGCGATTTCATCCACTCGAGATGCCTTGGCACTCTTCACCTGCTTGATGGCTTTCCTCACCTCATAAAGGTCTGGAGGGATTCCAAGATCATCTCTGACTGGGTGTTGTGAGACAGAATTGAGAACACTCTTGTTAACAACAGTCTTGAATGGAAAGGTCTTCAAAATGCTCCTTCCAACAGGCATTGATGGCTCCTCTTTTCCTAGATCACGTCTCTTCCATCCTTATGTCTCAAGGGGGTTGGTCCCTGAGTGTTTGGACCGTAGATGGCTTTGGTGGCATTGAAAAAATTGTGCATATTGTGGATGTCAGTGAGATATTGACTCTCCTTTTGCTTGTCTTCCCACCATCCATTCTTCATATCACGGCTCCTCCTTTGGACCTCTGCCTTGGCTTGTTGGTGATTATTAAATTTCTTTGGCTTGAAGTTGATGTTGTTCTGCTAAGCACAAAAGGCCTTGCACTTGAGGTCAATCAACTCTTGGATTTCCTGGCAATTCTCATTAAACCAGTCTTGATGTTTCCTGGTAGAGAATCCAATCATCTCTTCACACCCACTGATGATGGTGGACGTGAAGGCACCTCAAGCACAGGCAACATCATCACATTGTTGTTGATTGGAATTCACCAGTTTTTGTTAAGGCACTGGTGGAAGAGTTCTCACTTGACTGGGTCCTTCAGTTCTTTGACACTGATCTACGGTCAGCATAGGTTCTGCTGTAGTCATTGTTCAGGAGCCAATTAGAATGACATAATCAAGCAGATAAGTTGGTGATAGGTCCAGCAATTGTCAGGTCCTAGCAAAACTTGAGTGATGCAGAAATCTTTGTGATCTCAGGCATGAACAGTGATGTAGTCAGCAGAGTGCAATGCTTAGATCATGGGTGGTGCCATGATGTCTTGTGCCTGTTTTTCTGGTGGAACGTGGTATTGGTGATGGTGAGCACATATTCCACACATTTGGTCAAAAGGAGGATAGTGCTGGAGTTGATCTTTCCCACTCCTTCATTATTGATGGTTCTGTTCCAGAAGTTTGAGTCCCTTCTGACTCTGGCATTGAAATCACAGGGAAGAATAAGTCTGTCTCCCTCTGGAACACCACAAAGGACCTTGTCAAAGTTGGCATACAATTCCTCCTTGGTTTTGTTAGCAGCATCAAGAGTTAGAGCATGTGCAGTGATGACAGCAGCATATTAGCTCCCTGCCAGCTTAAGATGGAGAAACATGAGGTATTCACTAATTCTGATAACTCATTGAGTTAGTTTATGAGTTTGTTCTTGATGGCAAAACCAACTTCATGAAGCGAGCAATCTCCTTCCTGTTTACTTTTTCAGAAAAAGGTATAGCTGCCTCCTTGTTTTTTGAGCTGCCCATCTCCCACTTGCTGGCTCTCAGTCAGTGCAGCAACCTTAATGTGGTACCACCTGAGTTCTTGAGCCACAGTTGCAGTATGGCACTTTGGGCATTCATGCAATTGTCCATTAGGGGTGTGCAAAGTGGGCCCTATTAGATTCAGATTCCGCCCAAATTGGGGAAGCAATTCAATTCATTGATTCGGATCACTGTCCATGATTCGATTCAGCCAAATCCAACTCTGAAGATTCAATGCTGATTCAGAGCATCAGCAATTCAGACACAGACATAGCTCTAAATGTTTTTTCTACATATCTTGAGGTACCAGGCGTGGCTTGAGATTGCTGTGATGGTGGGGCACACAGATCATCCCACAGGAGTGTGGAGTGGCCCTCCACATGCTCCACAAAAAACCCGGAAGTGGACTGGAAGTACTTCCAGTCCACTTCTGGGTCTGCTGGGAAGCACACTGGGGGGCCCTCCCGTGCCTCCCTTGCTCAGCAACTGGCTGCCAGGGGACCCCAGGTACTCCCCCAGCCCCGGGTGGCACCAGTCACCAAGCCAGGGGAGCGCAGGCCCCACCCTGCCCTTGCATGCTGCTCGGAGGATCTGGAAGTGGACCAGAAATGCTTCTGGTCCACTTCCAGGTCTACTGCCAAGCGCGCTGGGGAGCCTCCAACACTTCTGTGGGATGTTCCGTGTACCCCAGCATCACAGCATTCATGAGCCCCTGCTACCTAGAGGTATGTAGAAAAAACATTTAAAGCTGCCTCTATGGTCCAAATCGCCGAATCTTTCCGAATCAATTTGGAAGGTTCTGATTTGATTCAGAGAGATTAAAGGGTCCTCTGATTTGATCTGGATTCAGAGATTCGGCCACTGAATCATGCCAAATCTCCACTGAATTGAATCAGGGACCGAAGCTTTGCAAAGCCCTGTTGTCCATGAGGGTCCTGATGCTGCAGGTCCTGAAATAAGATTGTGTGTTTTCAGTGATTTTGACCACAATAAAGGTGATCCCACTGGACCAGTCAGGAAAAAGGTAACTAAACTATGTTTAGGGCATCTTTTCTAGTCCCCTTCCCATGGGGAGTTAGTGGAGCAGATCCTGAAGAGGGCTGCAAATCACATTCCTGGCTCCAAGTGCTGGAAGATCTTGTAACTGCTGCCTTTTTGCCAGTTTATGACTAGGAGCTTCCAGATCACAATCCTGCTCTTATCATCACTAGCTGGTAAACTGGTAGCCAAAGGATCTGAAGAATGTGCTGGAAAGGCTATTTCCATGGAAGATGCTTGTGCGTGATTTCTTTTATTGTGGAGAAGCTGCAGCGCATCAGCTTCCACATGGGTCTTGACAGAACGGGACTTTAATCCAATGGCAAGGAGGCCAAGACAACTGGAGATCTCATTCCGCTGTAGCCACTGAGATCCTAACATCTTCTTCTATCTGCTTCGCCATTGAGGATTTGTACATCCATGGATGGGGGCTGGGCAGGCTTATTATAACAGTGACCTGTACTCACCATGTCACAGTACCATCAAAGAATATATGTGGCTTTTCAGGAGGGAAAGTAATGCCGTCTGCTGTTACCACCATATCCTGGTGGTGCTGCCGCTTAGTCCACAACTGCTTATCTGTCAGAGTTACCCCTATGTATTTCACAGCTAACCTTCCCTGAAGGTCATTCCACTATCTGCTTCCTTGCGGATGCACTGGGTAGCAGTACAGTTGTGCTGCCAGATAGAGAACAATACAAAATGCAATACAAAAAAACCTGGCTTCTTTATATCAAGACAGTTCACAACCTACTTGGTTCACAGAGGGCTGTTGAATTAAAGATAAGCCAGTCAGCTGACTGCTGTAGCTTTTTATATCAAAGGGTGCTGTTACTTTGGCCAGCTGGAGTTCATCAGCAATCCTGTGCAGATGACTGGAGAAGCAGTGCCTTTTGAAATAAAAGCCACAACAACCAGCTAGAACACCTCAACAATCCTGGGCTGCTCTTTTCTGCAGATCTGAAGGCCCTCAGATAATCTGCAAAGCCTCATCTTCACAAAGGGGTAAGGAACATAACCCAACAAAAAATCTGACTTCTACTGTACCACAAAAAATGTCTGAGCACAGATCCCTTTGTATTTTCCCTTTAATGTAGCAAAACTGCAGAATTTGTCCATTGATAAAATAGTTTGATCACTGTGTAAAAGATAGGCAAAAAACTTCCCTAATTTAATAAGGGAGATTTCAAGAAAAATTTATGTGATGAATGAACTCCAGACTGCGACCGGATTTTATAAGCCTTGGTGGTTGCATCTGCATTGCTGTTCGTGGCAAAAGTTTCCCACCATTGCTAAAAATGATACAAAGGCACTTGTGGTTAACCATGGTGGGAAACACAGGGTGTAGACTGAACAGAACATGTAAAGAACTTCAAATGCTTCTGAAATGCTTCAAGGACTGAACAAACAGATGTATGTACCCTTTGATGCATTTGGAAAATGGTAGAAGTGCTCCATAAATAACCCGAAAGGAAAAAAGTACTATTTAGAAATGCTTCAAAATGAAGTGCTTTCTGTTGTACATGTATGCTCTATATAGTGTGATGGAGGCTGGGTTTAGTTTTCTAGCATCCAGCCCCCCACCTAGAGCGGCAGACTGTCTATGGGCAGTCTCCTGAATACTCTTCCTCTGCTCTCCGAGTGCCCCCTCCCCCTGCTGGAACTGGGAGGCCAGAGGCCCTGCATGCCCCTGTACCTCTCCCAGTTTTCAGCGGGTAGGGAAGAAGGGGAACACTCTGGGAAAGTGGAAGCAAAATACACCGGTGGGCACCCACTGGCAGACACTTCCACTGTCTCCTGCTGCCCCTGTGAGGTGAGGCATAGGGAAGCAGAGCCACAAGACACAGACCCCTGACTAGAGAGCATGCAGTTGCGTGCCGTCATGGGAATTTTGAAGCACTCCAGCAGGGCAGTGCAGAAGGGACTTGTAAGTTTGTTTGTGGCTAAAGTGCTTTAAATGTTGTGTGCTCCAGCCGATGCTGTAGACCGTCAGTGGCTGGTGATTTAACACCTATGGTCTAAACCACCTCAGAACAGAGCAAAACTGACTTTAAAATGTCTGGCAGCTGCAGACTATTTATTTACATTGGAATTCATTAAGATTCTACCTGTAATAAGCCCAGGCTCAACTGGAAAAGATTTAGCCCCAAGCCCCAGCTAGAAGTAGGTAGAACCAAGTTGTCCCTCTCAGTTATAGGAAAAGGCCCTACCCATGGAAGCCCTTATAAGCAAACAGCAGCAAGCTGCCGGGGCAACAGACTGCCTCGTTATCTCCCTGGCCTGCCTCACCTAGTCCTGACATTGACTTCTGACCCTGATTTCCATCTCTAGTTTTGCAACCCTGGCTTCTGCCCTTGCCTTATCATGACTGTCTGCATCCTGGTCCCTTATACTATGCACAAGCGAAGCAGAAACAGCAGAAAAAAATTCATAATCTAAACACCATGCTAATGTCTACCAGGTCTGGGGGCGATGGAACATTATTGGCTTGTTCCACTAGGCCAATGTGAATGGAGAAGCCTATGTAATGATCAATAGGAGTTTTAGAAATAAAGTAAGAAAAATCTCCTGCAAAGTCACCAGGTAAAACCTACTTCATTTTCCTCAACCCATAAGCATCTGTGAGCATCTCAGAAGAAGGCAGAGTAAATTTGCATCTTATAGAGCCAACTAAAGCAAAGATGTATAGCGTACGCTTTTGCAAGTGTGAACTCACTTCATCAGATGCTGTGAAAGTATATGCACAGAGTACCATATTAAATGGAGAGTGTTTAGAATACATAAAATGGGAAAGGGTGGGAACAGTGCTGGGAGATGCAAACATGCACTAAACCCATAGGGCAGAGGGGTCACAAAAGCTAACTCAGGTAATTTTTCGTAGAGGCCAGTTTTAGGAAGAAACTAGTCCCTGGAAGATGAAATCACTTAATGTGGTAAAGAATAAACTAAAATGATGGGCACTCACTCATGAACGAGTAAGATTGTCTTCCAAGGATCTGAATAGTGAGTTCACAGGTGGCTCCATAGCCCAATTCTAGATCCACATGTCTTGTCGCAGTGAGGACAAGTATTTCCAGGAGGGCCAGGCACTGTGTTGCTGTGCTGGATGTTCGGATGTACTTTTCGCCTGTTCCTCTTTTCCTCTTCTGCCTGTTGACGTTCTGTTTTAAAGTGTTGAGGTCCCTCCCAAAAGAGTCTTCCTCCATTTTGGTGAGTCCTGAGCAAGGGTCTCCGAAGTGTTGATGTTATACCTCTTCATGTTTGTCTTCAGGGCATCTTTGAAGCGCTTTCTTTGCCCTCCCTCTACTTCGCTGGCTTTCTTTTAGCTGTGAGAAAAAGATTCTTTTTGGAAGACGGGAGTCAGGCATGCGAACAACATGACCTGTCTAGCGAAGTTGGTTTTGGATGATCATGGCCTCAATGCTGCTGGAATTTGCTTTGGCTAAGACGCTGATTCTTGTGATAAAGAATAAACTAAAATATGATACAACATCAGACTAGATGCTAGGTAGTCTGTTGGAACAGTTCTGGACTGTTGGAGTCTGTTGAAACAGTTTTGGATCCTATGCAGTCTGTTGAACCAGTTCTGCCCAAACATGGGGAACCCACCCACTAATGTCCCATCTATCTGACAGGCCTATCCTTTGGTACAGTAGTGGGAAGAGTCACTAAACTGGCAGTGAGCATGCCTCCACTTCTCTTTTTGCAAAGACTGGGGCATTTGGCATCTCATTCTCATGTTTGCTAAACTGTAGTTATGTCAGTCATTCGTTCTACACATTAAGAAAGAGAGATAAAAGGAAGATCCTTGAAATGTCTTAAGTTCTGAGCTGGCTGGGAAGCACCCTCACCTCTACCAGCCCTAAAGCCAAGAGCAGCTGTAGCGACCAGGTTACTCCTTTCTTCCTGGCCACAATGCGATAGCTGATCTGCTTCCTTCCCTAGCCAAATAAAGTGCACCAAACCCAACAACTAGGTTCCTCTTCCCTTCCCTAGCAGCCCTTCACAGTCTCCTTCCCTGTATCTCACTTCTGCCTCAGCTGTTTTCTGCAACCCCATGTTAGAGTACTTGGGCTGGAGATAAAGACTCCCTGTTGGGCCATGGCCTTGGCCTGTCATCAGGGCCTCTCAGTTTGGCCTGCCACCTTGTAGCTAGTTACTCAGGCTGGTCAGGGCTAGCTGGAAGCCTTGTCAGGCCTTATCTTCCACCTGCTCCCTGGCACTGGAGTGGCCAGCTAGAATCAGCTGACCCTCCCCCCCTCCCCCCATATAAACCCCTGACTCAGAACAGGAAGTCTCCAAGCAACAGGGCTCAACCTAACCCCAGACAGCTTCAGTCGTCTCCAACTCTGCTCTTTCAAGAAACTCCTGGTTTCCTGACCTGGCTTGTCCCTGGATTCTGCTTGGTCCTCCTGACTTTGTTTAGCGCATCAAACCATGAGTGACTCCAGACCTGGCCACCCATGACAAGGCATGACACTCTTTTCTTGTCTTGACTACTAGTGGTAATCATTTCCTACAGTGTCTCAGCAGGGGTATAGTCTCCTCTGCTGACAGGTGTTGGGCTGGGAAACTACCACAATCTGTAGTTGTAGCTACCAGCATCACTGCAGCATTTCAATACTTTAAATTATCCTTTGCGACTATACCACATTTTTTTAAAGACAGTTTGCAAGTCACACCTCAGGAAGTGACTCTACAAATTGGAGCCTTGGGCCTAAACACTTATTGCAATGAGTCATGGCTCCAGGTAGGAATGAGTCACCCGTCTGGCATGCTCTTCATTTTTGCAGTGGCCGGAGATTGGCTGCTGTACTTGAAAGCCGGCCCTGCCCAAGTACAACCTAAAACCAACAGAGCAGACAGTGGCAAACTGCATAACAAGTCTCCTAGGAAACTCGTAGACTTATTTTTATTCTGGTCTTTTGCCTTGCTTCCAATCACTGCTCTTTTTCCTTGGTCCCTGTACTCTTGCTTTCTGTGCCCACCTCCTGGTCTCTGGTTTATTCCTCTCCATAACTCTTGATCATGACTTGGCTGCTGGCTTCCTGATTCTGGTTCCTATCAAATTTATCCACTAGATTATGGTCCTCTACACCAAAGCTCAGAATACACACCGCTGACCCAAATCCTCCTTCAGTGCTGCAGAGGAAGCAGAAAGAGAAATCCTATAGACTGCCTCTGTGAGACTGGTGAGAATTAGCCCTTTAGAGAGCTTAGTCTCTGTTCTGTACCTACTCTCTGCCTTCACACTTAGGGTGCAGCTGAACTAAATGAAGTTTATTAATATATCAATGTCATAAAACCTTCCTAGTAGAGATGCATCTTATACCAATAAAAGGGGGGTTTTGCAAGTATAATTTGTGCTAGTTCCCAATGACAAACTATACCAAGAGGGTTTTTGTCGGTATAGATGCCTCTACACTACAGCTTTTGCCAGAAAAAAAACTTTAAATGTACAGCAGGTCCTAGTGACACTGGGTCAGGACCCAGTTCCAGCCCAATGACCTGGAATGCATCAGGCACACAGCAGATACAGTATACAGCAAGGCTTATAACTAAAACATTATGGATAGAGCTTACCTTTGCAACTCGCAAATGACTAGCCACCCCATATTTTACTAATGCACTCAGTGATATAGTTTTTTGCTATATTAAAATGAATGTGGCAGTGGTACCACTTCAGGTAGGTGGCACACATTTAACAGATTCATATTCCGTGGAAGTTTTAATCCAGTAAGATATAAAAGAAAAACACTCTGATAATATGTGCCAGAATCCATATGATCTAAGGGAATAGAATAACGATCCCATGCACAGACTGACTTCTTGATAAATGATACTGATCTAGACCTTCAAGCACAGACTTCAATAATTCTACTACGCAAACCTAAGCAGCCATCCTAGGAAACTTTAAATACTTTCCACAACTACTAAGACACTAAAACTGGACAGTAGATCAACTGTCAATGTAGCACAAGACTGGGTAAAATGGTGGATTTAATCAATGAATAAAGAAGAGAGTTTGGATTAAGAATCTTTTTATGGCAATATAAATTTTCTTAAGAGAATTTTATCATTCTTTTCATGTTTGTACCTTATGTCCAGGCTCACTGAGTTTACAGACAAGGGAACTCTAAGAATCAGAAGATAAAATTTTTACCATCTTCAAGTAAGATACAGCAAAATAACCATTATAAATGCTACATTTCTCTGGCTAATAACCTCAGCTATATTTATGCTTTTTAAAAAAAAAAAAAAACAGCAAAAAAACCCAACAAATCTCAAAGATGAGGGCTCTTGTGCCAATTTTTCTCCCAAGATTATGCTTTCACTATTCATGATAGATTTAAATATTAATTTAGCCAAAGACATAACCTAGAGTTCTGTGAGCAAGCCTACTTAACACAATAAAAATATCAGATTTGCTTCATTTTAAGTGCTTATAAATATCCTATAACTACAACAAAAATAAGTGAATACAATATTCTTTAAAAAAATTAGTCTGGCAAACAAATGAAAATGTCTTACCAAGATCAGCAATGCAGCAGTGCAAATTCTTTTTAACTAAAATATTTTTGCTTTTTAAATCTCTGTGTGCTATTGCAGGTTTACCCTCTGTTCCAAATATTTCAGTATGTAGATGTACAAGACCACTAGCAATTGACAATACAACATTTAGACAACCATCAGCATCCATTGTATTTCGCTGCAGGTAATCATACAGTGATCCATTTTCATGGTAGTGAGTAATTAGCCAAAGCTGTGTACTGGAGTTTCTCGATGTCATGTCCGAAGCAATGAATCCTAAAACAAAAAAGAAAATCATTTTATCTGGCACACTATTTCAACTGAAAAATAAGATAACTGCATAAAAAAGCAACATTTAACAACTATATTTCAACCCACTGCCCCCTTAGTAACTAGAGCAAAAGCTGTGTTAATCAGCACTTTATTAGCTGGAAAATGCTACTAACTGGCATCCGAGGGACACAGCAAAAGTGAAACCGGAAGTACTGCTTCTGAGGAACTTATGGTTTCATTGCCGCGAGCCAAGTTTTTCTATGTCACTTCTTCGGCCCATGGCAAAGCAGCACGCGTGGCGAAAAGCAGCCAGCGTGGGGCCCCGCTCCCTGTCCCCCGGCACACTGATGCTGGGGAGTGTACCAGATGGTGCACATTTGATTAACCGGGATATCTGATTAACCAGCATCCCCCATTCCCAGGGGATGCTGGATAACAGAGCTTTTACTGAATTAAAATTTCATTAAGAATCATATTGCACTCAAAAGCCTGGACTTGTTTGCAGTGGCATAACCTTACACTGATGTAAAGATTCATAATGTATAGTCTTATAGTAGTGTCCTGTAAAAAGGGTACCCCTGGAAAATTCACAACAAAACTACACTACATAGTTTACACTGGTGTAGCTGTTATGTATCTAGTTGTATCCTGAGGAAGCTATTTGATCAGTGCAATAAGATATTACTGGTCCCCCTTATTGGCAAAGCATTGTATACAAGCCTACTGAGGCAGCCTTGGAAGACCTGTTCACCTGCCCACTGTAGATACAATGGCCACATTTACATGCCCCCCTATGGCAACATAGCAACACACTATATCCCCATACGGTGCGCTACAGCAACGTAGAGATCACATGGGTCTACATGTGATTGGTAGCTAAGTCACCAACGCAGCGCACTCCCCCATTTCAGTGTGTTGCTATAGTGACATAGTGGTGAAGTCTAACCATGTGCCATGTGCATGGCACAGTATGGGCAGTTACTGCACTGTGCTTTAGTGCTTCCAAAAGGAAGCACTAAAGCATGCTGCCATAGCAATGGCACAGTATAGCTACGTGTAGATGCACCCAACATGATTTAAAATGGCCTACAAAATGTATTAACATGTTGCATGTCCAAGTCCACAGTTTTATCCAGTGAGCAGCAAAAGATGAATTTCTGGAAGGTGGCTTTACCATGCTGTTGTAGTTCACTATCTTGTCCAAAACCTAATTAATAGGGGTGCATCGATAAAGATTTTTTGGGCCAATACCGATGGCCGATTATTGATGAGCCATATCAGCCAATACTAATCCAATTGCCAATATGCAGCCTGGAAGCTTTGAAAGCAGCATCTGGCTGGTAGGTCTGTTGGAGGGGAAGGGGCATGGGGGCAGACTGATGCCCCAGTGGTGAGGGAGTGGGGCTGGGGCAGGTCATGGCTGGTCCAACCAGGGCGGGGCATGGAGCCAGCAACTCACGAAAGGAGGTGTGGGGGAGGGGGGCAGTTCTTGCCACTGCGCATACCCCCAGGAGAGGCGGGGGGGCATGTGCCTCCTGGATCTGTACACAGGGCGAGAGCAGGCTGGCTCTTCCCGGCAGCTGTGCTCAGGCCGGAGTAGGCGGCAATAGAGCTGGGAAGACTACAGAGGGGCTATGGTGGTAGCTCTAGCCTCCTTGTAGCTCTCCTCCTAGTGCCGCTGCTAGGAAAAGCCTGCAGCAGACTCCAAGTGCAGGCACACAACAGCAGCCTGCCCTCCCCCAACACACAGACCTTGTGGAGCACGTGCCCTCCATACCTGCCCCAGGGGTGTACGCAGATGCAGGAGCTGCCCGCTGCTGCCCCTGCCCCCCCGCCAGATGAGCCACTGGCTCCACCCTGCCTCGGCTGGGCAGTACCTGCCCCTGCCCCATTTCCTCCCTCACCATGGGGGCCTTGATCTGCACCCCCATGCCCCTTCCCCCTACAGATTTACCAGCCAGACACTGGTCTCCAAGCTGCTGGGCTGCACTTCTGGTAACGTGCATGCTGCGGCATTAATCAGCGGCATTACCAGCCACATAATATTAAAATGCCAGTAATGTCAATTTTCCTTTTATCAGTGCTGATACGATATGGACTGATGTATCAGTACACCTCTACTAATTTTAAGTCCAACATGTACAGTAAATGGATAAGCAACAGCGAAAAAGACAAAATATGAGAGATGTATAGCGGTAACTTTTTTTAGGGTCAGAAACCAGGATTTGGGAGTCTGTATGTTTAATTCATTTTCAAAAGAGATTTATGGATGCCTTGTGAAACAGTACATTTTCCTTCCCACTTCTTTTCCATTTTCCACATAGTACAAAACAAAAAGGGAAACCACTTACAAAATGGTGGGGGGAAGGGACATGGGGGTGCAGCTCAACCACTAGCTACCACGGATTTTTTTTAAAAGTACTATCTTTCAGTTTTACAAGTTTACTATTCAGCATCTTCAATATTTCTCTCCAGAAGAAAAATATTCAAGCACACTTACATTATGAATGTTTAATGTGTAATATGACAGTTTTACTTCAAAAATGTATTATTTCCCTGAACACAGATAACCAAACAATCATTGTAACATTTGATGTATTAAAAATAAGTATTTGTCTACTAAGAAAAACAAGCGTACCTAGTATGTTCTCGTGGCGAAGTAGTATGGTATTGTATATTTCAGTCTCTCTAAACCATGATTTCTCATCCCTTGATGAAAATATTTTGACAGCTACATTCTCTCCTTGCCATTGACCTCGCCAGACTTCTCCATAACGGCCTTTTCCTACAAAATTTGGTATTATTCTGTTAGATCGTTAATAAGTTATAGATGATGAGACTGATTCAAAATTATACCAAGCAACAGCTTGTCTTCACTAAAAATACTTCCACTACTAGAAGTCTCCTGAGATTATTGATATACAACCCCAAGACTTGTTTTTCTAAAGTCTCTTTATAATGCAACAAATCTTGCTTCATCAAGCTCACAAATAAATAGAAAGCAGTCTTTCATGGGTATATGAAAATCTTATATCCAAACTGGCTAACCTTCTCCCTGCCCTCAGTGAACTGCAACCCCAACAATCTGCTCCAAAGACACCAGACATGTATGTTTTAGTATTACAAGACAGCTTAAGAAACAGGGCACTGCATTAAATGACAATTTCCAATATAGAACTGCAATTTTAATTCATGACTGTATAAGCCTATGGTAAACAGTCAAAAGTTTGTGGGAAGATTTGCTTGCAAAGGTTTTATAAAAACTTCTGAATTCATAAAGTAGTATCCTCACAAGTATAATTTAATAGATCAAAATGTTCAGATCATTTTATCTGGTATATTATTATATCAAAATGTTCAGAATTTGATATTCTTGCATTTTTGCTACCTTACTATAGATTCCTAAATTAAGATATGATTAACTCTTGACCTACCTACACATTCTACTAGCGTTATTTGACGAGCCACTGTTCTTTGCACTAAAAATGGTAATCCTGAGCCACTTCCTGAAGTACAAGAATGATCAAGCAAATCCTAAACATAGGGGAAATTTTTTAGTTAAAAACAAAGAAGTAATCAAAATAAAGGGTAGATTTTATTAAATGTTTCAGAATTTTTGACTGATATAATTTCAAGTTTGACAAAAATGGGTAGGTTAATTAATTTTATTTTTCAAACATGATTTCACAAAAAGTATTAAATTTAAGTCTTATAAAAGAAGAATTTTAATTTACCGCCAGCGTGCTGTCTCCGATGTTTGAAGTAATCAGGCCATCAATCATACCGTGTTCAGCATCATGTGCAAGTAACTGATGCATCCGATTCTGGCTAATCTTGCGACATGCCACAATAGCCACAAATGTGAGAATTAATAGCACCATTATAGGACTTATCACAAAAATAACAAATCTATTGGTGTTGTATTGTATTGTTTCAGCCACTGCAAGAAAATAAAGTAATATAAGGGGCAATTCGTATATCTGGTTTTGCTGCTGCCTATTTTAAAACCTCTCTTTGGCTAACATTTTCCTTCAGGATAAGTACAGGCAGTCAGAAAGTCCAAGGCTTAACTGATTCAGTCTTTACAGGTTAGTCTAAGATGCAGAGATTAAACTGACTAACAAGTGAACAGACATTTACTTTTGATTCAGGAAATGTAGCCACATGCCTGCAGTGGCTCAGGCCAGAAGGCAGAGGGCACTACAGCATGGCTCCCTGGCACATAGCCAGAATGGATTGTGTGTTCGCTTCCTCTTCCTCCTGCCCCAAACATCTCTGGGATTTATAGGCCAGAATCACAACAACAGGACACTGCAGGGTTGCTCATCACTTCTTCCTGCTTCCAGGTGCCTCTGGGATTTGTAGTCCACAGTTGCAGCCAGCAGTAAATTTAGCAGGGAAGGGCAGCTCTGTACTCAGGGGAAGCAGGGGTTAACCCCCTTGCTGGTCCAAGACCCCAGCTGGTGTTTGCCAGGAGTGAGGGGGTGGCAGTCCCTGCCTCCCACCCCCCCAACGCTTCTCTGCTGGAGCAAACAGCAGAGCCCACCCCAAGGCTGCAAAGCATGCTGGGGGGACTATGATTTAACTTGAACCAGGAAGGGGTCTGACACAGAAGTTTCGTAAACCGGTCCGACCCAAATCAGTTAAGTCTGATACTACATTCAACCAGGTTAATCTTAAAGGCGAAAGGAACAGCAGCGAGGGCAGCAGCAGCTGATCCCCCTAAGGTAAGTGGGGCAGAGGGACCGACGCAGCTGAGCCAGATCCGGAGGGAAAGCCCCCCGGATCCCTCTTAGCTGAGCTGGTAGGGAGCCCCGCTCCTGAGCTGCACAAACAGAGCACGCAAACAGGCATGGGCTAGGGGGGACTGTCCCCCAAGCCAGGGAGCACCCCCAGGGTTATCCCTCGGGGAGCGGGCTCCGGAGGCACCAGGTCCCCCCAGCAGGTGAGTGCAGGGGGGCGGGATCGCCGGCAGGCACTTCTGGTAAGTCCGGAGCACCTGATTGGCGGATAGAGCGGCGACAGGAAATTCAAACCGCAGCCTTTAAAAGCCGCGGTTTGACGTAGCTTCCGGCACTCGGGAGCTAGGAGCAGCGGGGAGAGGAAGGACACAGGCACACATGCGTCTTACACACACGTGTGCCCCCTTACCTGACCCGGGGAGGAGGCGAGAGCAGCAGAGGCGAACAGAGCAGCAGCGGGGGCAGCAGCAGCTGATCCCCCTAAGGTAAGTGGGGCAGAGGGACCAACACAGCTGAGCCAGATCCAGAGGGGAAGCCCCCTGGATCCCTCCTAGCTGAGCTGGTAGGGAGCCGCGTGAACAGAGCCCACAAACAGGCACGGTCTGTAAGAGTGCGCCGGCATTTGCACCAGAGGGGGAGCAGGAGGGGCCCAGAGGCTGACTCATGTTAGCGCGGGGCAGAGGACCAGAACTCAGCTAGAAACTCAGTGACTCCTACGATGGTGCTGACACAGAGTGCTGCCAGGGCCTCTGCCCGGGGGACGCGGCCCTCCAGGGGCTTGTCTGAGGCCTCCACCCAGACGTTGCCCACGGGGGGGCTGGTGTCCCCCAACCCCCTGGCCTGCAGGAGCTGCCCAGCAAGGCCTGGGGGGGCAGGGACTGGAGACCCCCACACCTATCCTGCAGGCGCCTGCCTTAGGGCCCTGGAGGCGCAGGTGAGGGAGCTCCAGGAGGAGGTTAGCAGGCTGAGGGGAATCAGGGAGGCAGAGGA
>NW_017728886.1:100230925-100254945 GCF_001723895.1 Crocodylus porosus | reverse complement strand
TGGGGCCCCTGGAAGCTAGATATCAGGAGACGCTACTTCACAGTCAGGGCGGCTAGGATCTGGAACCAACTTCCAAGGGAAGTGGTGCTCGCCCCGACCCCAGTACTCTTTCCTGCCATGGCAGGGGGTTGGACTAGATGATCTGCTCAGGTCCCTTCCGACCCTAGAAACTATGAAACTATAAACCAGTTTCAGCCATGTTGAAGGTGCTTTATGTGTACTGAACTTCTGTTCTGTTACAGGTTCAAACCAATGTTTGATTACTAAAATCAGTTTATGTGTAACTTCTGTACCTGGCCTCAATGTGCACATACAGTTTTCTATTGATGGAAACATAGAACTCATTATAATGTCAACACTTCCCCTCTATCTCACTATTTCCATCTTATTAAGCAGACACCACTCAACACTAATTTATAAATCAGTATGCAACTATCCAAGTCCCTCTCTTACAGGGATCAAAGAGTCTGCCTATATGACAATCAATCTTATAAAAATGAAGCCAGGCTTTGGCACAAACAGGTGAGGACAGGTCTGTACTGAATCACCAGCCCTCCTGGGGAGAGAAACCTGAGCATACATTGGCTATCCACTCCCACTTCCACATACCAAACCAGAAATATGGCAGTGAAGCCCATGCAGCCTGGGGACCAGTACTTTGACCATATCAGTCTCCGGCATGGCTACAAGCAGCTGTGAGGGAACAGCTTCACTGCTGCATTTCTGGTTTTGACACATACAAACATGAAAAGGTGGGTGTGGCACATCCCTTTCCCAAAACACAGTATAGGGTATGGACAGACATAACATCTGAAGTAATCCAAGTGCCTTTAAAGTGGTCTAAAAAGTGATGGTAACAACATACATAGCCACAAAAACAAAAGGTGTGTTCCGTCTCAGAAAAGACTCCAGAAAAAAATAGGAACTACTTTGAAGCACAGTACTCTGTCTCCCACCTTCAGACTGCTCCAAGAAGCTGCTTCTGTGAATCATTCCTGGCTCCCCAGGATTGTGGTGCTGCTCTCATAACTGACAAACTCACCCGAAGTAAAATAGACCAGGTCTGCAGTGGACACCCAACAGGTGGAGGGCATAATTACTGAGCTCTCTCCTCTGCATTTAACAGTTCTCAGGAGCCTTTGGAAATTCCAGTTTGAAAGGTAAGCTGGGATCTCTACTCACCAGCCCCAAGGGCTCTGCCACAACATGGGACTGAGGCCATCCTGAAACACTTCAGTTACGAGGGACCCATACACAAGTGTGCAGAAGGGCCGTAAATTTAAAGCACTTCAGGCTGCAAATTTGATGCACTTGATAGCGGAGCAGGATCTGAAGCACTTCAGAGAAAGTCTGTTCATATTTATGTCCTAACTTCCTTGCATGATTGGACTGAGAAGATAAATTTAGTCAATATAGTTTGAAGTGCCTTTGAAAGACAGGATAGCTAGAAAAACAGGAGAAGAGTTACAAGGATGATGACTGCCTCTTTCCCAAACACTACAATCAAGATAAAAGAAAATGCTCCTTCCTCCCCCTACAGCAAGCACAGACAAAAGAAGTTATCTGACTCTGCACTAAAGAGGGTGAAGGGTTTATAAAAAAAGATTTACAAGAAGTTGAATGCTAATGAGTCAATTTATGACTACTCCGCACTCCTAAAATAGTTCCACAACCATCTATAAAGGCTTATTTATATTAGAGAAGCAAATTGCCTGTCAAGAACGATGGGCAGGGGCGGTGCAGGGACGGAGCCCTGCCACCCACCACCCCATGCCGCCGCCTCCCAGGAGTGGGGGAAGCTTGCCCCGCCATCCCCTCTGTAGAACAGTGAGAGTCCACATATGCACCATGTGACTACAAGTGAGAAGTTTCTAGGGGCTTTGAACTCTCACCCTTGATAAAGTCACGACCTACTTTTAAGGTCTGGGCATGCACAGTTAATAATGGTAATGCAACTGTTGATTGATGTTTATATATGTTTGAAATAGTCTGAATTGATTGGTCCTTTTAAGTACTGCCCACTTTTGAATTTGATTGGGTATTGTGAAAAGGGCAATGATTGGACCATTGGGTGAGTGACAGGTGATATGATTAGAAGGCTATAAATCCTGTCCAGAGCAGCCAGCAGGAGCTCTGGGGGCTCAGGCTCGGCCTTGCTCTCACTCTGGTGGACAGTTCTGACTCTGGGCTCTCACGGTGCAGGGTTCATCGAGTGTAGGTTCTTTCCTGTGACCTGGTCATTGGGATTGAGCTCATTGAGGCTTACCTGTCTCGTGCTTTTTCCTGCTTAGGCACTCAGCACCTTTTCTTATTTGAGGTACTGAGAACCTAGGTAGGAAAATGCTAGGAATCCTCTGGGACTGTCAGTGTTTCTCCTGCTGACTAGGCCCAGGGTGTTCTTGCTGCCATCTGTGGTTTCTGGGTTGTCTGTGAAGTTGCACAGCAGTTAGCTGCGTAGTGGCCAAAGCTCATTGTAATGTGGAGTTGATTGGTTGTGTGACCAGGGACACTGAGTTTGGGATGTGTGTTAGGTTACTATTTCATTGGGTGTATTTTATTGTGTCGCAGCTTGGGTGTTATGGGAATATTGCATCGGGTAGTTGCTGAGTGAGTTTTGTTCTGTAATATAGCTTATATTGCTAAACCTACTGTGTTGTAATGTGTAGCTACTCTTTTAACTCTGAATGGAGTTGGGCAACAGATCAATGGTCAGGGAAATTAACTTACTTTAATGCCCCAACCCTGACTACCTGTGGGTCACAGAGGATTAACAACCCTCTGGATTAATTAGTTCATTGGCATCCCCTGCAGGCAATGTGTCACATTCAGCCGCCCCCCCCGCACCATTGCTGCTTCCAGCGCCACTGGCTTTGCCCCTACTCCATCCCCTGTCATGGTGGCACTTCACTGTCTCTGAGGAGCAAGGCCGGGGAGTTGGGGGGGGGGCAGGACAGCCCCCCTGCTTCATCTCCGCTGTCATGGCAGCACTCCACACTCTTATTAGTTGTTTCACTAATCAATCAGAGTGCTCCAAAAGCGTTATGGACAGACAGACAGATGGACTAAGCCCATTATTATATAAGAATTTCTACAAATCCATAATCCAAAGACTCAAAAGGTAAGAGAAAGATTTCAATTATGCAGAGCCTGAAAGCTGTAAATCATGTTACAACTATTTCCAAAAAATGCTTTGATATGTAATCAAGATCATTTGTAATCTTACTATAAACAAAAAAAGAAATTTCAAATTTAACATTCTAACTAAGAAATTACAGCAATCATACCTTGGGGAAGTAGTGGCTTTGCACTTATGTTCCAGTTGCAGAGATTTCCGTAACAGCATTCCACTACCTGATTTATTGAAGGTGCTGTCTTGCATGTCATTTCTCCATGTTCCAGCACACCAAAACATCCTTTCTGGAAAACATACGCCTCACCATTCAGGATCACAGAGGCAAAACACTGCTGACCAAAACAACGTTTTTGATGATCACAGGAATTCCCTTCACATATGCATTCAAACAGCATGGATTTAACAGCTCCATCTAAAACAGGAAAAAAAACATGTGAAGGTCTCACAAGCCTGAAGTCTTTGGTTCTTACCTTCCAGCAGATATTCTCACACAACACAGTCACAAGCAAATGGTGAGTATGTCCAAAGCAGAAGTGTGATGGCCAGAACCAAAGAAATGAATAAGCAATAAATATGTGCTTCTTGGAGGCATTTGGAACTTTTGTTTAATATGAAGCTTGTATTTTTGTAACCCGCAAACGTAACTTGTAACTGTTTGTGGAACTGACTAGGCCTTAAAGACAAAGCAATAGCTGTAAAATTAGCTGACCTAATAGTTCCTTCTGGCTCAGAATTTAGCCTTGATGATGATAAAAACTGGATTCAACTGCCTAGCTTATGCAGCACATTCCAGGAAAGGACATATAAAAAAAGCATAGTCAGAGAGTTCTGAAGAGGCTGAATTTAGGCAGAGTAATGTTAATTTCAAACCTGAAGATGCTGTGTTGCAATTTGCTTATTGGATAAAACAAAGCTTGGACAGTAACTTATTATAATGATTTCTAGCACCTTTTAACCCCATAGGATAACAGCTATAAAGTAATATTATGAATGGCTGTGTAACTAAAAATTAGCATAATTAGGATATAAAAGAACACGCACATCAAAGTAACCCTTGGGAAGGACTGAACAGAAGGGTCATTGCTGTCTCATACCCTCATGGATCTCTCTTACTCCCTGAGAGAGCGAGGACCAGATCCTGACTGAGGGGCTTCCACTGGTTCTCCTTCGGGCAGCCCAGTTCAGAGACGTCTGACTTCTCTGACTCAATTTGACATGCATCTTCTAACCAAGGGACTATGGATAAGTTACTAACCAAGCGGGAACTCTTGGTTAATTTCATTATCTGTTTTATTATCACTGTCAATTTTAATCTGTATTGTTATGTTGTCTGTTTATTAGCTTAACCTTTTAATTAACTATTACATGTGCAAACTATATCTTCTGTTGTTATAAGTTAAATTCATTCTTTTTTGTAAGGGACACTTGTCATTGCTTTCCTTTCCAACATCACCTCCTCGATCCCGAACCGAAAAGCCCAGTGGCTAATAAAGCTGCAGTGCTCAGTCAGTCTGAAACTAAATTGATATACTCACAGTGCCCAGCTGGCCTGTGACAAAGAAGTAGAGATTAAAAAAAATACAACAAACAAGTTACTTCTGACTTCCTGTTAGAATAAGTGGGAATCACACCTTTGGGAAGTAGCCTTATCAACCAACCACGTTGAGATATGGGGTGAGATGAACAAGTAAAAGAGAGTCAGGGCAAATAAAGGAAAGGGAGAAACTATTATGTGTCAAACAAAAAATTATGTATTAGAATGATGTCTATACAACTAGCTTTAAACTAAAAAAGTATACTCTACAGAAGCCAATATACATCTCTTGCTCTCACACACAAGCTTTACCTGAAATTCACTGAAGACTGAAGGTTCTGCTCCCCAAAAAACTATCAAATGTGTAATAAATAAAAAACTGAATACATTGCAGATAACTGCTTTTCATATTTCTCTGAAACAGAACGAGAAACATCCAAACACACTAGATCTCCAACAAAGGTCATCCCAAAATCGTAAAAAGCTTTAATAGATTTCATAGACATTAGGACAATAAGGGACCTCGTTAAGACCATCAGGTCCAGCCCCCTGCTCAAGGGGCAGGAAGTCAGCTACAGTAAAAGCACCCCAGCAAGACAAGCATCCAATTGTTTCTTACAAGTGTCCAAAGTAGGTGCTTGCACCACCTCTGGGGGGAGTCTATTCCAGGCCTTTGGGGCTCGGAGAGTAAAGAAGTTTTTCTTATGTCCAGCCTAAAACAGTCTTGGAGGAGTTTGTGACCATTGGACCTTGTCATCCCTTGGGGTGCTCTGGTGAACAGGCATTCCCTCAGATCCTGATGCACGTGCCTTATATACTTACAGGCAGCCACCAAGTCACCCCTGAGCCTGCACTTCTCCAGGCTGAAAAGTCCCATGCCTCTCAGCCTCTCTTCATAAGGCCTGTTCTCTTGCCCTCTGATCATGTACGTGGCTCTCCTCCGGACTCTTTCAAGCTTCTCCACATCCATCTTGAATTGTGGAGCCCAGAATTGGATGCAGTACTCCAGCTGTGACCTCACCAAGGCTGAGTACAGTGGGAAGATGATGTTCTGGGTCTTCCTTAAGATGCATTGGTAGATGCAAGCCAGAGTTTTTTCACTTGACCTACTGCGGCATCACATTGGTGACTCATGTTTATCTTGTGGCCAATCATGACTCCCAAAGTCTCTTTTGGTCACAGTGCTAGCACAGGGGTAGGCAATTTTTTTGGGTGGAGGGACACTTACCCAGTTTTGGCAAGCTGTCGAGGGACGCATGGGTAGCCTGCCCCTTGATAGGTGCCCCACCCCTTGGTCTCCATCTTGGGACCAATGTCCCAGGGCCAGCACTGGCAAGGCCCAGAGCAGGGCACAGGCTGGCAGGGGTCTGTGGAGCCAGGCTGGGCTGCACCACCAGGGAGGGGGGAGCTGGCCCAGCTCCATAGAGCCCTACCAGCCAGGACCCCTGTACTCCTTCCCCCCTGGTCTGGGCCCTGCTAGTGCTGGCCCCGGGACACCTGTGTGAGCCCCACGCTCCTACTGGCTCCCAGTTTCCCCCTGAGCCCCATGGTACAGGCGGGGGGTAGTGTGCAGCCCCAACCCCACGCTTGCCAGCAGGTAACAAGCTGGTGCTGAGTGCGGGGCAAAAGCCACCCCTCCCCTGCCCCTTGGCTGGCGCTCCTTGCTGCAGCTGCTTGCAGCCTGCGCACGGCTGTCCTGAGCAGGCACAGGCAGCCCCATGTGGGCTGTGAGCGACTGCAGCGCAAGGCATCAGCCATGCAGTGGGCAAGGGGCCGCTTTTCCCATGCTCAGAACCAGCTTGTAACCCGTCTCTGCTGCCAGCCTGGGCCCCACGCTGGCTCTGAGCTTGTCAGCTGGGTCTGTGCCGCGGTGGCAGCAGCTGCTTGGCAAGGAGGAAAGCAGCCCCCCTGCTTCCCACACCAGGCAATGTTTCCTGCTGCTGCTCTCCCAGAGCTCACGCCATGCTAGGCTGCAGTGTGGCTGCCACTGCTGCCTCTGTGCTGCCCAGAGTGGAAGCTCTGGGCAAGCAGCAGCAGCAAACACTGTCCGGCGTGGCAAGCAGGGGGTCTGCAGCTGCTCCCACCATGGTGCAGCCCTGACGGGTGAACCCGGTGCCAGCACAAGGCCCAGGCCGGCAGCAGGGACGGATTACAAGCTGGTGCTGAGTGTGGGGAGAAGTCGCCCCTCCTCCACCCCATGGCCGGCACTATGGCTGCATGGGGCTGCCTGTGCCTGCCCAGGACAGCCCCATGTAGGCTGTGAGATGCAACAGGGAGCGCAGGCCACGGAGCGGGGGAGGAACCAACTCGTTCCCTGCCTGTGGGCCTCCCCTGCCTTTCCCCTCTCCTCTCCCCCTTACCTGAGTTTCCAGTACTGGTGCAGCCAAGAAGCCACATGGTCTGGGGGGGCAGGACCAGGCAGGCCCTGCTGTTGCAGAAGCCCAGCAGGACTTCCCCTGGGTCCTACTGCCTCTGACTCCTGCCATTTTTGACAGGAACCAAGGACAGTACATATTAATTTTCTAAATTTTTAGGGGCCCTACAGGCCAAACAGAGTGGCATAGTGGGCCGCATCTGGCCCACGGGCTATATTTTGCCCACCCCTGTGCTAGTAAGTATAGCATTGCCGAGCCTATAAGTATGATGTGGGTTCCCCCCTGAGGTGGAGCACCTTGCATTTCTCTGTATTGAATGCCATCAGGTTTTCATCCACCCACCTTGCAAGCCTATCGAGTTCAACCTAGATCACCAGCCTATCCTCAAGCGTGGATACTCTTCCCCAAAGTTTGGTGTCATCCGCAAACCTGGCCAGTCCACATCTGACACCAGAGTCCAGATCATTTATAAAGACACTAAAGAGTATGGGTTGAAAAACCGAGCCTTGGGGGACACCACTAGTCACTGAGTGTCATGTTGATTGGATTCCATCAACTACCACACTCTGGGTCTGACCTTGGAGCCAGTTCCCCAGCCAGCGGACTGTAGTACAGTTGAGGCTGCAGTTGCCCAATTTTTCCATGACAACATCATGGGACACCAGGTCAAAAGCTTTTTTGAAGTCCAAATATATGATCTACTTGGATTTTAAGGCCTTCAATACAGTGTCTCATTCTAGTCTCATAGATAAACTGAGTGGCTGTGAGGTAGATGATTACTCGGTCAGGTGGGTGGCAAATTGGCTTAGGGGTTGCACCCAGAAAGTGGTGGTGATAGGTATCACCTAGAAAGATGTGAGCAGTAGTTCGGTCCTTGGACCAGTGCTGTTCAGTGTCTTCATCAGTAACTTGGACAGGGGCGTGGAAGGCACTCTGTCCAAGTTTGCAGATGATACCAAATTATGTGGTAAAGTTAACACGCTGGAAGACAGGGAAGGAATCCAGGAGGATCTGCACAGGTTGGAAAAGTGGGCAGAGCAGAATAGGATGCAGTTTAACAAGGACAAGTGCAATGTGCTGCACCTACAGAGAAGGAATCACCAGAACACTTACAGGCTGGGGGAGGACCTTCTCAGCAGCACAGCAGGGGAAAGGGATCTTGGAGTCACTGTTGACACCAAGATGAATATAAGTCATCAATGTGACGAAGGGATCAGTAAAGTTAAGTGCACTTTATCATGCATTAGCAGGTGCATGACAAACAGGTCCAGGGAGGTGATACTTCCCCTCTATGCAGCATTGGTCAAGCCGCAGTTGGAATACTGTGCCCAGTTTTGGGTGCCACACTTCAAGAGGGATGTAGACAACCTCGAGAGGGTTCAGAGGAGGGCCACTCATATGGTCAGGGGCCTGCATGCAAAGCCCTACAAGGAGACATTGAGGGAACTGGAACTCTTCAGCTCCCACAAAAGAAGGCTGAGAGATGATCTTGTGGCTACCTACAGATTCATTGGGTGGGGAGGGGAGACAAGGAATAGGAGATGCTTTGTTTATCGGAGTACCCCTTGGAGTAACTAGGAACAACAGCCACAAACTGACGGAGAGCCGATTTAGGTTAGACATCAGGAAGAACTTCTTTATGGTAAGGGTTGCCAGAATCTATAATGGGCTTCCAAGGGAGGTGGTGCTCTTCCCTACCTTGGGGGTCTTCAAGAGAAGACTGAACAAGCACCTGGCTGGGGTCACCTGCCCAGGGTCCGGGGCTGGACTCAATGATCTGCTAAGTTCCCTTCTGACCCAAACATCTATGAATCTATGAATGATATCAACTTCTTCTCCTTTGTCCAGGTGATACATCACCTGGTCATAGAAGGAAATGAGATTGGTCAGGCAAAACGTACCCGCAACAAACCCATGTTGGCTATCCCTCGAAACGTTGCCTTCTGTTAGCCTGTCAAGAATGGTTTGTTTGACAATTTTTTCCAAGATCTCTCCAGAGACTGAGGTCCAACTCAGATTCACCTGTAGTTTCCTGGTTCTTCTTTCCTCTCTTTCTTGAAGACAGACACATTAGCCCTCTTCCAATCTTCAGGTATTTTGCCAAAGTGCCATGACTTCTCGAATATCCTTGCCAGTGGCCGCAAAATGATGTCTGCCAGTTCCTTTAGATTGGGTGCAATCTATCCAGACCAGCTGATGTGTAGGTGTCCAGCTTCTCAAGGTGTTCCTTCACAAGATCTATATTAATGGTGGGCATGTATTCACCCTTACTCTGGCTGTCCCATATAATGTTAGGCAGGATGTGGTCCCTTTGGGCTGGTGAAAAACTGACTCAAAGTAAGCAATAAGCAAACTGGCTTTTTCCTGTGTCGGTTGTCAGCTTCCCCATTTGGTTTATCAGGGGACCAATGTTACCCTTCTTTTTCTTCCCTATGTATCTGAAGAAGGACTTTTTATTGTCTTTGATTTGTGTAGCCAGTTGGAGTTTGGTTACAGCCTTGGCTTTCCTAGTTTTTTCTCTACCGGTGCAGACCAGTGCAGAATACTCTTCCTTGTGGTGTTTCCTGTCTTCCATCCTTTATACACCTCTCTTTTTAGACGTAGGAGAGCCTTGAGTTCCCTGTTGAGCCAATGGGGTTGTTGAGCTCTTTTACTCCCTTTCATATGGGTTGCGATGGACTTCCCTTGTGCTTCTAGGATCGCTTCCTTAAGGAGCAACCACTCGTCATGAACTCCCCTCCCTGCCAGATCATGGCCTCTCAGAGCCTCAACAAGCCTCCTAAGCTTATGAAAGTCAGCTTTCCTAAAGCCAAAGATTCCTGCATTGCTGACTTGCCAGCTTTGCAATGGATAGTGAAAGGGATCAACTCATGGTCACTGTCTCCCAGCTTCCCTTTGATTCTTAGGTCACTGACTAGATCACCCCCTTTAGCCAGTACCAGGTCCAGCAGTGCCTTACCTCTTGTTGGCCCATTAACTTCTTGAGACAGGTAAAGACCATCCATAAAGGTAAGGAAGCTTTGTAATAGATCGGATTTGGCTGAGCGCTCTTCCCACGAGATGTCCGGATAGTTGAAGTCTCCCATAACCACTATGCACCGAGAGCATGCAGCCTCAGCCAGTTCCCTGGTGAATTCATGGTCAAGCTCTTGTTCCTGATTTGGAGGTCTGTAATAGACTCCTACCATTGTATCTCCTTCACCATGTTCCCCCCCGTATTCTAACCCAGAGTGTCTCCAGTCATCCTCCTTGGATGCCAATCTCAGCTTGTAGGGGCGTGTAGCTCTCCTTAACATAGAGAGCCACACCCCGGCCCCTTTTTCCAGTACGATCTCACCTACACAGGGTATAGCCATCTATACCCATGGTACAGTCATAGGAGTCCCACCAGGTCTCTGTTATTCCTATGAGATCATAATCATGTCTCTTTAGCAAAAGAACCAGCTCCTCGCATTAGTGTATAGGCAAGTAAATGTGCCATTGGAGGCCCTAGGAGTCCTTGCCCTCGTAGAGAAGCTCTGTTCCTCGGTTGTGGTAGGAGTGGGTTCCCTTGAGCATCCCAACCTGCTGATTTTCCAGTTAGTGCTTGGTGTGTTTGCTCTGGTGTCTGGATTGCATTTTAATTGCCATGGAAAATGGGATCATTTGCTTCACCTAACAAAGCAAGGACTATGCGGATAGTGTAAACCTTTCATGTAACTGCTGAACACCGCCATTAGACTACTTCCAGACAACTTTCAGCTTTCTGTTCTGAATTATACCCACCTTAGTCTGGTCTTTTCTAGACTAAGTAATTCCACTTCTTCCAACCTTTCCTTACATGTCATGAGTTCTTGTATTCATTTTGGTTGCCTTTTTATGGGCTATTTTCAGTTTTCCCACATCTTTCTTGAAGTGTGAAGCCCAAATCAGTACTGCTGAGATCATAAAACAAGCATCAAATGGTGAAACAGGACTGTCCTACAGACTTTAGATAGCTAGCAGTAGCCACAGAACTTCAGGATAACAAGAGACATCTTCCTCTTCTTCTTAAGATTTGTGCTTAATGCAGCCCAGACCTGCATCAAAACATCAGGGCTTTCTGTTAAGGAGCAGATGGTTATCATCACCAGGAAGCTTGCAACCCTTATTATCAGTCAGTATCTCACTGCTTTGGTATGAGAAAAACATGTTGAGGCTGAAACGATAGAAGTGTGCACTGCTATTAAGAAGTTATTGCCCTCACAAGACAAGGCTTACCAATCCTTAGATTATTTATAACTCTGCAACCACAGGGCTGCATTGGGGCAATTGATAGAATCCATGTTCTTATTCAGCATTGTCCATGTTAGGTCTTTGGTCTCTTTAACAAAAAAAACAAAAAAAAAAAGTAGTACTTCCCTGTTCATCCCAAGGTCTAATTTGAACACTGACAGATTTACCAATAGTATGGGGTGGCCTGAAAAAGTTAATGACCCCCCCAACATATCTGTTCCCACGTTAAGCACTATCGCCATTAACAGTGTTGTCAATTCCCCCTGCTATGCTGTTAAAGCCTTTTAGACTTTTGGAACACAGAAAATTATTTAGCTATAACTTAATGACAGAATGACAACAAAATGTGCATTTAAGAGACTGATAGAGGTGATTGCTAATATAAAGGCTAGAAGTTGCAGAGAAATACTTTCTGCAAAGCATGCTAATGTTGTGTGTTGTACATTTATGACAACTGAGAGGCGGAAGTCAGGTGACTTTTAAAATGCTATGAGCAGACAGAAAGCTGCTCACTCAAAAATGATAATCTCCAGACATCCATTATCAGGGATCCCTTATGTCCCTCTTTTGTAAATAAATACTAACTTTTTATGCTGTAGGTTTTCATGACTTATTTTGTGTGCTTTCACCTTCTGAAATATACCTGCGTTATCATAAGCATCAGCATTATCATCAGCAATCCCTCACCAGCTGAGGATGACTGTCTTTCACGACTACTTTATCTTTAAGCCTGTGTTATATGATAGTGTCATAGTTTGAGTTAACATAGGGAATGTCTGTATTCCATGATATTTACTTCCACTCAGGCTTTCAATAACTGTGCAAAGTACTTAAAGAATACGATCTCTGCTTTCAGCTCTCACTTGCTGTCCGATTTCCAAACACCCTGTACTTTGAAATGAAAATTCTGTCATGAGAGCATCTCTATAAATTTTAACACCTACCACAGTGAAAAGAAACAAACTTTATTGTTCAAAAAAGGCAAGTACAAACGTACAGAGTGCAAAGAATTGTGCAAAAAATGTTAATAAATAAAAGCAGAGAGAATTGTGTGGAAAATGTTAATAAATAAAAGTTGTGTGTTGCTCCAGCCTTTTCTACCTGGTCATCATACAGTAGAAAGGCTTGGCAGCAAGCCCTCACCACTGCTGTACGGGTGAGAAAGATCCAAGATGAGGTTGCAGAAGGCAGTTTTCAATGCTCTAAAGTAAAGAGCTATGGGTTGGGGGTTCCTGTGGCAAAATGTTTCTCCCAGTAGGTGGAACTTTGCAGGAGGACCTGCATGACTGAAATAGGATCAGCCTAATTTAGTGAGCGAAGACAATGAGCAGGGGGAACGCAAGCTTTTACAGAGTATGCTATGCAGCAATAACATATGCCTGCTTATGATTTCCATCATCTGCCTCTGCATTTCCCTGTACCTCTTATGTGCCAGCTCTCCATTTGTCTCCACCCTTCTGTTTCTCATGCTTAAGAAACCCCCTCCACTCATGAGCTGCTTCCCAGAGACTACTAACACCAGCATTTTCTCTTTTGTTCTTTCCCTTGAAACTTGCCAGACATTGCATGGTTGCTATTACCCATCTCTGGAAGGTTCTACCAGATCAGGTTGAGGTCCTGCATAAGTAAGGCGAGAAAAGTAATGTTCAGTTTCCACAGCCTAAAAATAAAAGCAAAAATAAAAGCCCCATGCCCCTTCCAGTATTTTTGATATACTATCCTCAGTCTCTTCCCAGTCCTACAAAGCTCTGGAAGCAGTAAAATATTTTCCACCATTTTTCCTCAAGCATTTTGGAACTCAAATGCAATGGTAGTGCTTGGTTGCCTTTTGTGGTTTGCTAGTGGATAGGGTGCAACATTGGTGGTGGGTTTGCAGCCAGGAGTTTCAGAGAACATGGGGGGCATTCCAGCAACTGTATTTCCAGTACTCCAGGTACTTTTCCCATGGGGTGACTCATAGAATTTTCAAGATATGGGAGTGAGGGAGAAAAGAGATATAGCAGTGGGACTAGGTTAGTAATTATATTTGTTGCTCTGCAGACGGTCCTAACTTTAAGAGCTCATATCTAGCACTGAAGCACATATCCCAGAAGGTATTCCACTTAGCAGAATGAAAGATGAGAGAAGATATGATTACTTATTTATAAATAGGTTTGGGGGGGGGATAGGCTATTTGAGTTATAGGGAGGGAAAAAGGCTATTTGAGTTAAAGATACTGGCACAAGTCATTGCTGATACATCAGGGAGGCATGGGGGGGCATGTGCCCCCCCCAGATTTCTGGGCTGACACTGGGGCACAGGGCTACAGCCCAGCAGGAGCCAGGGCCAAGCGGCAGTAGCACTATTTCTGCATTGACCACAAGGCTGCAGGCCAGTCAAACCTAGTGCCTAACAGCAGTGGGGAAAGCAGCACAGTGTTGTGCCCCCCCCCCCAAGTCAATACTTATGCACTGCTTCTAGCACAAGTGCCAATAGCTACAAACTGGTTATGAATAAGTTTATATTGGAAATTAGAATAAAAACAACTAAGAATCAGGAAACAAGCTGACAGAAAACTTCATAGACCTTGAGTGTCCTAAGAGTAATCAGTGCATGTAATACTAAATTAAAGTCCAGAGAGGTAGTTAGTTATGTTAGTCTATGCTGCTTTCTGCCTAATTTTGGAGATGTACCTCACAGACAAACTGAATCAGAGATGCATAACCTTTCATGAGCAAGAGCGTGCTTCACCAGTCACAATAAAAAGACCATTCCAGGCTCTAATGGATTTTTATTGTTCCCTGCTGCATTCTTATTTTCCTACATCTTTCTTGAAGTACGGGGTCCAAAACCAGACACGGCACTCTGGGTGACACTTCACCAAAGCTGAACAGAACAAGAATCACTTCCCCCAATTTGTAAGTGACACTCCTGTTAATACAACCCAGTTTGCTGTTGGGTTCTGTTGGATTTTTTATTTGGGTTTTTTTGTTTGTTTGTTTGTTTGTTTTGGGGGGCGGGGCAGGGGTTTGCACAACTGTTGGTTCACTTTCAGATTAAATCCACTGTAAACTTCAGGTCTTTCTCTGCAGTACCACAGCCTGGCCAATCATTTCCCAGTCTGTACGTGTACATGCAATTATTCCTTCCTACATGCAGAACTTGGCACTTGCCTTTAGGCAGTTTCATGCGATTGATTTTGGACCATTTTTCAGATTATCCTGGTCATTCTGGGTCCTAGCCCTACCCTCCAGAGTGTCTGCAACTCCACACAAAAAGAAAAGAAAGTGAGTCTTCAGATGCTATGAAACTGCAAGAGTGTATGCCCCTCTAAACCCCTTAGTCACCATGATGCCACCTTGCCCTGCCTTCTGCCTAACTTTTGAACTAGAAATATAGGACTATATTACAGAAATGCTTTGGCTTCAAAAAACAACCAACCCTCTAGTTGTTGTGATGCCATACTCAGAAATGAAATTTATAAGATTATATAAATATGAAATGTTCTTTCTGTACTGTTCTCAATAAATGCATTTTAAAAAGATACCAGTTCCTCTTCTGATGTTTACATACCTAAGTGGTGGGAGATGCCCAGGGAGACGTGGAGGCACAAAAGGGAAGCAGGGGTGGGGCTGCAGGTAAAAAGATGGATGGCTATAAACTGAGTGCTATGGTTTTGTTCCCCATCACTCCTACCCCCCCATGCAGTCACAATTTGAGCACATTGTAGGGTGGGAGCAGCTGTAGTGATGGGAGGCCAGGAGCGAGAGTTTGGAGGAAAAAAGGTGGTAGGTCTGTGGGTGAATAATGGGCTTGAAAGGAGTGGAGAACTTAATGAGCATAGCAACACCAATTCTAAACAGATCCCCTGCATCACAGGTGCTATTTTAAGCATGTTGGGGGAAGGGCAGGAAGAAATTCAAAAGGTTTTTAAATTACATGCACCCGATACAGGAGAATCCAGCAAGCACCTGAAGAAACAGATACCAGACATATCACAGTGTTTAGTACCAACCACTTATAATAAAGAAAAATAAGCCAAAAAAGATTTTTGCCATCTCCTCTATTGTGTCCCTATTTGGCTAGGGGTATTTAGAACTTGAAAACCAACTAGTCAAGGGGCTGGAAGGTAAGGTTTCCAGGTCCTCTTCAGGATGTTCACAGCCCTCCATCATCTGTTTGATGCCCTGTGGAGTGAAGAGGTTCAGCCACTTCTTCATCCTCACAGTCATCCCCAAGTCACTTGTATCACAACTGCCCGAAGTAGGCAAAATGGCAGCATTTCACAACAAAATCCTGTGTGGCTCCTCATAACATGGGCAGGTGGGCACAACCACTCCTGTAAGTCCAGTTTTGGTCCTCTGTCTTTAAGTTTCTTTCATATCCTTGGTTTCAACCCAGTACTGTATGGCTCATACACAGCCATGCCTTGAAACTTACATTTGAGGTAACTGGTCATAATACTTCACTTCCAGAACTTCTTGAACATTTCCCTTACCCAGAAACAAGATGATCCAAAGTCTCCACACAGCTCAAGAGAAATATACTGAACCTAGCCAAATGCTAGGTAGTATCTGGTTACTGTGACCACAGAGTAGAAGATACATAAATGGATCAGTTGGTCTTGACAGGTCACAAAGCAGCAGAGGAAGACAGCTGGGGACCAAATAAACACACCATACAAATGCACCCATGCAAAGATGAGTATACAGTGATTTTACTGCAAGGTGATGTTATAGGAAATTCAAACATGTACAACATGCACTGTATCTTATTGCATTATGCACTAAAAATTGTGTGGTTTCAAAACAGGCCTTTTAGCACTACAGCTACAGATCTTACTATGAAGAAACATTCCCACCCAACGTAGACGAGCTTTGTTTATTAAATGGAGAGGATGTCTATCAGTTTCCACCCAAGGGAAAAATGTCAACAACTTCCACACACAATACATAAACAGCCTACGTTTTCCAACAGACTGTGACACACCAGATTAAACAATAAGCAAAACGACTGAAATATCAGACTGCACTTGAACCTTTCGATTTAAAACTTCAGTGGCACAGGAAAATGAAATGGTAAGTATGTCCTCCACTACGGCATTTGAAATTTGTCTGCTTGAAGCTGGAGTAGAGTTCAGGAGTGAAAAAACATTTTGTTTCTCCTGATTTAGAGAAGCATGAACCTGAAAATGTCATCTTTTGATGTTGCAGTGCAGGAAAATATGAATCAATGAATATCTTGTCAAAATTAGGTGAGCCAACTGATCAAAGGAATTCTGTATAGCAGTATCATGAAAAGTGGAAGACAAGAACAGGGAGGCAGAAGAGTCTTCCAGAAATATTATGCTGGAGTTCTCAAAATGAGAAAAATGAGTTTAAGGCAGGCCAGCAACAGCATTTGCACAATGCGGGGGGGGGGGGTCAGACCTGAAGAAGAATGTATTACATTTGAAAACCTGTCTAAGTCTATCCCAACCATGCAGTTGGTCCAATAAAAGATGTTACCCACAAAAATCTTTGCCTCTCACTTACTTCCTGACCATCATGGCTACAACATCGCTCCAATGCCATCAGCATTTAATAAATATTTTTACGGAGTGGAATACACCCCAGTATTTGATATTGATCCTTAAAAAGGGTAGGAAAATCTTTTAAGTTACTGAAGTTTTTCCCCCTTGAATTACAAATTACCCAGGCTCCAAACAGCTTTCAAACATAAAAATTCCTAAATGAAGTAATAGCAAAACCAAACCTATGTTAGTTGCTGATCTACACTGTAAAGCCTACCAGTTGTGACAACTTCCATGATAAAGGGTATTATTCTCTGTTACCTAAAACTTGCTAAGCGTACTGGAATTAACTTCAGCAAATTAATCAGACCTGTGGACCATGTAACTCAGAAAAATAAAAAATTCAGTTAAGTCAAAGAGATCTCTTATTCTCTTTCATCAAAGTTGTCTACAGATCCATTAATCAATCTAGCAACAAGTACCATCTCAACAAGGGCAACATCCACTGTTTCCTAGAATTTTACAAGTTGGAGATGAAAGTGAATTTTGATAGAGGCCCAAGTGCCCACTGCATCAAGCATGTAAAATCTCTTAACAAAGAAACTGCTGTCATTAGTCTGTATGGATAATGATGATTCCTGGACAAAGACTACTAGGTTTCCAGGCTGAAGGAGGTACCACATCAGCCATCTCGAAACAGGAAACTGTAGTACTCTTTTCCCTTTAAATATCAAAGAGGTAGAAATTAAGTAATGGACGTCTGACAAACCTGTGATGAATTTGGATCTTAAGGGGTTGATGTACACACAATGTACAGAACAATGTACTAACTTAGCCATGTTAGTCTGAAGTCAAGTGGAAGGCAGAATAGACTTACACTAAACTAACCAAAGTGTGCATGTACGCGCAGCAAATACACACATACATGTGAATACATGCACATGCACTCACGCCAGTTAATCTACAAGTACAAATCTACACTGCCTTCCACTTGACTGCAGAGTAACATGGCTAATGGTATCTCTCTATACATTGTGTGTATGTGCGTATGTGTGAGAGATTCACGCACACATGTGCTAAAGCTCACTTAATCAGATGCACACAATGTATGCCAGGACATTTCTTGGGCAAAGTGGCTTTAGACAAAAACAGTCAGCATCTTATAAACCAGGGGCGGGCAATTATTTTGGGTGGAGCGCTGCTTACTACGTGGGTAGCTTTGCGCCTTGACAGATGTCCCGTCTCCTGGTCGCTATCTTGGGACTGGAACTCCCACCCCCTAACCTTTGCCACCAGAAGTCCCTCCCTTTGCTCCCAGAAGTACTCCTTTCAGCAAGGGGTTTTGACATCTCAGAACCAGAAAAATACTAAATTATACTCTTAAAAAAAACCAAAACCAAAAACCAGAAAAACCCCACACATCTAAAACATTCATTAGATTTCAAAAAAATATTTTTGTCCTGATTTATATGCATTTGTGTAGCATACATAGAGGCGATTGTATATAATAGGATAGGTGTGGTGTGCAGGAGGGTGTGGGTGCATATGTGGGGGTGGATAGGTGTGGGGTGAGGAAGCATATGGGTAGATGCGTGAATATGTGGAGTGTGGGTAGGTAAGGGGTTTGTGGGGGTCTGTGTGTGGGGGGAGGGTGGCTGGGGTGTGTGAGGGAATGTGGGAGTGGAGGTCTGCATGTATAACAGTGAGGGGGGGATGTGGGTGTATGTGTATGGTGAGGTGTGCATGCAGTACTCACCCTATGAACACACACACACACACACCCCTTCCCTATACCCCTCCTCCCAACAAGTTCAGTCTCCACTCCAAATAATCTTGCTGCTCCCTTCTTAGACAGTAAGCCAGGACAGTTTTCCTTCCTTGAACATCTACAGCTTGGACAGACTGGAGGTTTCACTATACCCAAGATGCCAGGAGGTAGGCCACCTTTTGCAATAATGAAGCCTTCTCCCACTCTCCTTGCTGAAGTAGGCCACTGCACTAGTGTTATTTGTCCTAAGCAGGATGCAAGAGTTATTTATCCAGTGATTTTCCTTGAGCCCCAGTCAATTTTTACTGTTTCTTTCCTGCTCTGCCAAAGGAACTTCCCACACAACTGGCCACCTCAGGTTAAGCCACTCCATGGAGTAGCTGTGACCATCATCTATTAGTCTGGAAAATGTCAGAAATGCTTGGACTGGAATAACAATTACGTTCTTTTCTGTGAAGCCTGGCATGGGCCAAGGGCATTTTTTATTCATCTGAGGAGTCCGCCGTCACTCCTTCCATCAGTTCCCCAAATATTTGGATGATATTAAGATCATTTTATCCTGTATTGTGTTCCAGTCATGCAGCCACAAAGAACAGTGAGTAACTGTACTATAGGCTATGATCCTTTTGAGACCCCTGTGTGTTCAAGAAAGAATAAAAAAGAAAATGGGGGTGGAGGGGGATGTTGACATGGAGGTCAGAGGTACTGAACTGTGGCATCTCCCATACTTGAAAGATTCAATTCATACAGACCACTTATCCATTGAAAACCACTCTGACAAAGCATGTTGATGTAACAGAAGCTCTCAAGGATAAAGAGGAAGACTCAAAGTTTCCGGGTAGTTCAGTGGTCATTGGGCGAGCCTGACAGTGCACTAGCATGTTCCCAATCCATTGCGCAAAAAAACCAACAGCAGTTGAACTGCTGTTACTAAAGTGAGAACTGGAATGTCCTCATGAGGTTATAAGACTTGAGGGCAGGGGGTATGAAATCTGGCACTAAGAACATGTCCTAAAAATTGCATTCAATTCCAAAGATAAAATTCTTTATTACAGCATAGAAGCAGAAGGTCTTTGACATTGTAGGTAGGGCTGCTCAACCAATACAATAGCTGCTAAGGCTTGCAGATCTACTTCTAGACTAGAGGAGCTCTGTGAGGACACCTGCCTTAAAATGAAGGCCAAGCTGGAAAGAGAGAGGAAAAAAAAATACCCAATAAAGTATAAAGGGAGAAAATAAACGAAGAACCGTTACACTACCTATTGGGGAAAAAGAAGGAGAGAAAAAAAAAAAAAAAAAAAAAAAAGAATGTTTGTAGGAGTGTCTCTCAGTGTAGAAGAGGAACAAAAAACTCCTGTCCTCCACATATACAGAGAAAACAGATTAAGCATGATTAATTCAGCAAATATATGCCAGCAGGTGGAGCTTTATGTTAAAGACAAGACTGAGAAAGACGACATGAAATTAGGCACTCTGCCTTCATTCCATTATGCTGGATAGAAATACCCATGAAATACAATTTCTTTCCAGAGCAGTGGAAAAACTGCATCAGGCTATGTTTACCAGTTATTCTCAAGACTTTAGTGCAGACTGACAAACATGTTAAAAATAATAATAAATTAGAAGTAGGAACACCTAATGAAATATATTCTCTTGCCTGAGCCAGATTTTTAAGTCTTACAAAACTATAATTATTATTCTTATTATTTAAAAATAACCCTCTGTCGGTACTCCGAATCTACTTTATTTACATACAAATAATTGAACACCATTGTGAAGTACCTTCAGCTCCAGAATACAAGATCTTCAGTATAAGAAACAGCAAAATGCAAATCTGGCTTCGTGCAACTGGAAGATTAGCTGCAAAACAAAAGCGATGGTTATTAAAGAGCAAAACCCAAGCCTACAATTTCTTTCACATTACTCTATCATTAGAAAATACTTCCATATTCATGGAACTTAAATCAAAATAAAAGACAAAACACTGAAATAGGAGAGGACAAGGGAAGCAAGAGAAGGTTATCATGAAAATACAAAGAAAAAGAAGGGGGGGGGGTAAAGGACAATAAGCTAAGGAACGGGGAGAAAAGAGAGTGGAAAGGCAGGTCAAGGGTTTAGAACAGCAAAAAAGGAAGGTAAATCTTTCAGTTCAGAAGGAAGGAAGAAACAGGAAAGAAACTGATAAAAAGAAGACAGAAGATTTCCTTCCAAAGACAGTACAGCTTCTCAAATATTCTTTAAGAAGTTTAGGAGAAAACCTTTGAAAGAGTCTAGAAAGTTCACTTATGTTGCTGGTATTCATTCAACATTTTCTCATCTCAGCCTCGAGATCTCAGAGGAAAAATATTTCAGTTACTCAAGAAATTAGCTGAAATTCACTATTAGATCTATCTATTGGCATTATACTACTAGGATCATCACATTAAAAAAAAACCCACATGCACAACACTGACAAATCAAAGTGTTTCTGGTGAAAGGACCAGCTGCAGTATGGGAGAAAACGAAAGAAAGACTGTGTATGCTACAGTAACAGGGTCCCACTCCTGGGGCGACTGTGATGCCCCTGGAGCCCCCTCAGCCCTCATCAACTTCACTCTCTTTTGCCAACTCTGGGCAGTCTCCCCGTCTCACTTGCCATACTTTGATGTTGTTATGATTCAGAAAAGGGGAGGCTGCCTCAGGATTTCCCCATGAGATCTCACACTCTGCTACACAGGTATCACCATTCACTGCCTTAACAATTAATTATGTGGGCTCCTTCCACCCCAGTACCCCTGCCCATGCCTCATACGGTCACAAATCCAGATCAAATCATCACTGCCCCTACAAACTCTTGGCTCTGTGCATCCTACAGCAGCCTGTCTCTAAGCTATGGGCAATCTGGTCCCCTTAGTCTCCAGCTGTGGCCTTCCTGGCCTTTGGTCCTTCTCCTTAGAGCCTAGTGCCTCTCCTAGGCCAACTGAGACCCCTGGGCTCTCCAGCTCTGCCAGTCTCAGACTGTGGTCCTTCTTGGCTTTTGGCCCTTCCAAATCCCTGGCCCCACTCCTAGGCCAGTGAGACCTCTAAGCCCTCTGTTTTCTCTGAGGCAGCTGGGACCGTCTTACCTCCCCTTAGTCCCTTCCACAAACCATCCATTGTGCTTACCCCAACTCGGATATTACTCAGGAGCCCAGCTGCCCCTCTCTCCACAGCTGTCAAGGATAGATTGCCTGCCCAGCTCCAGCTCTGAACTAGTATCCCAATAGCCCCAGTCCCTGTAAGTCATGCAACTCCAAACGGCCCCCTGGTACACCTGCAGGATGCTTCTCAGACAGCCTGCCTTCTCTAGAAGTAGCAGTAGCAGCAAGCCTCCTGCTATGCTACCTACTGGAAAAATCAGACTGCATTTGAATTTTGGAATTTCCTGAAGCAATAGTCAAAGAAAAACCCACTGGAAAGAGTCAGGATCTCAAAAACAATGAAAGTGGTTTTTGCTTTCTTGAAGGATGAATCAGCATTCTCAATCAAAAAAAAAATGAAGACTCTTTCTTTCTTTCTTGTAATTAGGATTCAGACAGAAAAAAAATGAGACTTGAAACAGACTACTCATTTTAAAGTGGTACAAGGGGAATTAATCTACTAAATACATTAGTAAACCACAAAATACATCGGCACTCATAAAAAAAATTAGCTTAAAATTCTTCTTGCAAGTCTAATTTTGAATATTCAAAAAACTTCTGAACATCCTCAGTTTCCTTCAGGAACAGATATAATCTATTCCAGAGGTCTCTACCAATCGTCTGTGTTAGTTTTATGAGCCCCATTAAGGTGATGTCTCAAAATGTTAGTTACAGATTTCCATCTTAATGCCCGTCTGCTTTCCAACCATGGTACAACACACTACCACACGAGACAGTAATACTTTACAATCCAGTCCTGCTCTTATCTACAAGATGATCTACATGTAACAGTAGGCATAATGGTATGGTACAGTACCTGTAATGGAGAGGTGTTCAGCCTCTCTCTGTGTTCAGAGTTGGAAAAAAAATACCCTCCAGAATTGATAGCAACCTATTATAAAAATATATATCCAGGCCTAGGCTACAAAATTTTGCTAGCACAGCTATGTTGTCTAAGGATGTGGAAAAATATCGCATACACCTAAAGTGAACAAACCCTCGTAATTTAGACACAATAATGCCAACAGAAAAATGCCTCTAGTGCAAGGGTGGGCAATTATTTGGGCCTCCAAGCCATTCTTCTACCCCAAGAAGGGGCTGGAGCTGCTGCTCAGCTTCGGTGGCAGCCTAGGCATGGCAGCAGCAGAAACTGCAGCAGGGGAGAAGCTGCTGTTGGGCACTGAGGAGAAAAAGCAGGACCTGGCAGCAGCTACAGCTGCCTCCCCCTGCCAGGGCCTTCTCGGTGCAGCCAGAGCCCATGCCAGTGCTCTCCTTCCAGCCACCATCTCCGTCTCCAGGCTGCTTCCACACCTGGCCAAGAGAAGCCATGGGGTAGCCCCAGTGTGAGCTCTGGGCAGCAGCAGCGAGAAGGCCCTAGCAGCAGCAAGGGGGAGGTGGCTGCAGCCACTGCCAGGTCCTGCTTTTTCCTGGTACCCAGCAGCAGCTTCTGCCCAGCCCTGGGCTGAGCACACTGCCTCAGCCACAACCCTGGCCCCAGTAAGGGACTGGGGTCCCTGCAGCACCTGCTCTGGACCCACCCACCCCAGCCATGATGAGCAGCAGCAGCAGTCAAACAAAAGCTGATGCCGGGCACAAGAAAAAAGTGGGATCTTGCAGCAGGTGTGGCCGTCTCCCCCTCACTACTATTGGGCCCTTCTCACTGCAGTCTCTCAGAGCCTATGCCAGGGCGGACCTGATGATCCCCCCTGCTGCCACCACCACCACCAGCACTGCTTCTTGGCTGCCCAGGGCTCCTGCACATGGTGGGCAGTGGTGGCAGTGGGGAGGAGATACAGGGCAGCCTTGGTATAGGCTCTGGGCACCAAGAAGGGCCTGGCAGCAGCAAGTGAGAGGCGGCTGCACCTGCACCTGTCGCCAGATCCTGCTTTTTTCCTGCACCCAGCAGCAGCTTCTGCCTGCCAGCTGCTGCTTATCATGGCCGAGGCATGCGGGTCCATAGCTGGTGCTGTAAGGATCCCAATCCTCCACGCAGGGTGAGCCAGTGCTGTGCATTCAGCCCGGGTCCCCACTGCACAGGTCCTGGCCAGCCTCTGTGGGGCTGGTGATGTCACCTGGAAGGAGCCACACCTGCCAAGGCTGCTGGGAAATAGGAGTCCGGCTGTGGAGCCGCCCCAGCCCTGTTGTGCATCAAGGGGCAGCAGGATGTGCCATGGGCCAACAGTGACTGGCCCAGGAGGAACCAAGGCAACCAACATGCAACCAACATGGGTTCATCAGTGGCAGGTCTTGTCAGACCAACCTGGTGGCCTTTTACGATCAGGTCACCAAATCATTAGACGCAGGGGT
>NW_017728886.1:100220407-100229915 GCF_001723895.1 Crocodylus porosus | reverse complement strand
ACCCCGGTGCTCTTTCCTGCCAAGGCAGGGGGTCGGACTAGATGATCTACCTAGGTCCCTTCCGACTCTAGCTACTATGAAACTATGAACTATAAGGGACCTGCCACAGGCCAGACAGAGTCCTTCTGGTCCACAGGCCATGTTTTGCCCACACTGCTCTAGTGGCTTACCTCACTTTCTCAAATGGTCCAAGTTCTCTCTCTCTCATTAGAAAAATTCTCTCTTTTGGCATATGCCACATCTGCACTGGAGGTCTGCCCGTGTAGCTATAGTTATAGAGGATATGCAGTATAGATAGACACCCAATCGAACAAGACAAGACCCCCAGGAAAAACAAAAACAAAAAACCAATCAAACAAAAAATATTTATATAAAATGAGTGCAAAACACTGTTTAGTTCTTAAGTCAGTGCAGCGTATTGAGGTTATTGAGTTTTCCCTCACATAAAATATTTCCAACATTTAAAAAAAATGCTGAATCTTCAGTTCACTTCCTTTTTAGTGATAATTATGTTAAAAAAAAGTAAAGAGCAATTGTTTAGGAACCCCTATGTTCTAGCTACCACAGAAAAATATTCAAAAAGAATCTAAAGCAGATCTCAGCAACCGATAGCTTATGGCCCAGATCCAGCCACTGCAGGGAAAAATGTCATCTACAAATTCTCCCCTCCTGCCACCAGAGACAAGTGGTGGTAGCAACAGGATCCTAGCACACACCCACCTCCTACCCAGTGTGCATCGTTCCGGCCCACAGCCTAAAAAGTTTGTCTACCTCTGATGTAAGACATTCTGAGTATTCCTGTAATATATTTCTCCACAACATTTACACTTATAAACCTCAAAAAACGGAACACTGCTCTACCATATTTAGAAGGATATTTCATTCTGAATCATCTGTCTGACCTGGTTCTCTTGTTCAAACATACGTCTTAAAAACTGTTTAGTGAAAGGAGTATTAGTATTTAACAGAGGTGCACTGATACACAGTCTGATTTCAGCACTGATATAAAGAAAGTTGTCTGCATCGAAAAAGATCGGCTTGATACGACTGATAATTTGGCCAATAAATGGCCCATGCATGCACCCAGCTGCAGCGCAGCACGTAGGCGGTGAGAAGCCCAGCCTGGAAGCTTGGAGGGCTGCATGAAGCTGATAAGTCTATTGTGATAGAAGGAGAAGAGGGGAGGGGTGTGGAGGGGGCAGATCAAGGCTCCCCACAGTGAGGGAGGAGTGGGGCTGGGGCTGAGGCAAGTGCTGTCCAGCTGGGGCAGGACAAGCATGGGACAGAGCTGTGGCTCATCAGGGGGCACGGGGGGGGGGGGCAGCTCCCACTGCTACACACCGCTCATCCAGGAGCTGGTTATCCAGCGCTCGCTCACCCAGAGGCTCCCACTGCTGCTCCTCCTTGAGGATATGGCAAGGGGGTATGCCCCTGGATTTGAGTGGGGTGGGACGGGGCAGGGTCAGGTCTTTCCAGTGGGGCAGGGCTGCGCTGTGGCACTGGGAGGGGCCTGCAGGCACCCCAAAATTGGTCCCCCAATCCCTGCGCTGCCCCCAGCCACAGCCCCACCCAACCAGGAAGAGCTTGGCACAGCCCCAGCCCCAGTCCACCCCATGCAGAGCTGGGGGCACACGCCCCCCACCCCCATGCCCTCCTGGACGATCTGCAGGAACAGTGGCCAGAGCCACCTTGCCACCCCCCTGTGCCTTCTGGACAAGCCGCAGCTCAGTTCCATGCCCATCCCATCCCAGCAGAGCAGAGCAGAGCAGAGCAGAGCAGAGCAGAGCAGAGCAGAGCAGCCTCAGCCCCTGCCCCAGCCCCACTCCTCCCTCACTGCAGGGGTCATGATCTGTGCCCCCCCCCTTTCCAGCATGGCAAGCTTACCAGCTGCACGCAGCTCTTCAAGGGGCCAGGCTGGTATTGGAAATCATATCAGTATTGGCCAGTATGCCTCCTCAAAAACAAGCTATCAGTAATCGGCCCCAAAAATCTTTATCAGTGCACCCCTAGCATAATTTTGTGTGCGCTCATGAGTCTCTATATCTGTAGAGTGGGCCTTGTGCACACTCTTTCAAAACTGAAAAACTCTTAAGATTTTTCAATTTTTAAAACAAGTACTAGATAAGTAGCTGACGTCACATTTATTATACAAAATTTACTCACCCTGGGGCAAAATTCAGGAGGGAGGCTACTAATGGCCCAGGTAACATGTTCTTTCTGTTTTAGTATGCAAGTCTCATCCATATGAGAAAGTTCAGTTGCCAGAATTTGTTGATTTACAGCTGCTGACATTACTATGTCACTACAGCTCACTCATCCTTTTTTTTTGCCTGTGTTGTAGCCTCACTGCAAAAGACTACACCAACAGAAAACACTGGGCTCCAGGAGTAGGAGTCCAAGACAGCTGACAACATTGCTATGATGCTGGAGCTCATCCACATTGGTGTTCTGCTAGCAACTATATACCAGCCAAAGGTTTGTCTCATATAAGGAGACATCAGAGACTGGGCTTTGTCAGCTCACATCAGATTGCATGCAAACACGTGCAAGCCCACAGCAACAAACACAGTTTGTGTTGGCAAAAGTGCAGCATACACCAAACCAAAGACTCAGCCTACAGATTATGGCTCTGCTCCGGCACTGTCATGGGAACCTGGCTGAGAATCACTGCTTTAGAGCCAAGGCAATGCAGGCACTTCAGAATAAGATGACTGAAACTAGAAAGGCACATATCCTCGGACTTCTCTTCACTTAGTGAAGTGCATTGACAGATGCTGCTGGATAACTGCAAAACTGTGATTACCAACAGTGGCAGAACTTCAAGATGTCAAAGGCCCCTTTCCTAGAAATCTATGAGACTCACGCCCACTTCCCAAGCTGCAGGGGTAACACATCTACACTAGTTATTCTCTCACTGTAGAAAATCACTTATTCACTAGGGTCTGGAAACTTGTCATACCCAACTGCTACGATTCAGACACAACAAACCCATTTGGTGCTGCCTGACTGAATACTGAGGCCATTCAAATAGAGACATGCTATGAAGGACAGTGTCCACATTCACTGCAAAATTCTTGTTTTTTTGATAGAAATGGATCTTCAAAGGCCACAAGTGACATCTTGTATCCAAGGAACTCCAAACAAGCACATAAAAAATTAAACAACATTAGCTCTAAAATACAGTTTACCATATTTACTTAAATCCAAGATGACTTTGAATTTAGGTTGATCCCCTGAATAATTAGATTCTATGCATGGAAAATTGTAAATTGGTTATAGTTTTCCATGAATGGAGACTAATTTCTAAAGGGTCATCTTAAATTCATCCTGCACACAACTGTGGCAGAGAAAGCAGCAACAGGAGGGCACATGGCAGGGAGGGCACATGGCCTGATCCCCACCCCTTACCACTTGCCCCTGCCACTTGCTGCCAACCCATGCCATCCCACTTGCTTGCAAGAGCACCCTGAGTGAGAATCACTGCTCTGCAAAAGTTTCATAGTTGATAGGGTCGGAAGGGACCTAAGCAAATCATTAAGTTTGACCCCCTGCCATGGCAGGAAAAAGTACTAGGGTCAAGTGACCCTGATAAGATGTTCCTCCAGCCTCCTTTTAAAGACCCCCAGGGTAGAAGCCAGCACCACTTCTCTTGGAAGTTGGTTCCAGATCCTAGCCACCCTGACCATGAAGTAGCCCCTCCAGATATCTAGCCTGAATCTACCCTCTGCCAGCTTGTGACCGTTATTTCTGGTCACTCCTGGGAGTGCTCGGGGGAACAGGGACTCCCTCAATGCCTGCTGGTCCCCCCCGACTAGTTTGTAACAGGCCATTAGATCCCCCCTCAGCCTTCTCTTATGGAGGCTGAATAGGTTCAGGTCCCATAGCCTCTGCTCAGAGGGTCTGCCCTGCTGCCCCCGATCATGTGAGTGGCCGTTTTCCGGATCCTCTCGATGTTGTCCACATCCCACCTGAAGTGCAGTGCCAAGAACTGGATGCAGTACTCCAACTCTGGCCTGACCAGCGTCATACAAAGGGGGAGGATCATCTCCTTGGACCTGCTCGTAATGCATCGGTGGATGCATGACAAGGTACAGTTGGCCTTCCTGGCTGCATCCCACACTGACAGCCCGTGTTCATCTTGGAGCCTATAATGATTCCAAGATCCTTTTCTGCCTCTATGCTGACGAGAAGGGAGTTCCCCAGCCTGTAGGCATGCTGCTGGTTCTTTCTCCCTAGCTGTAACACCCTGCACTTGTCAGTACTGAATCCCATCTTATTCTCATCTGCCCAGCCCTGTAACCTGTCCAGATCCAATTGCAGCCTGTCCCTCCCTTTTAGCATGCCCACTTCTCCCCCCATCTTAGTGTCATCTGCAAATTGAACAAGGTGCTTTTTACCCCCTCATCCAAGTCACTGATGAAGATGTTGAACAGTGTAGGCCCGAGGACCAAGCCCTGGGGGAACCCACTGCCCACATCCCTCCAGGGCAAAAAAATGACCCATCCACCATCACTATCTGGGTGCAGCCCTCCAGCCAATTGACGACCCATCTGACTGTGTAGGCACTGACACCAATCTCCTAATTTTTTAATGAGAATGGGGTGAGAGACAGTGTCGAAGGCCTTCCTAAAATCCAGAAAGACTACGTCCACGGCGACACCTGCATCCAAAGATTTTGTAACCTGGTCATAGAACGCCACCAGGTTGGTCTGACAAGACCTGCCTCTAATGAACCCGTGTTGGTTGCCCCTAAGCATAATCTCCCCTGCTTGCCCCTTGCAGATGTGCACCTGGATGATTTTCTCAAAGAGCTTCCCCAGGACAAGGTAAGAGTAACAGGCCTGTAATTTCCTGGGTCCTCCTTCCTCCCTTTTCTGAAAATGGGGACCACATCGGCCCTTTTCCAGTCCTCTGGCACCTTGCCAGAGCACCACGAGTACTCATAAAGCTGTGCAAGGGGTCCCACAATAACCTCTGCTAATTCCCTCAGCACTCTGGGGTGGAGATTGCTAGGACCTACTGATTTGAACATGTCCAGTCCCACCAGAAGTTCCCTGACTAGGTCCTCTGATCCTGGGCCTGGCTGTGCCTCCCTTGGGTCTGTCTGGGATCCTGGTCGGGGGGATGATATGGTCCCTGTTCAGAAAAATGGAGGCAAAGAGATTGTTAAATGGGTTAGCTTTGTCGCCCAGTGAGACCACCAGATTTTCAAGCGTGTCCTGCAGAGGCCCCACATTACCCGGAAGCTTCTTTTTACTCTGTATGCATTTTAAAGAGGATTTCTTGTTATCCTTGATCCAGGTTGTTAGTCAGAGTTCCATCTCCACCTTGCCCTTCTAACAGTCCCCCTACAATCCAGAGCAACGGAGGTATAGTTCTCCCTGGTGATGGCCCTTCCCTTCTACTGAGTGTATGCCTCCTTAGGTTTGAGACATTCCTGGATGCTTTTGGTGAGCCATGGGGGCTTTTGAGCACTCTTGCCCCCTTTGAGCCATGTTGGGATTGCTACCCTTTGGGCTTGGAGGATCGTCTCCTCCAGGAACAACCACTCTTCTTGGACTCCCAACTCCCCACCCCGCTGGGACCTCAGTGCTGCCCCGACTAGTCTCCTTAATTCAATGAAAAAATCACCCTCCTGAAGACCAGAGCTGCTGCCTTGCTGCAGGCCCTCGTCACCCTGCACTGGATGGTGAATTCCAATAGGAGGTGATGATTGCTATTGCCGAGGTGATCGAGCACCCACAGTCCCCTCACCAGGTTGTCGCTTGTGGCCAGGACCAGGTCTAACAAGGCATTTCGCCTGGTGGGACTGTGCACCTCCTGGGTTAGATGGAGGTCCTGTAACATGGCTAGGAACCTATGTGAGCAGTCAGACCTGGCTGACTGCTCTTCCCAGCAAATGTCTGGATAGTTTAGGTCACCCATGATGACCACAACCTTTGACTTCACTGCCTCCGCAAGCTGACCTGAAAATTCCTGGTCTAGCTCTTCTCCCTGGTTGGGTGGTCTCTAGTAGACCCCCACTGTTAAGTCCCTTTCCCCCCCGACCCCCTTGTATTCTGACTCAGAGCACTTCAGTCTGCCCCTCCTCTGACCCAGTGCTGTTCTCTGAGGATGGGAATTGTTCTTTGATATAGAACAGGAAGGAAAGGCTGGGGGTGTGGCGCTCTCTCTCTCTCCTGTATAGCCTATAGCCCTCGATGTTCACCGCTCAGTCGTGCATTGGATCCCATGTTTCGGTGAGTCCCACTACGTCTGGGTTTGTTTTAGCTAGCAGGAGGGCAATTCCTCCTGCTTGTTCCCCATACTACGAGCATTAGTGTATAATCATTTAAGGCCTCCTGAAGGTGTATGCACCGCCCCCCCCTAAACCCAGGACTATCCAGGTCTCTTACCTGGGTATTTCTTGTGCTCATCATCAGTTCAGGATGTGCTTGTCCTCTGACAACCTCCACTGAAAGAAGTCCTACAACTTCCTTGGGTAGCCTATCCCACTGTCCTATTTTACTAAAAGTAAAGGAGCTTTTCCTAAGATTTGAACTAAAACTGTTTTGCTGTAGTTTAAACATGCTGCTTCATGACTGACTCTCCATGGTAATAGAGAACAGTTGTTCTCCCACTTCTTTATGGCACCCTTTCCAATATTTGAAAGCTGTTATGATGTTCCCTTAATCTCCATTTCTCCAAATTAAACATACACTGTTCTCTCAACCTTTTCTTATATCACTTGGGTTCCAAGCCCTTCCTTTATCATCTTTGTCACTTGTTCCTCTAGTTTCTCCATAAACTCCTTACATTGAACAGTCTAAAACTGCATACAGTAAACCATCTGAGGCCGAAACACCACAGAGTGACACTATCACCTCCTACATCCTATCCCCTTGTTAATGCAGCTCAGAACCGTGATTCTTGTTCAGTGATTTAAATCACACTGCTGGCTCCTGCTAGGTCTGTGTTCTGCCAAAACCCGATTCATCTGAGTGATGCTATGGCTCAGCCAATTATCTCCCTTCCTGCATTTGTACTTTCAGTTTTTCTTGTCCAGGTATAACACCTAGCCTTTGTCCTGGTTGAACTTCACTCTGTTGTCTAGTTCCCAGGTCTCCAGTCTATCAAGATTGAATTAGAATTCAAAACAACCTTCCAAAGTGCCTGCAGGCCCCTCCCATGACTGACAAAAGCTACCTGTGTGTTTCTATTAATTAGAAACACAATTCTCTTAAAAGAACAAAAGCCCTTGAACATTTTAAAATCAGTATTTAAAAGATCACAAACCCACAAATAAATATGCCCATTCCATGCTACCATTTATTTACTAAAGAACCTTCACTCTCTCTGTCAACATCTGATATATCACAAGTACAAAATTATATATATTTTCTTATATATCTATCTATATTCAAACAACAGCTTAACACTGAAAGAAACAAATTTCATTCAAGTAAGATTCAGCACCACCTTTTCAAAGTTGTAGTCAAACAAAAGACTACACTCTTAGGCAGACAAAGTTCTTTGGGTAAATCTGATATCTTTTATTAGACCAACTCAAATAGTTGGGAAAATTCGTCTTCGCAAGATTTTGGGTTTAAATACTCTGCGTCAGGCTGAGGAAGCATCTTTTTTCCAACTAAGTTGGTCTAATAAAAGATATCAGATTTACCCAAAGAACCTCATTTGCCTATGTCCTTAGACCAACACAGCTACAAGCTACACTCTTAGGCTGTGTCCAGATGAGTGTAGCCATGCAGTCTGTGGCGCTGCACATCTATTGGCTGCAGGTGCCACACTGCACATTCAGGTGTTTCCCATGCTGTTACCATGCAGCGTGAAGGGGAGGGGGGGGTGACCCTGGGAGTTCCTGGGATCAAAAAAAAAAAAAAACAAACAAAAAACCCTGCACAGAAAAAAAGTGGGGCAGCACACAGGAAACAGCTCACACCACTCAAAACCGGAGCTTGGCCAGCCAGAGCCACACTGGCTGCCAGCAGGCTCCCAGCTACAGGAGTGACACAACTAGTTGCAGCTTCCCCAGCCCCCAGGTAAGGCTGCTGAGGCCAGCACAGCTGCTGACTCCTATCTCCCCTACCTCACCCAGGGTAACATGCTACACATCAGGTGTGTGGCAGGGTGTTCCTTGGGGAGCCAAACATCTGCACTCGTCTGGTTGCAACCTTAGAGTATACAGATAGCCTTCATAGGCTCAATCTAACACTATCCAAATCAATGGAAGCTATTTCTACTCAGATGAGCAGATATAAGCTCAAGCCCTCTGAAAAATTCAATTTAAACTTAGGGCCACAACATGGGGAAATGGCAGAGGTACTGTCAGCCCATCAGCAAAACAGCCTGTCTACCTATAGTTTCTCAGCTGTTTCTGGAAGAGAGAGCAAAAAGTGCCCAAGTACTTTTGTTCCCCTCCTCCCCAGTTTGGCTAGTTAAAAGGTTGACTCCACATGCCTGTGTGCCTATGGAAACAATGGGCATTTATACACATGCCTCAGGAGTGGGCAGGGGTGCTTTAATTAAACTAAAGCTTACCGAGTTCCAGGAGCTGCTCTAATTGAAGTGCCCAGGGCATCTCATATATCAGCATCCCCATGCTTAAAAGTGGTGGTCAGGGTTTTTAACTAAAGCTTATTCAACAAGGTTTAGTTAAAATGCCCCGCCACCATTTTAAAGCGTGGGGACACTGTCACGAGACACCTCAATTACAGCACCTCTCAGAGTTTGGTGAGCTTTAGTTAAAGTGCACCCACCACCCATGGATGAGACACTGGGGTCTGCTGGAGCATGGCAATTATCATGCTCCAGCAGACTCAATGAATGTATTTTCATGCATGAATACAATGAATGTAAAAAAAAATACAATGAATGCATTTTCCATGCAATGTAATTACAGCATGTCAGAGCACCCTCACCACACCTGGATAGGCACCCAGTTGCAGCTTTGCCACTTCTAAACTTGGACGAATAGACTAGCCCAGGGTGTTACACTGAAGTCAGCGAGTAGGCCATACCCTCTGCCAGAGCCAAACTCCCTGCCAGGGCTCCCGGGGCCACCCGGCCAGCACCAAAGGATCGTGGTGCTGGCACCGCTCAGGCCCGGCTGCCGCCCAACTCGGCCTCCAGCAGGGAAAGAAGCCATGCGCTCAGCAGCAGGAAGAGAGGGGCTGGGCAGGGCGGCATTAACCCGCTGGGTGCTGGATAGGCCGACCCACCTGGGAGCCCCATGGGACGCAGCCCTGGCCCCGCCCGCGGGCCTTAAGTCTGACCCCGGCCCGGTCCTGAGGCGGGAGCTGCGCACGGACCGGCCCACGCTGGGCCCCGCCCCCGGCACGTGCGCGAAGGCGGGGCCAGTCCCCGGTTTGGCAGGGTCCCGGCAGTTGCGGGGAGGGGTGTGAGGACGTCCGCACTCACCCGCCGCCGGCCACAGCCACGGCCAGGCCCGCCCGGGGACCGCCCGCGCCATGCTCCGCAGCAGTCTGGCCCAGCACGCCGCCCGGCCCCA
>NW_017728886.1:100150553-100220307 GCF_001723895.1 Crocodylus porosus | reverse complement strand
TTGCCGCTCTTCCGGCCTCCCCATTGGCTGCGCCGCCTCGCCCGCCCCGCCCTCATGGCGCAGGGCGGAGGCTGCAGTCAGACTGCGGCGCGGGGTGGCGCGAGCCCGAGCTGGGGGCCGCAGGGAGAGCTGCGTTACTAAAGCCTTAGCCCCACGGGCCGGCCGCTAGGGAGTCCAGGCGCACAGAGGGGAGAAGTAAAGGCCAGACCGAGCCAAAGAAGCCTTGGTAATCTGACCCTGAGGTGAAGGGGAAGAAACCTGAGAGAGCTCTTCTGGGTAAAATGCTGGCCTGAAAAAGTCTTATAGCCACGAGCAAAGAAGCTGTCTCCCGCCGCGCGCTTGCGGTTATGTTCAGGGAAACTAGACTTCGGATTATTCTCTATAAACAGACAGGATTTCACGAAATGCAACCCTGCACTCCGCAATTCAGTTTCTCCTTTTGACAAAAGCAACTTTCTAGACCCCAAACTTTGCCTAATGGCTCAGGTCAAACGCATTAACAATATTTAGCAGTAGCAGAAGGAAATGTATGAGCTGTTCTTTTTTTATCTTAACTTATAAAAGCAAAGATGTGTAAAAAAACCCCAAACAAAAAAACCAACAACAACAAAACCACACACAACCACACAAACAAACCACACACAACACCCCAAACGTTTATACTCAATTAGAAAAAAAAAATTAGACTCATTGCACCAGGAGATCAAGGCAAAATCTGTTATTTTGTTGAAGTCGTACATAATTTTATGACCTTTACTGAAGTTATTAGGCATGCATAAATTAACACTGAGCCAGGCAGAGGAAGGAACTACTGCTCCCTTCTTAACATACAGCAACCAAAAGAACTTCAGAGCCATTACACATGCTGCAAGTCTTGTAGGGTAAGGAGTCGTTCTGTTGCCCTCCCCCACCCAGAAAATCTGGGACTAAAGAGACCTGAATCCAACCCATGTGGGGGGACTGGCAGAAATTAGAAGTTGGCTTTGAGGACTGATTGTGAGTTAATACCCGTCAGAGACTGGAGATCCCTTAACTTCAAGAGATAGTTAAGACCTGCCCTGCAGACCTCATCTAATCTGTTGTGTGGAGGCAGGAGGACCCTTTGGGAGCACAGAAATTCTGTCCATGCTTAGGTATCTCATGGGCTTTAATGGGTGAAGATTTGTATAATGAAATTTGCAACACCCAGGGCATGCAAGGCTATAGGTGGACAGGCACTCCTGTGCCGTTTGTTCTGATAAAGGAGCTGCTATGTTATACATCAGAAATAGCATATGGAGCCTGGTGAGGGGAAGTTGTTACATTAATAGGGGATTGCAGGAAATAAAACAAAAAACAAAAAAACTACAAACAAAAAACCAGGAAGGCAACACAATGGCTTCCCAGATAAACAGCATTTGACTAAACACTTGAGGTGGCAATTGCAAGACAATGATATACATAAAGACTCTAATCTGAAGTGACACAGCTGTTTTGTAAAGTTGGAAACTAGAAAGCAGTAAAAACCCATGCCATCAAAAATGCTTCCCAGAAAAAGAAAATAATTAAGTTGTCAGCAGCTGCACAAGAGACTGGTGGAGACAGAGGAAGTTACTGAGGAGGACTGAAAAAGTTGAATTGTCTTTCCCCAAATCTGACAGTATACTAAATGAAAATGAAAGATGGCAAAGGATGGTGAGTGAGAAGGGACGAAAGGTAAGAGAAAATAAAGGACTTAGGAGTTTTTTTCCTAGGCTGCCTGGTATTGAAAATAGTGGCTAGATTCAAAATTGTTTCAGTGGATACTCAAGTGGGACCTAGACAGGAAATAGTGCTTTTTTGGCATTTATGCAGTAGCTGATTGAATCTGTTTTAGCTAAAAGTGCCGAAAAGCCCTACTAAAGTGCCCAATCTATACAGATGCTGCAGAGCTGGCATGAAGTAACTCACTGCAGCTTCTGGTAGCATGCAGTTTTGTTTTGTTTTTCCATCTCTGTCAGCATCCTGGATGCTTAAATCCTAAAGCAATGATCCTCAACTGGGGTGCCTTGAGATTCTTTCAGTAGTTTTGTGGGATGTCATGCAGTGTTAGCACTGTTAGGTAGGTATACAAATATGATTCATAAGAGACATCCAGACATTTCAGATAGGAATCAATAGTGTTAAAAACAGTTTGATCTGTTGTGGTGTTTCTGAATTCTTTGCAATAGAAGAATTGCTCTTATTATTTTTCTCTAGTTATAAAAAAACAAACAAACAACCACCACCACAAAAAACAAAACACACAAGTGAAAACTACGATCTGGGATTTTCTGAGAGGTGCCTCAAATATACCAAGATTGAGAACTGCTCACCTAAAGAGCGATTCCAGTTGACTTGGTGCCAGCATCCTGAAATCTCATTACGTGCAATTCCAGTACTGGATTTAGGCAATGATACCTAGACAGCCACATTTAGGTACACATCTAGGCAGAAGCACCCACAGATGTACTTCTGCAATTAACTCCATCCTAAATTCCAGGTTACCTTGGGTGGGATAGGGGAGGCTAGGGCCAGCAACTGTGCTAGCCCCAGCAGCCTTGCTTGGGGTGCTGGGGGTCTCTGGGAGCTGCAGCTGTGGCACTCCTCCAGCAGGAAGCCTGACCAGCAGCTGAAGTGTGACTCATGCCAGCCAGGCTCCAGTTTTGGGTGGTGCATGCTACCAGTATGTGTGCCACCCCACATTTTTTTGGTGGGTTTTTTTTTTTTGACCCTGAAATCTCTCAGGGTCAACCTTCCCCTCCCCCACAAAGAAAGAATGCCTCCATTTGCAGTGTATGGTGCCACAGATGGATCTGTGGCACCACATACCGCATGTCCGTGCTCATCTGGATGCACCCTAAAATGCAAATTAACATGGCTAACTACCTCTCTCAAACCAAACCAATGTAAAACCATAATAAAGCAAGCAAAAACAATTTGTGGAGCAACTTACTAGAGACATCAAATGTGATAAAACCTTTATAAAAGTATTTTGTAAGCAGGGACACTAGTAGGGACTCAATGTGGCAGTTGGACAGTCAGGGAGCAAAAGAAATACTCGAGGATAAGGCCACTGCAAGAAATTAAAGAAGTTCTTTTCTTCAGGCCTTAACTTCAGAAATTCCCATACTAGAGCCACTCATTCCAGGGGACCAGTCCATAAAACTGACTCAAAATTGAGGTGTCAGCTAAGGAAGTTATAAAGAAAATTGATAAATTAAATTGTGAAATGATTACTAACCGCATGATATTCAAACAAAAGTCCTGAAGGAATTTCAAATCAAAGTGGCAGATGCACTTACTTTAGTATGTAGCCTATTGCAAAAACCAGCCTCTGTAATGGGATACTGTAGGTAACCCATGCAACACCAGTCTTTAAGAAGGGCTTCTGAGAGGATCCAGGGAACTGCAGACTGGTGCTAATTGCTATTTCTGGCACAGGGATGAACAGAGCTTGCTAGTGTGTAATCAGTCACTCTTCCCTAGCTATTGATGTGTTATAACAACATTTTCTAAATATAGTGCCAAGAATATAATCCTTGACCTTAGCTTTTCTTAACGTTTTTACAGGTTGTTCTACTTGAACTTGATTCTTTGTGTATTCCGCAAGTAATTTTCATCTGAGGTTTTCAGTACGGGGATCCATCCAGTTAGCAGCCTCTACTGAAGCTAGGAGTTTGGTCAAAGGCACCCCTGTATGGTTCTCTAGTATACATCACAGCTTTTCATGGTAAACGAGCAGTGGACTGCAAGCCTCCCCCTGTAGCCACAGCCCTGTCCTCCAGTGCCTTAAACACAAAATACAAACATTACACTAAAGAAAGAAACCTACTATAGCATAAAACCCCCTTAGCTCCCGGAGGATGCTGACAGAACTCCTTTTTCTTGCAGTGTCAAGATCAGTCTGAACATCTAGTCCCAGACTCAGGACTATATGGCCCCTTTCCCCTCCCCCACCCATCATCTGACCTAGCCCTGCAGATAACAGGGCACAGGTGCTGCTACTTATCTCCAATCAGCAGCCCCACTTGCCCCTTGCCTGCAGGCTGGGCCCTTCCCAAGTTGTTTCTACTTAAATCAGTCTGCACTACTAGCCTCTCTCCCTATGAGCTTCCCTTCCCCAGCCTGCCTACTGTAACCTTCCTCCAAGAAGCAGAGGTAGGTCCCCTTCTACAGGGGGCACCTGCTATTGTACCATTAAGGTCTCTCTTGCTGCTGAGTCAATGCATAGCTCGTAATCTTAGAAAAGTAGGGCTAGAAGGGACCTCAGGAGGTTTGTCTAGTTAACTGCCCTGCTCAAGCCATTGCAGACAAATAATTGTATAACCTCTGATTAAACGGTTCCAAGGATGTAGATTCCACAACTTCATAAAGCTGAAGTTGGTTGCTTATTCCCAGTTCCTCTTCCAATAAAAGCTTGTTGTTGATGAAATTTTAGGATGTAATTCATTTACTATGCATATGTATTAGTTACTATGTAAAGTAATATCCTGCATCAAGTACAGAGTCATAGTTTCATAGTTTCTAGGGTCAGAAGGGACCTGAGCAGATCATCTAGTCCGACCCCCTGCCATGGCAAGAAAGAATACTGGGGTCAAATGAAGGTCAAATTAGGATGGGATTATGGGGCAAAATACTTCCTGGGCCACCACAGACTTCCTGTTGCTGCCACTAGGGGACTGTCCCAAAGAACTCTGACCACAGTCCTGCCTGGCCCAAAGCACGGTTTAGTCATGCCAGGCTGTCAACTGACAACCCCCCAGCCACTTTACTAAGTATTTGGTCTTGAATTAGGAACCAGTTTTTGGGCTGGGATTACAGCTAGAAAGCCTTGGGCCATCCCATGACATGCCTGTGCCACCGGGGCATGTAACAGGGTGCCATCCTTGGCTGCATTTTTTAAAGGCCAGTGAGTGGGGCATCCTTCCAAGTCCTGCTATATTCTCCTCCTCTTCTGGGGAGGAGCTTCCCCACTTTTGCTTTCCTGCTGCGACTTGATGTCACTTGGTTTTTAAAGAGGGAGGCTGACCCAAAGGTTCCCAGATGTGCTCTAAGGCTCACCACCTGGAAGTGGACCTTTTGCCTTAAGGGCAAAATGCACACTCGGACCTCCCCTTGATGTGCCCCATGCCTCAAGGATGTGTTTTATAATTTCCTCTTTATGTTGGGGTCTCAGCCACTGTGGACTTATCCAATAGGCCTGTCAGTCAAAACCCACTAAGCAGGGCTTGACTCTGAGGCGCTAGCTCTTTAACACACTTGGGTTCATGGCCCTCCATTTTATACTTTCCATGACACCAGGCCTACTGGCCCTTCTACACTGCACCCCTGTGGCTCCAAGCTGTCAGGGCCTCAGCCCCCTCTGGCTTTGCCCCTTTTTCTGTAGCTAGGGCTGTTCACCTAAGCCTACCCACTAGGACCCACCCAGCTTCAAGGCTCCTAGCTTCCCTTCAAGTGGCTCTGGACTCTTGGCACTAGTGCTGCACCCCTAGTGCACAGGGCTTCTTGAGCCCTCTATCATGGCACTCTAGCACTAATGAGGTCTCCTCCTCCCCTAAAGCCTCATCCACAAACCACCAGCCTTAACATTACATGTAAACAATAGGCCCCAGTGGCCATATAAGGAAAATAAATGTAGGAGAGGCAAACTGCCTGCTTACATGTGATTGGGCTTCTGTCCCCCAGCTTGTCACAGTCTTCCCAAGGAGGATGCTGCAGCTTCTCCCTAGTCACCAGAAATCCCCCTCTCTGCCACCTCCCCTGGCCTTCTCTGCCTGAGGTTTATATAGTTCTGGCCTTTCCCTTCCGGTCACCTGACCAGCCAGGAAGGCTCAATCCTTAACCCCTGCTTGACTGGATGACTGCACCCAGAAAGTCCTGGATATAAAGAGGCTGTCCTGCTTCCTGGTAACAGGGCTAGGGTTCCCTATTACAGGGACTCTCTAGGACATCTCTGACCAGAGACTTGCCTGGCCCAAAACACGGTTTGGCCATGCCAGGCTGCCAACTGACACCCCCTCTGCCCCCCAGCCACTGTACTAAATATATGGGATTGAATCAGGAACTGTTTTTTGGGCTGGGATTAGAACTAGAAATGCTTCTTGGACCACCCCACACAATGACTCTGTAGCACCAGGGGACTCTCCTGGACATCTCTGACCAAAGTCTTGCCCAACCCAAAATGTGGCTTGGCCATGCCAGGCTGCCAACTGACAGCCCCCCAGCCACTGTACTATGTATATGGGTTTGAATTAGGAACTGGTTTTTGGGGTGGGATTACATCTAGAAATCGTTCCTGAACTATCCCGTGGCATACCTCTGTGCCACTGGGGGGCTCTCCTGGACATCCCTGACAAGAGACTTGGCTGGCCAAAAACACGGTTTAGCCTTGCCAGGGTGCCAACTGACAGCACGCTGGCCACTGTACTAAGTATAATGGCTCGAATAAGGAACTGGTAGTTGGGCTGGGATTATGGCTGAAAATCTTTCTTCAGCCACCCCACAATGTGCCTCTATGGCACTGGGGGACTCTGCTGGACATCTGTGACCAGAGTCTTGCCTGGTCCATCCCTGTGTACTGTTTACATTGCTACCGACTAGGAGTTGCTCTTTTGCTGGGATCATGGGATAAAATCCTCTTGGCATCATGCCAAAATACGTTCCCACTACCAAGGGAGCCTCCTAAAGAAATCTGGGCGTGTCCCTGTTCTACGCAATGCTTGGTTTTTTTGTGAGCCTGCCAATTGACAACCAACTTTTAAGATCTCTGTGTTGCTATTCCACCAGGCACTGGATGGCAGGAAGAATGGTCGCATGAAAATATAGGGCATCTATACATGTGACAGAACTCTGCTCCAATGCATGGTATTTAGCACGTGTCAGAGAAGACTCAATTAATTGAGTCTGCTTCCAGTCTGCTGAAGCGTGCTAGTTAGCATATTAATTAGTGTGCTCCAGCAGCCTCCGTGTCATGTGTATACACTGTCCCCACATTTCAAAATGGCAGCAGTGGTGTTTTAACTAAAGCTCAAGGGAGAAAAGGGGAACAGTGGTAGCCCCTAAGAAAAACCTTAACTATTAACTTTTAACTGTAACTCAGAACTGATCACAGTCACAGTCAGTGGCAATCCAACCTGGGGAGCTCCCTCCTAGCCCAGTCACTTGAGACGGGAGTCTCACCCAGACTGCCATCCAGGGACTCTACCACATGCACCAGTTTAGTAGTACTTTCTGGGTAGGGAGGACCACCCCAGAGGCTCTGTTGCTTTCTGCTGCCAGGAGCTCATAGACTTATCGAATCATGGGACTGGAAGGGACCCCCAGAGGTCACCTAGTCCAACTCCCTGCCTGAGGCAGGATCACCCCTACCGAAACCATCCCATCTCACCATACTTCATAGACCTAACACCCAAATGGGTCACAAGTAAAGCAGGGAACTATGGCAGCTACTGTCCTGCTTTTATGAAATGTTATCAATACATGCTCCAGAGAGTCCTAGCTATGCCCCTGCTACAGAGGAACCTCCCTCCCCACACCAAGGTCCATATTCCAATCTAGCCATGGGATAAAAGTCCTTCCTGACCCCAAATATGGTGATTGGTCTGACCCTAAGTAAAGAGCAAGACTCTCTGGCTTTGCTCCTTGCAGAAGAATTGGTATACCCCAGTTCAAGTCCCCAGCCTTAGCTGTAGTATCACTCAGTACCTCAGAAAAAAGCTTTAAAACACCCCAACATGTGTAGATATAGTTATGCCTAAATCATCCCTGACCAGTAGCTGTCCAATCTCTTCTTGACACCTCCAGCAATGGAGAATCCACAACTTCCCTGGGTGTCTATTCCACTGCCTCACTATTTTTATAGGGAAGAAGTTTTTCTAGATATTCAATCTAAATTTACTTTGCTGCAGCTTCATGCCATTGGTCCATGTCCTCCTCTTTGTAAGGGTTGCTGCACTTCTCCTGGGCTTCTAACACCTATGACAGACAAAGTAGCAACAGTTAGGTAATGAGGGCCACACAAGACTTACTATGACACGATGCTGGAGAGCTTGCAGCTGCAGCCCACCCCACCCTGCATGCAGATCTGGAGTGTTATGAGTCATATGCATGGTTTTTCATTAATGAACTGATGTTTACTTAATCCCTGTCTTCCATTGCACTTGTTCCCTGTGACTCAGAAATGTTAAAATAGGTAAAGTATTTGCTAGAAAACCTGATAATAGTAATTTATGCAAAATTGACCTGTGATGCATTGTGACATCTCTATTTGAACAGTTATACTAAAGATGAGTTGAAGAACTTTAGAAGGACCTAATATTTACCAAGTACCTGTTGATAATTCTTGCTTAAGTTGGTGCTGTGAGGCAGGGACTTACATTAAGGATGTAGCTGCAACAGTAAAATATTTTCACACATATGTGTATTTCAAAGCTGGGGGGCTGTAATAAAAACCAAAAAGTGAGTTCCTTATTTGAGCCGATATACTTAGTACAGTAGGCATGAGGAGTGCTGTCAGTTGGCAGCCTGGCACACACAAACTGCACTTTGGACCGGGCAAGACTCTGGTCAGGGGTGTCTGGGAGAGTACCCGGTGACAGAGATGTGGTGTAGGGTGGCCCAAAAAGGATTTCCTGCCATAATCCCAGACCAAAACCCAGTTCCTTATTTGGGCCCATATACTTAGTACATTTGTCTGTGGGGGCTGTCAATTGGTAGTCTGGCATAACCGAACCATATTTTGGGACAGGCAGGACTCTGGTCAGAGATGACCAGGGGAGTCCCCTGGTGCCACAGAGGCATGCTGTGAGGTGGCTGAAAATGGATTTCCAACCATAATCCCAGTCAAAGAGCCAGTACCTTACTTGAGCCCATATACTTAGTACTGTGGCTGGGGGGAGCTGGCATCCTGGCAGGGCCAAACCATTCATTGGGCCAGGCAAGCTCTGGTCAGGGATGTCTGGGGGAGTGCACCGATGCCATAGAGTCATGGTGTGGGGTGGTCAGAAAGGGTTTCCATCTGTAATCCCAGCCCCAAAACAGTTCCTTATTCAAGCCATTATACTAGTACAGTGTGAATGGGGGGGGATGTCAGCTGGCAGCCTGGCAAAGCCAAACCACACTTTGGGCCGGGCAAGACTCTGGTCATATATATCCATGACAGTCCCCTGGTGCCACAGAGTCATGGTGTGGGGTGGCCCAAAATGGATTTCCAACCATACTCCCAGCCCAAAAACCAATTCCTTATTTGAGCCCATATACTTAGTACAGTGACTGAGGGGCTGTCAGATGGATGCCTGGTGCTAACAAACCATGCTTTGGGCCAGGCAAGTTCATGGTCAGAGATGTCTGGGAGTGTCCATTGGTGCTGAAAAGGCATAGTTTGGGGTGCCCCAAAAAGGATTTGCAAGTGTAATTTGAGCCCCGAACCCAGTTCCTTATTCAAGCTTTTATACTTAGTTCAGCAGGCATAGGAGGCTGTCAGTTGGCACGTTTTAGGCTGGGCAAGTCTCTGGCCAGAGATGTCCAGGAGAGTCCCCTGTTGTCACAGAGTCATGGTGTGGGGTGGCCCAAGACGCATTTCTATCTTTAATCTCAGCCCAGAAACCAGTTCCTACTTCAAACCCATATACTTAGTACAGTGTCTGGGGAGGGAGGGAAGAGGGGGCAGGGGTGATGTCAGTTGGCAGCCTGGCACAGCCAAACCGTGTTTTAGGCCTGGCAAGTGTCTGGTCAGAGATGTCCATGAGAGTCCCCTGGTGGCATAGAGGCATGCCATGGGATGGCCCAAGAAGGATTTCTAGTTATAATCCCAACCCAAAATCCAATTCCGTATTCAGGTGCATAAAGTTAGCAGAGTAGCTGAGGTGCTATCAGTTGGCAGCTTGGTAAGGCCAAGGCGTGTTTTGGGCCAGGCAAGACATTGGTCAGAAATGTCCAGAAGAGTCCTGCAGTGGCACACAGGCATGGTGTCAGGTGGCCTAGAAAGGTTTTCAATCTGTAATCTCAGACCAAATGCTAGAACCTTTTTCAAACCTATATACTTAGTACACTAGGAATGGGGGATGTCAGTTGGTAGCCTGGCACAACCAAACCACACTTTGGGCCAGGCAGGTTTCTAGGCAGAGATGTCCAGGAGTGTCTCCCAGTGCCACAGATGTATGCCATGGGGTGGCCCAAGAAGGATTTCTAGCTATAAACCCAGCCCAAAAAACAATTCCCAATTCAAACCCATATATTTAGTACAGTGCCTGGGGGTGGGGGGGCATCAGTTGGCAACCTGGCATGGCCAAACTGTGCTTTGGACCAGGCAAGACTGTGGTTGGGGTTCTTTGGGACAGTCCCCAAGTGGCAGCAACAGGAAGTTTGAGGTGGACCAAGAAGTAGTTTGCCCCATAATCCCATCCTATTTTGACCTTCATTTAGGGCTCTGCACTTGATGCAGGATATTATTTTACATTTTAATCAGTGAATATGCGTAGCTAATAAAATTCTCTCTTTAGGATATGTAATTCATTAATAACAAGCTTTTATTGGGTCTAAATTAGCTTTGGTACCAGGAATAAGGAACTGGGAATAAGCAACCAACTTCAGCCTTATCAATTTCTCTAGGGTTGTTGGTTGTAGTCGTGTTGGTCCAAGGACATAGGCAAAAAAAAATATTTGGGTAGATGTAGTATCTTTTATTAGACCAACTAAATAGTTGGAAAAATTGTTCTTTGCAATCTTTCAGGTACAAACACCCTTCTTCAAGCACAGAGAGAGTCTCTTTGTACCCCAAAGCTTGCAAAGAACAATTTTCCAACTATTTAGTTGTGTTTTATCTCTAATAAAAGATGTTACATTTACCCAAATAACCTTGTCTGCCTACAACCTCTCTAGGTAATCTGTTCCAGTGCTTAGTCACTCTCATATTTAGAAAATTCTACCCAATATTCAACTTAAACTATTATCTGTGGCCACAGGAAACTGCACGGGGAGTAAGTCGTCAATTGAAAGAAGGAAAATTAGCTTCTTTATTACTCCTCTGTAGGTACCCCATGGGTGTCACTACTGAGTTCTCACCTTTAGAAGCTTCCCAGTGTCCCATATCCTCCATCATCTCCACCCTTTCAATATTCCCACCTGCCCCATCTAGTTGTAAACAAAGTAGGGGAGGCTACCCAGAGGGTGAGACAGGCATGCTTTGAGGAAGCAGGCCCTTGCCTGGTCTGGAGCTCCCCAGCCCCATAATACTTTTACTTTAGCTGAGCCCTCTAGCTTAGGGGCCATGGTCCAGGCCTGCTGGCTCCTAGCTCAGCTTTAGTCACGCTTTGCGAGCCCCGTTCCAGAATTCATAATATTCACCATGTGGTCCCAGAACATAAGTGGTCCATACTCTCTACTTGCTTGACTGAGTTTCTGTGGTCCCACATGTCCTTCAGCCACAGCCTGGTCCGTCAGGGAACAAAATGAAGAGCTCACAGTGCCAACACCTGTCCACAGAGGACAATGTCTCTCAGAGGTTCACCTCACCCTTGGTTGGTGGGCTCCGTGTCAAAAGAAAACAGGACAGAAAATGTATGGGGTACTTAGCTTGCTTTTGGAACAGATCCTATTCACTCAGGGCTTCCTTCTAAGTCCTCTTTCTGCAGTCGAGTCTTCTGGACTCATGTTTCCCAGGAAGGGGTCTATCCTTGGTGGCTCCCACAGTCTGCCTCTTCCTGTGGCTTCTGGCGGGGACTTATGCAGCATACTCTGGACCACCTGACATTTCTCTTCTGCCTCTTGGCTCATCAGGCTGTGTCTGCACCTGGACCCGACAGACCTCTTTCACAGCCCTAGGTTTTGCTGAACTGCAGCAACACCCAGAAGCCGATTAACCCAAACCATGTGATAAAGGTAAAGGGAAGGAGCAGAGGTAAAAGGGGAATGATAGAGAGCACAGGGGTGGGGGCAGAAGAGGAGGTGCTGCCCTCGGGAACTAAATGGGAAAGGCTGTTCCTCCAGCAGCTGGAGTGAGGGCAGAGAAAAAAAAGTAAAAGGGGTGGATGGGATAGTAGTGAGAGCAAACACTAAACCTACCAACTTTCCTAGTAATAAGGTAGAAGCCCCGTCACACCCTCTTTACATGTTGGAAGTATTGTCAGATACTCCTTCAGTCTTTTCTCCAGACTGAATAATCCCAGTTCTTCCAATCTTGCCTCTTAAGTCATATTACCTAAACCGCTAATAATATGTTGTTGCTCTCTAGTTTCTCATTTGTCCACATCTTTCTTGAAGTATGGTTACTAAAACTGGACTCAGTACTCCTGATGAGGCCTTTCCAGTCCTGAGTACAGTGGAATAATCAATTCCTTTGATTTGCTTCTGTTAACATAATCCAGTATGTTATTGGCTTTTTTTTAGTGAGCAAAAGTTTGGCTCATAATCAGTTTGCAGTCCATTGTAACGCCCAGGTCCTTTTCGTCAGTACTGCAGCTTCACCATTCATTGCCTAGTCTGTATTTGTGCATGGGATTTTTCAGTCCTAAGTGTAAGATTTTTCCTTTGTCCTTATTACATTTCATTCAATTAATTTCAGACCATTTTTTCCAGGTTATCAAGGTTATTCTGAATCCTAATCGTATGCTCCAAAATTTCTGCAAATCCTCCTGACTTCATGTTATCAAGAATCCCATATTCATCCCTATTTATATAGCCAAGTTTCTATTTTTTGTAGTAGGATTTCTTTTGAGTTTCACTTCATTGAAGAGTTCACCATTTACCCAGGCTGGTCTTCTGTTACACTGCCTATTCTGTCTTTGCATTGGGAAGTTTGGTCCTGTGTCCTTAATGGCCATGCCAATTAAAGTAGATGAGTATGGCTGTGGGGTATGTGGCACCACAGGCCCATCTGTGCCACCACACACTGCACACATTCAGGTGTTTCCTGCACTGCTTGCAAAGGGTTGTTTTGACCCCTGGAGGTTCCAGGGTCAAAAAAAACCACACGGAAAAAAACAGGGTGGCCCATGTGGAAGTAGCATAGCATATGCCACCTAAAATCAGAGCCTGGGCAGCCTCCAAGCTGCAGGAGCACTGCAGCTTCCCCAGCCCCCAGGATCCCAGCAGAGTTGCTGGCCACAGCCTCCCTTACCCCAGCTAGGGTAACTTGCTGCATGCCACAAGGTGTGCCGCTGCTAGCTGTCCCTGAGGAACCAAACGTTTGCACTATCTGGACGCAGCCAATACGTCCTCCTTACGTTATAGCCACCACCTCAGGACTACTTTTCCCCTTAGACTCGTCTTCCATAGAATCAGTTCCCTGAGTATGTTAAAGTCTGATTTTCTCAAGGCTACTTCCTTTATTCTACTGCTCTCTTTCCTTCCTTCTTATCCTTAAGATCCTTAACTCTCTCATTTCATGGTCACTGGGTCTGTCTACATGAGGTGCTTTTCTGTGCAGTAGTGTAGTTTACTGCACAGTAAGTGCATGTGTCTACACGTGTGCACACTGTGCAGTAAATGTCACTACTTGTGAGAAAATTTGCTACCTGCAAATGAAAGTAGCAAATTTGCTCACAAGTACTAACTGTGCAGTACTAGTGACTAGTACTACTAGGACTACTAGGAAGCCAGCCTGAGGCTAGCCCCAGGGCTCTGGGCTGAACTGGCTGTATGCCTGCCTCAGGCCCTTAAAAACCTGCAGGCATTTTAAGCCCTGGGGCACATGTGGGCAGCCTGAGGCCACTCCAGCCTCCTGTATCCCCCTGGGCAGGCCACACCAGCCTGCCTGCACTCCAGCACCACTGCCTGGCACTGCAGTGCTGCACAGCTGCTAAGCCCACACTGTCCGCAGCAGCACCCTGCAGGCCTGGAGGCCATGGGTGACTGGTGCCTCTCGAGTCAGGGTGGGCACGTGACTCGCAGCCGATCTCACTGACCAAAAAGTGGCCACGCCACTTCCGGAAGTCCCACAGCCACTTTTGTTGGCAGACCCACTCCCCGGCTGGCACTCCCACCTGCCCCACTGCCCATTGCCTAAACAGGGACAGCAGTCAGACAGGGCATGCGCCACTCTCAGGGGGTCTATGTGCACTCCTGTGCACCCCCTTAGTATTGCCACAGGGGGAGGTCATCCAGAGTTTAGGGTACAAACCCAGCAAACTTTCTTCATGAGCCATTGATCATGAGCTGAAAGTGCTTGGTAGCTTGCTGTTCTAAATAGCAAATTTGCTGGTGTATATTTTAGATTATTTTAAGGGTGCTACAGGGGGATCACCATTGTTGGGTGTGAACACTCTTTAATCATGTATTAAATAAACCCAGAGATTTAAAACAGGAATCCATGATGTTAAAAACATTGACTTGTTGTGGTCTTCCAGTTCTTTGCAACAGAAGAATTTCTAATATTTTTCCATAGTCAAAAAATGAAAAGTAAGAGCTGGTATTTTCCAAGGAGTCCCTTGACCCTAATGAAGGGTGCTTCGAGTCTAAAAAGGGGCACTTTAACTAAAGCTCATTGGACGAGTTTTAGTTAAAACACCCCTGCTGCCATTTTGAAATGTGGGACGCTGAATATACATGATGCTGCAGCACACTGAAGAGTTCTAATTGGAATGCTTCAGAATGTGCTGGAGCACCTGTCTAGGCACCCTAGGCTTCCATCTCTGCCCATCAGCCCTTACTTCCCATTCCAGGCGATAAGGTAGCACAGCCCACAGCAGCAGGGGAGTGCCTGGCATGGTTGCAGTAGAGTGTGTAGGAGGCTTCCCATGTGGATGGTGCAAGGTGGAGATGAGGTCCAGTGGGCCCATAGCTCACTAGCATAGCCCATGTGGCATACAGGCCACAGCCACTTTGAAGTTGGACAGTCCTGTACTAGAGGGTTGGACAGTAAGAGTTGCTTAGACGCTCACTTAGCTGCTTAGACACTAGTGCCTACCTAATACCTTTGTGAGGTCTAAAGTAATGTCAACAGACAAAGGCAAAATGTTGGAGTACATCTAACAGATAGTGGGTTGATTCAGACATTTACTCCAAGAAGATTTTTAGAGCGCAAGTCTTCTCAACAAATCCTAGAAGTCCTCAGTATCTTTAGGTGGGCGAGTGTGAAATACACAAAATAAGAATATATAGATAGATACTTGGAGAACCTTCATTCTCCTCATCTTGAATTCAAGACTGTAGGAACATTTGATATAATTAAAAGGTAGGAAAATTCATATAGTCAAAATGGGAAAGTAGTGTAGTGTAATTAAACTGGAACTCTTGACCACAGGAAAGCAGAGGTCAAAAATCAGATGATCCCAAAAGGGATTGGATATTTATGTAGGCATCAAGAATAGCCAGAATTAGAATTACTAAGAAAAAGCGTGGAATCAAAATAGGCCTGTGCTTTAAGGCCTAATCACAGGATGAGATCTTGTCGTGTATCTGCTAGGGTTTTTATACTTTCCTCTGGAGCATCCTCTGAGAATTGCCAGAGCCAGATACTAGCATAAATAGATCAAGGAGTGATTCAAAATGTCAAGTTTTATGTTTCTCTCCTGTAGAAGGGTTTCTAGGTTCCTACATGAGTTCGTTTGCTTGGTTCTGAAGAAAGGAAAATGAGTGATTTCACAAGTATGTAAATAGGAGTGAGACAGGAACATGGTAAGAATAAAGAGATTGTTGATAACAACTGTGGGGGAAAGATTTTTTGGAGCAGAATGACTTAAAATGATGTGGAGATGGGGAACTACGTGTATATCTAGTTTGCTTTTTTGCCTCTCATCATCTTGCTATTTTATACTGACAAAGTGATCCCTCCCCCAAACTTTCTTCCTATGCTTACACCAATTTACATATTTTGTAGAGCAATAATCTTAACAACATTCCCAACTACCACTGGAAAAAAAAATCCCTACCACTTGGGAGCCAGTGCATGTAATACTTAATTTGCTGCTTGTGGAAGAAGCATGATGGTAATCTATAGTGCAAGAAATAGGACCCAGAGGACAAATTTTGAGCATAAAATGTCCAACATCTTTTCCTATTTATATATTATCAGACATAGCTTGCTTCTCACTTATTCTTCCTTGGACCATCATGGTTACCATGCTACTTTTTATACTGCATCCATTTAAGAGGCAAGATATTCTTGCATTCAAGAATGTTATCCCAATTACATAGCTGGTTCAAAATAAACAAACTTCCTGTCCAGCTCACCTCTATTTCTTGAGCATGCAATGTAGAGTGGCAATCCCACAGGCAACCAGAATTGCTAATTCCTGAGAATAAAAAATTTGCCAGATTAGGTCTGTCTGGTAAAATCTAGTTTAAGGTGTAAAAAGTGTCACTAGAAAAAATTTACCAAGTAGCACACAGAGTAAACCAATACAGGATCAGTAATGCATATACTTTGTTGCTCCAACAACAAAAATCACTAAAGTTATCAACAATTATCTTCAGCTATTTTGTCGAAGGAGACAACAGAGCAGCAGGGACATTTACTCACTGTTGTATGGCACTTAAAGGGAGGATCAGGCACCACTTAATACAATGAATGGAGATGACCTACACAGGCATTAGCAAAGCAACTATTACCTTTCCAACCAGCAGCAATTCTCCCATATAACGGGGGGAATTCACCAGCGATTTCTAATTTACACCACTTACATTATATTGTGGGCTCAATTGAACATTCTGCCCTTTTGGTAAAAAAGTGGAAACGAAAGGCAAAAAGACAAGACAGCTTATCTACTTTGAAAAAGTAAATTTATTTTCATTCCTTTAATTTTTCTACTGTAGTGTTAGCACTTAACATAAGCATCACTCTTCTACTTTCCTATTTACAATCCATTGTAATGTATACTCTACAAATACAATACATATTTTTTTTCAGAAATGTACGGAGAAAATGCACAGTTTTTTAAGGTTTAAAAAATGACAAACTCATCTGTACAGGATTCTCAGAATTTATCACCCAATATGTAAAATTTATACAAGGCATTATCCACACAGCTCTGGAAGGGCATATGCTACACTGACAAAGCAGCAAACTTGCAGAAATACAATAAAATACAGAAAATAAAGTATTCTGGGTCACCAGATAAACAATTAAGAGTTAGTACCATTGAAGTTGTAAATTTAGCAATACCCATATTTTCTAGAAATGTGATCACAAACCTGGAGAATGCTCAAATATTAAACATTATATACACAATGAGGTAAATGTACCTTGGTCTTTTAAGAGGTAATTTAAGTTTAAAGCAACTGACATATTGAAGCTTTTCTTTTACATGTAAAAGTGTCAAACACCTTGTAATCATTTCAATGGCACAAGATAAAGGATCTAACTAAAGTGGATATCATGGCACTCAACTCACAAAACCATCATTTCATAAAAAAATAAAAAATTGCCTCTCGCGCCACTTGATAGACCTAAGTCTTCAGAGTCAATCCCACTACCCCTATTTACAAAGTCTGTTAAGATTATAAGCAAAAAAGTTTCAGTTGGTGGTGAAAATGTGCCAGTGCTGCTTAGACAGCTTCAATAAAACATCCCAGAATTCCAGCTTTCAAGGAGGAAGGGTTCCTGAAGAATTCCAGCATTCCAAAAAAGGACATTTTGAGGCTTTTTAGTACCAGACCATTTCCAACATCCCTTGCTATGCATGTCCATATTCACCTGGTCACAAGTCTGTAATCTGAAGTGAGGCTTCAATGCTACTAAAATGTCAAATTGATGAAATCTGTGAACCTTGAAGAAGTGAATGTATAATGTATGTATATATACAGTGAACATTTGCATCAGTATTTCTCATCAGAAATTGTTTTGGTATATCCTTGAAATGATACAAAATTAATCTTTTGAGTGCTAAAATAGTTTGGTCCCCCTGGCTTTCCAAGAGCAGATCTAGTGATATTACAGTTTAATTTAAAAAATATTGATGTGCGCCTGTGTGCACATATATAGATATATGATTTTACACAGGTAATATATAAAAAGCTACATAATATATACAGACACCCACTCATAAAAGGTGTTCAGATAATAAAATGAAAAACAAGAACAAAGCTTAAGTTTGTGATGTCATCAGAACCCAGGATACACAGAGTTTTATTCACAATTTTCCTATTCTGCATTGTATTATTATATAATTTTCTTCCCCAAATAACTCTCATTCAAACACTAAAATGTATTACCCTAACCCCCGTCTGTGCATTTTTTGTAAGAATTTATAACATTTGACAATGATTGCTACTAGTTTTCAAGAAAGTTATGGCTAATGGGACAAAAAGATGACAGACAAAACTGAATTAAACTAATCAGTTGTAGGGTAACTTGCATGCTGCAGTCCTGTACCACTGCTCTAGACATTAACTTTTAAGAATGATAGAGTTCTATTTAGTTTAGCATGGAAGTATTTAAAATGTTTTAAAATCAAAGTTGTGAAATACTTCACAGTTTTTATAAAAGGTCAGTACTGGTTGATTTTCCCATTTCTCCTCCTCCTAAAAAGATCATCTTCTCCCCACTAATGCAGTAAAAAATAGAAAATTATATAGCTTCATTTTTTAAGAATGGCATAAAAAAAAAAACTTTTTCCATGGGTGGATCCTGGAACATGGTGACAGGGGCGCAACAGCTATGTCCCACTCTTGACAGTGAGATGTATGCCTGGTAAAGACACCTCATTGTGCATGTGCCACACACCAGAAGGACATGTGGCTGCAGTCCCTTGCTATGATCCTGAATACCAACCAGTGAGCTCTTAGCACCCACTGGCATGTCAGCACAACTGCGGCTGGACTGCCACATGTGCTGTTATCTCAGAGATCACAATGAGCCTTGAAGCTTGCAGCTCTTCCCCTTCCTCCTCACCCCAGCAATGCACAGCCAAAGTGTGTGTGTGGCGAGGGGGAGGGGGAGAGTGGGGGAGAGCAACTGAATCACCTCTCTGCACTGGATCCACCTCTGCCTATTTCTATAAAAGTAGTGCCAAGTACAAGTTCACACAGGTCAGTTTGAAACACAAAGGTTCATTTGGTTCCTCATCAGATTTTTGATGGGGGGAGGGAGGGGAGAGACTTTGAAATTTGGCTCTTGCCATAATTTTTCCTTCAGTAGTGCCTCTGCCTACTCTCCCCCCTCCCCCCAACACCTCACTGATGACCAATCTTAAAGAAAAAAAACCTGTTTACTCAAAATTTGTTGTTAAAACAAGTGGAAACTAAGTAGATTTGGCGCAATGAACAAGTTTAAACATTACCTCTGGGGTCACTTTTAGCAGTTGTTTTTGGAAACTCATGGTGATATGCATTTTAATTGATGGAGTCTAGGTATGCATCAACTGACTGACCCTATAAAAATCTGACTGAGTCCAGGCACATGCAAGTGGGATCAATGAGGGCTGAGCCCATGCCAACTGGATAAGGTCAAACACACCAACCTGATAAACCTATGTGGGCTCATATCCAAAGTTTCTCTGACAGGAACTTTGCTTGTCTATCAGATTCCATCCCACAGTAGGCAATGGCTGTAGTTAAACAGCAATTGATGGGTAAAACTATGTTAGCAGTTGTCATTCCAAGCCCCTCAGAGGTCCACAATTCTATGCTGTACAACTCCCACTTCCAAGAAAACATTAAAGCAGGAAACAGACAAACTATGAAACAGTTAAGGCTGCTATTGCACACCAATAAAAGCAAGGAAGTCAAAGGAAAATCTTATGCCTGGCGTACTACTACATAGATCTTTTTCACCCAGGCACCCACCTAATTACTACTACCATTTTGCATACATAAAGGACCCAACAAAAAACCTTAACAGTAGGGGTGTGCAAACCGGGCTCTATTCAAATCAGATTTGGATTCGGCCCGAATCAGGGACAGTGATTTGAATCACTGTCCTTGATTCAATGTGGCCTAATCCAAATCTGAAGATTCAGTGCGAATTCAGAGAATCAGCAATTCGGACACAGACACAGTTTTAAATGTTTTTTCTACATACCTTGAAGTACCAGCACGGCTCATGAATGCTGCGATGCTGGGGTGGATGGAGCATCCCACAGGAGCGTGGGGGGCCCTCCACGTACTCAGCAGTGAACCCAGAAGTGGACCAGAAGTAGTTCTGGTCCACTTCTGGGGCTGCTTCCCCCCCCTCAGCTCAGCAATCTGCCATGGGGGGACCCTAGGTGCCCCCCCAGACCCAGGAGGCACCAGTTGCTGAGCTGGGGGGGGCATGGGGCCCTCCTGTGCACTCCCCGGTGAACCCAGAAGTGGACCAGAAGTCCTTCTGGTCCACTTTCAGGTCTGCTGCCAAGTGCACTGGGGAGCCCCCCACGCTCCTGTGGGGCACTCCATGCGCTCCAGCATCACAGCATTTACGAGCCGCCTGCTACCTAAAGGTATGTAGAAAAAACATTTAAAGCTGTGTCTATGTCCAAATTGCCAAACTTTGGTTCCGATTTGATTCGGAGAAATTAAAGGGTCCTCTGATTTTACTTGGATTCAGAGATTCAACTACTGAGTTGGACTGAAACTCCACTGAATCGAATCAGGGACTGAAGCTTTGCACAGCCCTACTTAACAGCACTATGGCTGAACAGCCTTTTACCAAACTACACATCTCCATACAACTGAAGCTTCAGAAGAAGTCTTAAATGGCTGTATGCATAAGTGTAAAATAGAAGCAAAGTTAATGTTGCAGTGTCTGGCACCTGAGTAGTGGGGTTAATAAGATGTGTGCATCTGAGAGAGACCAAAAGGTTATAAGCATTAAATGGCATATTTTCCAAGAACTTGGGAATGCATGCATCTCGCCTGTGTTGTACATAAGAGTCCCAAAGATTTTTTTTTTTGTGCAACAATCAAATTGGTAGTAGGCAGACTAAACTATACCTATTATCCCAAAACCTAACCTCCCCTGAAAAAGTTAAGACAGCTAATTTCTCCTCAACTTCTGGTTTTTTATGCACCATAAAATGTTGTTCATTCAGAAAGCTGGTAACAAAATTGTTATATTAAGTTTGTTAAAATTCTGTGATAGTCTGTAGAATTTAGGTAAATCTTGAATAAAGCTCTGCATATTTTTCCAGGTTCTTATAACAGCACAAACCTGCCTAGCTTTGCTCTTGTAGTTATCATGAGGGTTTTAGAACCTTCTGGTATTTGTATCCAAAGACCTGCGGCTTGTCATTTTCAGTCTGAGACATATACACAAAGTATATGAATGTATAATTTATAAGCAGCTTTTAACTTTCTAAAAATCAAGCCCAAACATTACATATAATTACAGATTCAGTTAACTCTTATTTGCAAATAATACTGATTCTGAGCAAATAATAATAATAAAAAAGGCTTTGCAGAACTGCACAAAAAGTAAGTTTTTCACAAGTGGCAAAGAACAACCCTCTTTTTCTTAAAAAGCCATTAGCCCTTCTGCTACTTCACACAGATACCGATACTACCTGCTTTTTAAGAATACCACTTGATTAAAACAATTCTTCTTAGATATAATTACAACTCATGTGACATTTATAGAACAGGATATGACAGTAAATAAACTAATTCCTTAAGTGGTTTAAGAATCAAATTTGTTAAAAGAAACATATTCCAGGAAGAATGTAACCATATTGAATAATGTGAATTATGTCTTTAGCTAAGCAACAAAGTAACTGAATTTTTGAACTCTTAATTTTGAAACCAAAAGTACCATAGACTTATGTTCCCACTGATTTGCATTAGAAAGACTCAAAAGTGGCACTTACTGGTAAAGTACAATCTATTTTGAAGGCAATGCAATGTTCTGAATAAATGAAAGAGCAGTAATAGTATAGAAAAAAAAAAGATTGCATAAATTATGTTCCCCAGAACTAAAAGAGGTCATTTTTGTAAATCAAGGTAAGTGTCCAATAGATGTAACCGTGGTAACTAGAAAGGTACACTGTAATAGTACATTCAAAAACTGAGTCAAAGTTGTCTTACAGTAGTTTAGAATACTCAATGTACCAAATCAGGAATAAATCATTTAACACCCCCCCCGCCCCCGATGCACTGTATACAATTTCATGAACCAGTTGCACTATCTTAGAAACAATCTTCATATTTCCAGCAGTTAACTAAAAGTTAAGACCAGCAATCAACTTTTAAAATCAAGGTTACATGTTAATAAAAATAAGAGGCTACACAATATTTTATAAGTGTCCTGGGAAGGAGGTGTTCATAGTGCACAGAAAGAATTCAACATAACGGTTTACCATGTCCACAAGAACCCTGGGGCTAATAAATGACGTTCCTATGAAGTATCAAAAGGCATCAATAACCTTCTGTTCCCTCAGTGAGGTAGAACAATTAACCTTCTAAGCACGCCACCCAGGTGCAGATATGGATCTGTAGAGTGTTTTTCAGTAGCAAATCTAGGATTACATTTTTATGCCTTCCTGTTGACTGAGCTGTGATAATGTTTTCTTAATACGTAAAGCTGTTAGCCTGGCTGCTCCATTGGCATACCAACATTCTCGCATAATTTTTGCCATTACTCTTAAAGCCTGTAAAGAGAGAGAGAGAAGAGAAATCTATATTTTTCTATCTCAATTACAAATCAGTGTTATAGCTTAACCTCTTAAGAATTCTAATTTCTGAAATTCTTACAATTTATATATCATAGTAGCACCAAAGTATATTCTGTTGGGAATTCTAGATTCTCATTTCATTGAAGAAAAACAGGTTTCTGATGGTTATGCTTTAGTACAGCTATTAGGCTCAGTTAAAATACAAATATTTTTTATAAAAAATAAACTGAAGTTTGAAGATCTGAGAGAGACATGAATATGCTTTTAGTTTTTGTACTTCCAGATGAAAAAGAGAGACAGAGGAGAAGCATCCAGAAGCCACCTTGAATTAGATAAGATACTCCGGTGTAGTCTACTAAAAATGTGATTAATAGCATCCTTCAGTTGTCAACACCTTTAATTATGAGAAGCCTATTTCATGTATAAGATGCTAGAAATTTAACTCAGGGGAGATGGATGATAATTAGCAATGTTCTCTATAACAATTTTGGAGACCTGTTGCTGACATTTTAAGAATAGAATAAGAATAAGTCACTCTGGAGATCACAGGTGAGTTGAGTTAACCCTATTAAGAGATGACCATGTAAGTTCAATAAAAACTGTATCAGAAATAATATATTAATAGTAGGGCTGATGAACGATTAACAAAAATATTCACAATTAATTGGAATTTTAATCTCACTGTACTAAGCAGCAGCTTCTGTTTAGCTGCTGCTGCTGCTTAGCATGGGTGGGTGAGTCTGGGGCAGGTTGGGGTTGGGGCTGTGCACCTGGCCCAGAGCTGGTCCACTCTACTGGTCAAAATGATGTGCGCAATTAATGCGATTAAAAAAAAAATTAATGCATTAATGCGTTTTGCGTTAATCGCACAAGTTAACTGTAATTAACCGACAGCCCTAATTAAAAATCAATTAGCCAAGACCTATGACAACTAGAAAATAAAAAAAGGTACAGTTTGTCCCTGGAAGACACGTTATCCATAACCTTCATTTCTAAATCTTGTAAGTGGCCCCCTGATTCTGGGTTTCTTATATGAAATTAAAGTCAGAATGCTCTTGATCCATTCTAGTGATGGATGTTCTATAAAATACTCAAGACAGGAAAAGCTCACAGTTCTAATTCAGCAAATCAAAAGCACCTGGTTAACTTTATGGCACATGACTTGTGCTACAGACTTCACTGGGAATTCTTACATACTTAAATGGTTTGTTGGACTGAGAATTAAGTCCTGAATTTGTAGGCTAGGGACAGAAATTACACATAAACCAGTGTAAGTGATTGGAAACTGGTTCATATCTGTAATCCAACAAGTTCAGTGCACATAAACTACTTTCAAGATGAACCTGGATGGATTTAGTATCAGTCTTGACTGATCTAGGTTAAATTGGTTTACTGAACTTCTGTCCCAGATCACCTCCAAATTCAAGTTAAATTTGAGTTCCTCAGTTTCCCAGGATGCTTTGCACCTCCCCTGCAAACCCCAGGTTGTAGGGAAGGCAAACTAAGGTTGGTTCAAACTGGCTGCTCCAGTAAAGCAAGGAGGCAAGCTCTTGTGCCCCCTGGCTTCTGGCCTGGGCCACTGCAGGCATGTGGCTACATTTCCAGAATCAAAAGTGAATGTCTGCTCACTTGCTTAATGGTTCAATCTATGCAGCTTAACCTGTGAAGATGAACTGATTCAGCCTTAGGTTTTTTTACTACTTGTACTTTGCCTTAAACTGCCATGGTAGCGGTGATGAATTTTACCATTACTGAATCACCAGAAACTGCCTCTGCCATCTGCTATTTTTCACAGTATATACAGCATATAATAACAAATCTGAAGAAGTAAATAGTAAGGAGACTGGGTGAGCAGCAGTAAGTTTAATGTGTTAAGATACTGGAGACTTGATGCTTGTTTTTGTACTTCCAGTTGAAAGAGAGAGAATGAAGAGAAGAATCTAGTCCTCTACATTTTACTCACAGAATTTAAAGCTTCATTTGAAGTACCGTATTCATATTCAACCAACATTAACAAGCCTCAATGGGATTAAGCAAAAGAAAACTAAAGCCATTTTACTTCTGAATGACAGCCCACAATCCACACAGGGGTTTAATGAGTTTTAATATTTCAGGAAGCATAACGAACTTTCTTAACTCTCCTCATGTAAAGAGTTAGTTTTTCAGTCAAATTCACATAAAAGTGTCCCTGCCTCATTTTCCATTTAGTTCAAAGACTTTATTCTGACCTCTGAAGTTTTCTAGACATTCATTTTAAAGAAAGCTTTGACTGATAACAGAAAATAGCAATTAGTAAATAATCCACAATTATACATTTTTGCAACTCTTATAATCTCAGGTCCTGAACCATATGGCAAACAAAATCTTGCCTCAAGGACTGAATTTTTTAAAATTTCACTGAACACAGTAAATTTTGGATACATATTTCTCTCACATAATTTCTTCTTAAAAATGGTCTATAAAAGTATTTTGCTAGAACTTTTTGCCAAAAGGGCTACTGCCAGCTGAGTTACATCAGTAATAGTCCTAGATTAAGCAAGAGTCTGGTAGCTTTCTTTATTTCTGCCAGTATGTCACGCGTGTCATGTTTTTGTTGCTACAATGTGTAAGCATAGACAGAGTCAGCAAATGGAAAAATGTGGATTTTCCATTACATGCATTTTCTCATACTTTTACAGCTACAAGCCAGTTGAGATTTTCTTTGTTCCTTGGTATAATGTATTCCAGGCAACTGTCACGCATTTATATGATTGTGGAACAACAGACTAGAAAACTTGCCTCTGGAACATCTGTTACTCAGTGAGTTCTGTTTGAATTATAAGTGATGACATACGTGTATTTGTTGATATTTCCCAGAGAATTGTGTATTGTCATTTATACTCGCATATGAACTTCAGTTACTGTTGAAAGGAAGGATCTTAGAACCGTCTTGTGGAAAAAACTTAAACTAGCCTTGCTAAACGTGTTGAATCTCAGCATACAAATCTCATTAACAAAATAATACTGTGCAATAAAAAAACACTTAGTCTCAAACACATTTCCTTGTATTCTGATTTTGTTGAAGGCAGACATCAAAATTCATCACAGCTTCAGTTTATACTTAAATTATTTTTGTTTTAGCACACTTAGTAATATTCACCTCACAGCTTTGCCATCTATTGGGAATATTGGGCCTCAGCTTCTGCTCACAAACAACTTTCCTCATTTCTTCAACTGAGGGATCTGACGGGACTAGGTCATAGTATGGTAACTGGTAATCTTCATGAATTCCTGTAAATGTTAAAGAATTATTTAATGCAAGAACAGATGGGTCTTTTTATCATTTCTTTCTGCTGAACACTTATCTTTCATATAGTATTTTTTACCAGCAGACCTGAAAGTTTTTTATAAAACAAAGGTAGCATCACTATCCCATTTCACAGATTGAACTACTGTACTTACTCAAATATAAGACTACTCCCCCATAATTAGATTCCAGATACAGAGAATTCGCAAATGTTGTAATTTTCTGGGTACGGAATCTAATTATTGGAATTTTGCCTTGAATTCATCATGGTCCCACTGCTACAGCAAGCAAAATAAATCTGGGAAGGGTCAGATAGCCCTGTTTCCCTCTGCCTCCTCACAACTTCTACTTACAGCCCCTTCCCTCTCCTTCCTTACCGTCAGAACTTGATCTCCTCAAGCCCATAGGCAAATTTGAAAACAGTGACCTTGAAGTAAACATATATGTAGTAATTTGCACACAGGCAAGTTATTAGGGGTACCCATAGACTTAGTTATGGAATCCAGCATTGATGCAGTTTACCTTTTTTACAACTGCTGCATGTTTTAATGCAGGTACTTCATAAACATACTTTGAAGCAGCACTTATGTATCTATTTATATATAACACAAACTATGCATAAAAATCCAAAGTCAAAAGGCTTCCAATTCACCATACAGTTCATTGGGCTGGGCCCCACCAGAATAAACAGTGTTTCAAGCCAAGGTGACCCCACAAAACTCAGCACTCCAAATACCCACCCCCATAAAGGATCCATGTGCTAATTAGCGCCCCTCCCCCATGACTGGAACCAGGCATTCTTGTCACAAGTCCTGGAATCCTCCAAAAAATGTTTATGCAGAGAAAGTGCAGAGTAATAACCTGGTCTGGCTCCACCTCATGGAGGGTGGGGCCACACTAAGTATATGCAACAGGCAGTGAGAGAGGCCTGAGGCATTCTGCATGAACTGTCTGGTGATGTCTGCCAGGTGTTTAAGGCTGAAGAAACAGGAATCACTGGAAAGAGAAAAGAAATGTGAAGCTCAGCTGTGGGAGTGAAGAAGTTGAAATGTATTCAGAGTAGTGGCTCACCGTGACTCGAAGAAAAGTTGATACCAAGAGGGACTGCACAATATAGAATCATAGAAAATTAGGGTTGGACGGGACTTCAGGAGGTCACCTAGTCCAACACATCCCCAACTAGATCATCCCAGTCAAAGCTTTGTCTAGCAGAGTCTTGAAAACCTCAAAGGATGGGAGAATCCACCACCTCTCTGGGTAACCTGTTCCAGGGTTTTACTACCCTTCTAGTGCGAAAATTTCTGGTGGACTCTCTCCATTTTTTCTACATTCTTTCTGTAGTGCAGGGCCCAAAACTAAATACAGTACTCCACATGTGGCCTCACCACTGCTGAATAAAGGGGAATAACCACTGCTGAATAGAAGGGAATAGTCACTTCCCTTGACCTACTGGCAACAAAGCTACCAATGCAGCCCAGTATCCCATTAGCCTTCTGGGCAACAAGGGCACACTGATGGCTCATTCAGCTTACTGTCCACTGTAACCCTCTAGTCCATTTCTGCAAGACTGCTGCCCAGCCAGTCAGCCCCCAGCCTGTACTGGTGCATCGGATTCTGTCTTAAGTGCAAAACTTTGCACTTGTCCTTGTTGAACCGCATGAGATTCCTTTTGGACCAATCCTCCAATTTGTCTAGGTCACTCTGAATCCTAGCCCTACCCTCCAGCATATTATCTTATCACATGAGTAGATAACTGTAAGGCTAACTGTACTCTTTCCTGCATTAGTAGGTGCATCATGAGCAGGTCTAGGGAGGTGATACTTGCCATCTATGTGGCATTGGTGAGGCCACAGCCGGTGTACTGCATCCAGTTTTGGGCGCTACACTTCAAGAGGGATGTGGATAACATGGAACAGGTTCAGAGGAGGACTACTCATATGGTTGAGGGCCTGTGGGTAAGATCTTATGAAGACAGATTGAGGGACCTGAATCTCTTCCCGACAAGAGAAGGCTGAGAGGTGATCTCATGGCTCTCCACAAACTCATCAGGGGAGGGGTCAGCAGGGAATAGGGGATACTCTGCTTACCGGGGCACCCCTCAGGGTTACTAGAAACAACAACCATAAACTGAAGGAGAGTAGATTTAGATTGGACATCAGGAAAAAATTCTTTATGGTGAAGGTTGCCAAAATATGGAATGGGCTTCCAAGAGAGGTGGTGCTTTCCCCTACCTTGGAAATGTTCAAAAGCAGATTAGACAAGCACCTGGCTGGGGTTACTTGACCTCAGTGCTCTTTCCTGCCCAGAGTAGGGGGTCAGACTCGATGATCTGCTAAGGTCCCATCCAACCCTAGAAATCTATAAAATCTACTTCTCCCCACAGCTTGGTGTCATCTGCAAACTTGCTGAGGGTGCACTCTGTGCCACCTTCCAGGTTGTTGATGAAGACATTGAACAAAACTGGCCCCAGGACCGACCCCCTGGGCCAATCTACTTGATACCAGCTGCCAGTTAGACATCGAGCCATTGTTTACTGCTCTGAGCCCAATGCTCCAGCCAATTTTCTATCTACTTTATAATCCCTTTATCTGGCCCATACTTCCTTGGCTTGCCTGCAAGAATGTTGTGCGAGACTGTATCAAAAACCTTGCTAAAAATCAAGGTACACCATATCCACCAGTCTCCCCGCATCCACAGAGCCAGTCATCTCATCATACAGGGCAATCAGGTTGATCAGGCATGACTTGCCCCGGTGAATCCAGCCGACTGTTCCTAATCACCTTTTTCTCCTCCAAGAGCTCAGAAATGGATTCCTTGAGGATATGCTCCATGATTTTTCCAGGGACTGAGGTGAGGCTCACTGGTCATGCCAGGGCTGGGGAGTAGCATAAAGGCCCATGGCTGTGAGGCCAACCACTCATACCACTCCAGTAACCTGTAACGTGGCCATGGTGAGATGACACAATCAGCAACCACAGACCAGATGACAAGGGATCCCCCTGCAATGAGGCCTGCCCCAACACAGGACCCCACCCCAACCAGACATGACCCCCAAGCTCCAGGAGCTGGCGAGCATCATAGCCCAGCCTCTGGCACGAATCTTTGAAAACTCCTGGTGCTCTGGTACACTGCCCGAAGACTGGAAGAAGGCCAATGGGAATGTTTGTTCACCAGAGCACCCCAAGGGATGATGAGGTCAAACAGTTATAAACTACTGCAAGACCGTTTCAGGCTGGACATAAGGAAGAATTTCTTTACTGTCTGAGCCCCCAAGGTCTAGAATAGCCTGCCATCGGAGGTGGTTCAAGCACCTACACTGAACACCTTTAAGAGTAAATTGGATGCTTATCTTGCTGGGAACTTATGACCCCAGCTGACTTCCTGCCCTTTGGGCGGGGGGCCGGACTCAATCTTCTGAGGTCCCTTCCAGCCCTAATGTCTATGAAATCTATGAAATCAGCCACCTAATGGAAGAGCTCTCCAAGGCCACCACCTTTGAGGCATTGGAAGCCTCAGTGACCCAGCTCACTGAAGAGCTGGCAGCAGCTGCTCGACCCTGGCAACCCCAGGGAAGCAGCAGCCTGGCAGCCAGGACTGCCCAAGATGTCCTCAGTGCTGTGACCTGGAGGCAGCTTCCAGGATCCAGAACCTGTACCAGGTCAATCACCCCAAGGCAACGTGGGAGATCCTGGAGGGTTCCTCTGCATTCTGCCAGACCCCTTGGGAGACCCTGTTCACCTACTTCAGTGGTGTATTCATTCAATTGTATCTTCAACCCCCAGACAGAAACCGTTGCCCCAAGCCCTGCATCCATTGGACCCCTGACTCCTGTCGGCTCTGCAGAGGGATTCAAGGCAGACTCCACATCCAAGGAAGTGGAGGCCCATGTGAGCAAGACCAAGGACACTGCACCTGGCAAAGATGGCATTAGGTACAGCCTACTGAAGAAGAGACCCAGGTTGCCTTATCCCGATGCTGCTCTTTAACTAGTGTAAGGGAGTTCAGCTGCCTGCCCAGCTCCTGGAAGGGAATGGCAGAATTCATATACAAGTGGGTAAGCTGAATGACCTGAGCAACTGGAGGCACACGGCCCTGTTCTCCACAATCTATAAGCGCTATGCCAGCTGCTTTGTGGCCCAGATCACCAGCTGGGCAGTGAGCAAGAAGGCCATCAGCCTAAGCCAGAGGGCCTTCCTGTCAAACAACGGCTGCTATGAATACAACTTCACACTCCAGATTATGCTGGATGACACTCAGAGGGCCAGAAAGCAGTGTGCAGTGGTATAGCCGGACATCTCCAAAGCCTTTGGCTCCATGCCCCACTGTCACATCTTCAACACCCTCCAGATGCTCAGGATGCTGGATGGGACCATTCATTTTGGGTGGAAGCTCTATGACAGCTGCACCACCAACATCTGGTCACTGGAGGGCGAGAAGCATGACATCCCCATCCAGTCCGGAGTGAAGCAGCATTGCCCACTCAGCACCATTGTGTTCAGCCTGGTAATGGAGCCGTTTCTCTAAGCAGTGGCAGGAGGCCCCAGCAGACTCAACCTCTACAGGCATAAGCTGAGCATCTTGGCCTATGCGGATGACCCATTTCTCCTTAACAGCGATATCAAGCAGCTGCAGAGGATGTTGGACATCAGCTCCAAGGCATCCAAGCGGATGGGGTTCTGTTTCAGTACTGCCAAGTCAACTACAGGGAGACAAGCGCCATCCTGGACACCACTGTCACCATCCAGGGCAAGCAAATGAGGTACCTGAGAGATGGAGAGAGTTATGTCTACCCATCAGACACTGGATAAAGCCGGAGGAGACCATTTGTGGGATCATGCAGGATGCTCACAAACTGGATTCTTTCCTGCTGGCCCCCTGGCAGAAAATAGATGTGGCAAACACTTTCCTTATCCCCTGTATTTTCCTCATCCCCTGCATGCATTAATCCTGAGGGGCTCAGTGGTTCCCAAAGCATCCCTGAAGAAGTTGGATGCTAGGATCTGAAAGCTGCTAAGGAAGCGGCTGCATCTCCTGCTGTGGGCCAGCAATGAAATCCTGCATGACCCCTACTGGCAGGGAAGCATCAGCATGCCCACATGGGTGACCTGTGACACTGCAGTGGTCACCCATGCCTTCTGCCTCCTGACCTGCCCAGATGAGATGGTGAGCAGCATAGCCGCCAGTACCCTGAAGACCACCAACAAAAGGATCACAAGGCAGTGACTTGGCCACCTTCCTGAGCAGCTCACTGGAAGAAGAGTTTGGCTGAGACAGCAGGAACTTCTCTCTGCTGTGGAGTTAAGCCCATAACACCTCATGCCACCTCAGGAATCACATTAGCTGCAACTGGACTTGGACCAAGGAGTAGCAGCAGCTGCGAGTCTTGCTGCTCCTAGCCCCCCCATCACTGTGACCCTGCATATGAGGACCTTCTTGGAGAGGTTCCTAAAGGATGCCATCTGAGTGAAATACACCAGCGACTTGAGGGTAAAACCTGGCCAGGACAAGGTCTTCGAGTTCACCTCAAAACAGGATGCAAACAACTGCTTCATGTTCAGTGGGAGCTTCTTGTGGTACAAAGACTGGTGCTTCATCCACTGTGCCCACCTCAAGTGCTTGCTGTTCAACGGTGCTGCCTGGTACAGGAACCATGACAGAATATGCTGACCATGTGGCTGCGAGGCAGAGATCCTCCCCCACATTCTGTGCACCTACAAGCCCCACACCCAGACTGTGACAGCTGTGTCACAATGCTGTCCAGGACCAACTAGCCAGAGCCATCCTGGCCTCAGCAGGGGCTGTGTCTGTTAATCACACTGTCACAGGCTATGAGAGCCAGCTATGCCTGGACATTGTTACGACTGACAAGGACAGCAAGTGTGTCATGATGGTAGATGTCACTATTCTGGTCCAAGAACTGGCAGCAAGCTTTAGTCAAGGCCCAAAAACAGAAGCAAGAGAAGTAGCAGCTGCCAGCAGACACCTTGAGGAGCTGGGTATATGAGATGACAGTTGAGGCACTGATCATCAGGGCACTGGACCCTAACGAGTGCATCCTGTGCACCTGACGCTTATCTCGCCACTACACCAAGCTGATGCAGCACCTCATGGTGTCCAACACCATCCAACGGTTGAGGGACATGTATGTAGAACATGTTATGTGACAATGCCAGTACATGGACTCCACCCAACTATCAACTAAAAGCAAAGCAGAAGGGACCATCTGCCCCCCTCTTCTCCCTGCCGTTGCACCAAATCACCCCCAAGGAGTTTTAATTCTGGACTCTTCCCCACCCCCATAACTGTATTCCATATGTTACTTGTAACTGTAGGCATTTTCCAAACCATCTCCCTGTTACAATGTGGTACTGTTATGCTGGGTCTCCTGTATATTCTCTACTTTGTATCACACCCCCTCCACCTCTTGGCTTAGTTGGCTGCATGTTTCATATGTAACTTCATTGCATTCCTGCCCTTATCCCCATCCTCTGCTACACAGGCACCTGCTCAGCTCTTTCTGTTTCCTTGTGCTTTGAACTTTGTCATTTGAATTTTAATATTTTCTAATAAATTACATTTTTGGCAAAAAGGGGAGGGTGTCAGGGCTGGCTCTGGCCCTCCTGGTGCTGGCTTGGTATTTCAGGACATCCAGGTCTGGTGCCAGCTCCCTCCAGAGGGAACATCTGCTCATACAGGGCCACATATACACAAAAAAAGGTTCCCATCATTATGTTTGCCCAATATGGTCCACATGTTTTACAGTCATGCTCATTGTTGACTGCATTTAATCAGCTTCACAGTTGGTTTCCATTGCTGACAAAATGCTGCTTTTGGCAGCAGTTTAATGATAGATCATGTATTTAATGAGGTTGCCTTGTATGCAAATGTAAGACAAGGTTACACCCCCCATGCTGACTGGGGGAAAAAACCCTAAATTTCATATTTGAGTACCTCTATTCAGAGAGCTCTGTAACATTTACTAGTAAGTTTACTGCTTTATGAGAAATGTGGCCATATGCATTTAAGCAAAAAAATTCAGGTGTTTCACTAGTCATGAGACAGATAAAAATATTCATGAATTTATTTAAATAGTCTAATTTATCTAGTACCTTTTTATTCTGTGTATAATGAGACTTTACCACAACTTCAATTATTCAAAGATAAGAAATAAAAAGTAGCAACTTGTAGACTAAAAATGAAAAACAGCAATATGACTTATTTAGTTAAAACAACATGAACAGAAATAAAATCACATTGTCACTGCCTTTAAAGAAGCCCCATCTTTCTGTTTTTATTGTAAAGTTTTATTTGAAAAGACAATCCTTTCGAAAGTATAAGAGGTGGTGCTTTAACCTTATATTGAGGGATTTACACTTGGGAGTTTAATTCTCTGACAATTATAAACCATGGAAGAATTTTCCATTTTGGATTTTATTTGCTTAGGAAAAATGGGAACTACACATCTGTTCCTCCATATAGCTATACAAGTGGACGGCTTATAACAGCATGCTAATCTTTAAATAAGGTACTGCACATTGCCTACATGCACTGTGTCTAGTTCTTACCTGTGCATGCAGTCCCTTACTTTCAAGAGCATTAGCTTTTCACTCTTCCCTTACTAAGAGCTCTGGGGACAAGTTTGTCACTACTGTAGGCAGTGACATATTTCATCTACTTACATCTGATGGGCAGAATCTGACCATCATTTATGAGATTCAAAAAAAAATATGACAGGAACAAATACTACACCAGTTGATATAAGCAGGAGACAAACAGCTTAAAAACAATGGAAAATATTTACTCAATAATCACTCAAAACTTCAAATTCTGTAAACCAACCACAGTACTTTAATATGCTCTCTATAAAAGATGACTGTTACGTACCACCAATTGAACATCGCCGAGCTATTTCCCAAAACACTAAACCCATTGCATAGATGTCAGCTCGCTTGAATGACTCAAAGTGTTTCATATTTATGGAATCATCTAGAACTTCAGGAGCCATGTACCTATTAGAAATAAAGGAAACAAGATAGCTTTTACACCATGAAATATTACAGAAGCAAGATTTAATAGCATTATTTTCAGTTCTGACTTGTAAACAGTTAAACAGGAGCAAATCCACCATGGTCCTCAAGTATTATATTCTCATAAATGCCACTTTGAGAGCAGAGACATATACCCACGAAGTCTTCACAGAGTGGGAGAAGTGAGAGCAAGCAGCACACCTGAATCACCCAACAAAGAGATCACTAAGGATGAATGGTAGCAGCAGATTTTCCCACCTGAAACACGAGTAGAAGCAATTCACATCAACACTTACAATGCTGGGTCTCTGACTGGTTTTGGGGAGAACAAAGAGAATGGAGGCATGTGGAGATAGGAATAATCCCTAGACCATTTAAGGTGAAAGGAAGAGAGATTTGGAGTTTTCCTGGAAATACTGGGAAGGAAGTAAAATGGGGAGAAAAACCAACTTCAGGGGGCAAGGTTGGAGAAAGGAATGGAAAAAGGCGCCTTACCACTGAAGTTCTTTGAGATATGGTTCTAAAGTGGTTCTTTGAGATGTAAATCAGCATGGAGTTCACCATAAAAAAACCACAATGCTTTGTATGTATAAGATTGGATATTTTAATAACAATGTCCATGTGGGCTGCAGGTGCCCCGTGCCAACTTATACTCTTTTAAAAGGGCATAAAGAACAAGTGGACATACCAATCTTAGTTTCCTTGCTATATAAAGCCTATGCTAGTTTTGGATTTAAGAAGCCAAAAAAAAAAAAAAAAAAAACAGGGCTGGGGGCAGGTCATGGGATCTACATTGACTACCAAATGGTGGCCAGCCTTTATAGAAGGTATGCCTCAAAAGTAAGCTCTGCCCTCTCTCCCCAGATGCCACTATGACCCCTTTCCTCTGTCCAATCCATTGCTCTCTCCTGCCTGTCCTATCTGCTGCTGTTCTCCCTGCCAGATCCGTCATGTGCCACACAAAGTGGCAGGCTGGTCACCCCTGGACCACAACATCTAGAATAAATTTGCAGTAGCTGTGATTAGGTACTATTTCTTTTCAAGGAAGAGTCAATGTAAAACCCACTGAAAATAAACTAGGAAGTGTTAACTACTAAGGATGGTAGGAATAAGGAACATCTGTTGTACCAGTTAAGCTTCCATTGTTGCATCACTCTCCCAACTTGTCAGCACTGGCAGCTAAATCTAACATAATGCTTGGCAATGTAATTTGTTACTCCACATTCCTGCCCTTCAGATCTCAAACTGACACATTACAGAAGAGACAGAAGATGATGTTGCCTGAGCTTTAGTTGAGTAAGGTTTAATGATTAGTATAAAAGGTAAACCAATCAACTGATAGCAAGGTAGAACACAGTTAGCCATTTCAACACTCTCAATGAGGTGATGGCGTGAACTACTGAACATCCAACTATAGGTATTAACACAAGGGGCAAGAGTGAATGACTTCTTCTTTTCAAGTTCATATAGCAAAGTTATATGTACATCAAATAATTTATTTTCTCCCAGTGACAGGTGTGGAAAGCAAGCTAAAGCTGACTGTTTAGATGAACACCCAAGAGCACTTCAGGAATGGTCTCAGCACTACCTTCTTCCTTTCAGAATTTCATACAGAGAGTTTGGCCAAAAAGGCTTAATGTTCAGACACACTCCTGGTTGAAGTAACAGCTATCCACAAGGCATTTACAAGTGTGATGGTGCAGGAAGCAGAGCAACAGAGGTTTGAAACACAGCTCCATGAGTGTTCAGGTGAACTAGGGCAAGATCCCAGACAGGATTAAACACTCTGATTAGTGGATAAAGTGTATAACTGCCCTCTAAGAAACACAGATATTGCAGAATGAGAAAAGAAAGCATGACTGTACAACAGTATAGCAAGCCAAAAATCACCATGAGGCAGACCCTAATAAAATCAGAAGGAGAACCAGACATGTTTCAAGTGCAAAAAGACCTGGTCCAGGCTTAAACCATAAGAAACACATTCTTCTGGTAGTTGTTTTTCTGCTCTTAAGTGTATTTTGCAAACCAGAAAGGATTGATCATTTTTTGTGCTACTCAACCAATCAACCATTCTGTGACATTCAATTATGTCTGGCTTGGGTAGAGAATTTGGTCATAAAGTTGCAGGGTCAGGTGTAAAGATTGGATTGGTGTATGTAGTAGGCTTGTCAACGAAACGTGTCCCATATAGTGCAAAGATGTGCAAATGAACATGGCCTTGTTTCATGATTTTGGAATTTACTCTGAGTGTCAAGGGATTTGACTGAAAGAATATAAGGAGTGTGTGACCACTGCAGAACATGGGCATCTGGTTACAGTTCTGCAATCAGACCCTTGAACAAAAGTTCTGGTATTGAACACTGACATTGATGGTGAACATATTTTTCACTGAGGTTCTACCACTCTAGGAATATCAGTTCAAACTTCCACAGAAACCTCTTGTGATTCATGATCAATCACTCAGAGTCTGCTAGGTGGTTACTAAGACATGGGGAACAATGACTAGTCTCATCCTTTGTTCTTAGAAAGCAACACGTCCTCAGGTTTTACAGCTTCCAGGCAAAGTGGAGATGAATGTTCACTGTCGCGGGGCACTCCCGTGCCCCGCTCCTAAGGAGACGCCACCCCGGGAAGCGGAGAGGTGTAGCAGGGCGAATAGGGCTGCTGAAGCGCCCTGGAGCAACACAGATTGCTAGGGCAACCAGGCAGGTCATGTGGCCAGGGCCAGGCCCTTATAAACAGCTAGGCCAAAGCCTAGCTAGCAGTTCCCTTCTGGCAGCCGCAGGAGCAGGAGCTCTGTGGCTGAGCTGAGCGGCCGGAGTTGGTGGTTGCAGCCTTAATTTACTGACCAGCTGTGATGATGCTAGGGACGAGAACACCCTGATGAGAGGTAGGGTTGGGAGCCCTAGAGGGGCTCGGAGTTTACATTACGAGCAGGGAGGCTCTGTGGTGATTGTGTTACAGCCGTTTGGGCTTGGCTTGTGTTATAGATACACCGGAGGACCAGGTGAGGCTGTAGGGGTGAGAGGAGGCCTCACGGGAGCTCCCCAGCAGCTTGGGGGTTCCCAGTGCCCAGCAGGGGCACAGTGCCAGTGGGGCACAACTGTCTGCACCGGAGTGGCGCGGTGTACGGGGTTTGGACCCCAGCCCATGGGGGCGGCAGTTTGCCCAGTGCGGCAAACGACCCAAGAAAGGGTCAAGGGGCCAGGCACGGCTACGGCCACCTGAGCCCCAAGCACGGGAAACGCGCAGCACGAGAGGCGCGGTATAGGCCCCAGAGAGGGCGAAGCGCGAGGAGCGCGGTATAGGCCCCAGAGAGGGCGAGGCCCCCGAGAGGGGCGAGACGCGCTAGAGGTGTGGCCAGAGGTCCCGAGAGGGGCGAGACGCGCTAGAGGCGCGGCCAGAGGCCGACAAGCCCAGGGGTGCCAGAGAGAGCACCAGAGGGCAGGGGACCACATAACGTCCCGGGGAACAGCTGCGAGGCTTGGGGCGTGCTAAAGAGGAGGGTGAGAGTACCCCCACTTTGGAACGAAGGTGATACCAGCAAGGTGTCGTTAGGTGTAAGTAGGCAGCCTCCCATTCTGAACCTCAACATCAAAGACGTGGCGGGCGAGCAGAGGGTGCCGGATCACCCTAACTGGCACGGTAAGGCGGTGCTAGCAAGCTCACGGCCGCTCGCGGGCCCCACCCCGTGACATTCACCTTCCTTGCTTTGCAGTGCGCTACATAGAGTGCTCTGTCTGGATCTGCATGGAAGAGTTTTGAAACGAGTAGAGAGACCTTGAAAGCTTGCCTGAGGGCTCTGAATTTTCAGGGTTCAAATCCACATTTCTGATCTTCTAGAAGGTACCATAACCACCAGTCAAGGACAATACTTCTGTTGGCATTATGCTACTGTGTAGCATAGGTAAGAATTCAAGATTCACCCAACTAGAAGAAAAAAGAGCAGCCTGATTCAGAAACCTAATGCTTAGGGCACTCACGTGGGAAGAGAGTCTTGGTTTCCAGTCTTTGCTTTCAGAACTGTTCCTGTATTTTGCACAACACAGTCATTGGATAAAATTCAGAAAAAATCATATGCCCTGGACCCTGCAGATGTGGTAGAGAAACCTGCATGTATTACTGATCCATAATCAGAAGAGGAATGCACATGAGGAAGTGTACATTCTTGAGGGGAATTAAGTCACTGTACAAAACGACTTTTAAAGGAATCCCCCCTTTGAAAGGAAAAAAAAGAAGATAAAATGGTAAAACACCCATTTAAGATTTCTGAAGAGAATAATGGATCAGTTGTTCCTTGAGCTGGTCTTGGAGGGTCAGAACATCTCTGTCTTTTATAACCATGCAAAAACCTGAAGGAAAAGAGATGCATACAAAATGCAAAACCCAACAGAGACTGCTATTCAAAATCTGAGCCCATAAGTATAAGGCCCTTGCACATGTTCTGTAGGATCCAAAGACTAACCTTAAGCAGCTGCTTCTTTCAAGTGTTTGCCTTTGAGAAAAAAACTGACTTATTCTTTTTGGGAGATAGAAATATACCACTATATTTAGTTCTGTGATTTCTCGCATGTGACTGGGTTTAAAATGTCTCAACATCAGGTTTATCAACCACTAAATGTTATTACCTTTGGCTGGCATATGCCTATGAACTCTGATGAGATGTACTACCTAACACGTAGGCATGATTTCTGTCCTTAACTGGTCATGAAATGGAAGTACCAGTAGTTTTGAAACTTCCTTTCTAGCAATATTTCTGTTTTAACCCTAGACAAGGAATGACGACAGAAGAGTCTTGGACCAATATAATTATTCATTTATAAAAAATAATTTTGTAATCTAGAATTAAAACATTAAAATTGATCCTTAAAAGTGAAATTCCCTGAAAGTGATTACTCAAGAGCATATTCTCTTGAGTAAAATAATCTTAGGTCATGGCAGCATCCAAGTCGCACTGTACTCAGAAAAGCAATGCTGGAAGAAACCTCAGGATGCCATCTAGTTCAATCCCCTACTCATAGCAGTATCGTCCCTGTCCAAGCCATCCTAGACAAATGTTTATCTAACCCCACTCTTAAAAATTTCCAAGGATGGCAATTTCACACTCCCCACCCAGGTAGTCTGTTGCAATACTTATCTGCTTTCATACTTAGGAAGTTCTTCTTAATATGCAACCTAAATTTCCTTTGCTACAATTTAAGACTGTTCCTTCTTATCCTGTTCTAGGCAGCCACGAAGGACAGCTTACTGATATCCCCTTTTTAAACACTGTTCATGTATTTGAAGACTGTTATAAAATTCCCTCCCCCACCAGTCTTTTCCAGAGTAAATCATCCCATTTCTTTCAAATTTTTCTCATAAATCATGTTTCCTGGACCTCTAAACATTGATGTTGCTTCCCATTTGCCTCTAATTCATGCACATCTTTCTTGAAACAGTGCCCAAAAACTGGACACAGTAGTCAAGATGAGGTCACACCAGAGTTGAAGGCAGCAGAAGAATCACTTCCTTTGACTCAATTTTTAAGGGGAAAAAAAAAAAATACACAAGGAACTTCCTATGCATCTACATCCATACAAGCAAAGTCCTATATCAAGGTCTTAGACTTTCTATGAGCTGAGTACCCTACTCTGCACCATTCACTTACCATATACTTAGGGAGATCACACATCCTGGTTTGGCCAGGACAACACTGAATTTTTAGGCTGGTCCCAGCTGGCTGGTCAAAATTAAAAATGAGAGTCCCATAATTACAAGGGCCTGGGGTACAGTCTGGGAGGGAGGCACAGAGGCATGGTGCACCAGGCAGCTCCGTCTCTCTGCTGGACTGCACCTGTACCCCTGCCCACTGGCCTCTGCTACTACAGCAGTGCCACTGACTAGGGGCGTGGGGGAGGTATGGGGGAAGTGCCTCAGATTTCCTTATGGTCACCTAGCCATCCTCAATATGGTTAGTTCAACCTTCTCCTTCCAGTCTATATATCCTACTCCATCTTATCTTCATGACTGCCCTAAAACATGTGTGTAACAGTTTGGGAAACTGGATCCAATGGTATCATTGTATGATACCATCTGCAGGATTATAATTCACATAAATACTGATGCGCCATAACCCAGTTTATGGTTTAAGACTATAACTACTAGCATTTTTTACAGTGCTCTATATATAATGTGGTAAAGGCCCAGAGCCAGGCAAGACCCATGCACTTTTCACTGACTCATCAACTGGTAATGATGGGTCTATGAGGAACCATATCTGGTGTAATTCACAAGTTCCTGCTGTTGTAATTTGTACTATACATCTCTTAAAAAGGAAGAAGAGAAAGAGAAGAAATAGTATGATACACTGTTATACCTCTTTGTGCCCACTCGGTGGTTTGGGGCAATATCAATTGTGTCAGTTGCTGAATCGTGTCTTACTGCCAATCCTAAATCTGCAATACAACATGTCCCATTCTTTTTTACCAATATATTTTTTGATTTCAAATCTCTGTGAGCAATTGCTGGTTTTCCTGCAGGGAAAGAAGGAAAAGTTAAAAAAACCCCAATGCTACCTAGTAAAAAAAAAATATATATATATATAATATATATATATATATTCAGCAAAAACAAGTCTTTATCAGGTATCATGAATTCAATGTAAAAGTCAAGATGAATTAAAGGATGTATGCAAAACATTCTGTGTGAAACTTTATAGTATCAGATTTTAATTGATTTTTTTTTGACTAAAACAAAAAAAATATTTTTTTTTACATTTCTTACTAAAGAACAGTAGTGGAATACACTTAGAACAATGCATTCATATTCTATTTTAGGAATATTATTCATATGAATAACTTTTTTAAAAAGGCATACAAAGATGGTGAAACTTTTGCATGAAAGCAATGTTTAACAAAATAGAAACTCAATACCCAATTGGGACTCCTAGTCACTAAAACACTGTACACATGTACTATCTTATTGTAACTCCAATCACATTAAAACAGTGCTTTCATTGTAAATTTCTGTGATCAAGTGCTTATAACCTTGAGCAATAATTACCATTTGTGATTAAATCTTACAATTTAATGCTAATATGCAAGAGCATATATCCATATCCAACCCTATAAATATTTCAAACAGAGACCTTCTTTTAAATGAAATTAAACTGTAGCCCACCAAATGCTTCCATAAGGAGGGCTTGCTGGGATGGTGACCAGACTCCTTTGGAAACTTGCAGCTGTGATGGGAGAGATGCCCTGAACCTGTAGGTCCTGTGTGGTGTTTACAGTCAGCACAGGGGTTTTGTTTGCCACACTTCCTGGGTAAGGAAGTTGATGGGGCTCCTTATCAATTCCCAATTGCTTGTTTACACGCATCAGAACTTCCTTACCAAGCACTCATTTGAAAAGACTGCCTTTTCTTCCCCAAGAGCCACCAAAGTAGGTTTACTCTCTCCAGGAGGTCCATCTCCTTTGGCAATAGGAGAACTTATACGGAGAGGCTACCCCAGCTGCCCTTCACAGCTCCTGTCTTTGTCACAGGGTCACAAGAGCAAGGAAAAGGCACTCTGGAAACTCAGGGCAGCCAATGGAGCGAATCTTTGGTGTAAATCCTTACCAGCAAGGTGGCTACAACTAACTCCCATCCCTCACATTCAGAAAGACAAGTGGAGAGGACAGTCGAAAACCTTGTGGCGGGGTTATCTGGGGAAACACCCACATTAACTGAAAAGCTATCATGAACCTCAAGATTGGCTCAGGTTCAGGGGGTGAAGTGTATGTGGAAAGGACCTGTCACCTTTTCCTGCTTATCTTGGGAACAGATAACAAAAGCAGAGATTCCCAAGATGGGAAGCGGACACATGTTGTGGAGTAAATCACTTTAAGATAAAGTCACAAAAGTTTAACAGGGGGCTTTTATGTCAACCCCAACATGACCGCAAGGAAACTACTTAGTGGCACAGGCTCAAGTGCACTGATGCCGCCAATGGCATCCTTCATGACCTCACTGGTCAGAGCTACCAGAAACAGCTTCAAAGTACTACACCCCAGTTAAGTCCAAAGGCTACCTTCAAAAGCACTCTGGATCACCTATCTACCTAACCATTTGAAAGCCACAACCTCATTCCAGAGTTGCCACCAGCAGTACCCCTAAATCCTTATCCAGGGGTAGGCCTTTATTCCCCAGAGTTCAGTCCACACAGACCCAAGATACCACTTTCTGGTCCTTGCGTTCTTATGAACAGTGCTTCCTTCTGCCTTCACCAGAAAACAAAATCCAAGGCAGCAGGCACAGACAGTCCTAACCACAACTCAGACATGCCTTCTTACAGCTGGACCAGGCCCATAGAACTCCCCACACCTTATCTCTAGTTCTTTAGTCCCTACTCAGGTTCCAGACCCAGGACCCTAACTTTCACGGAGGAGTCAGGGCCCTGAAGCAACTCCCCTCCACTTCATAGGTTCTGGAACAGTTGTCTGTTGAGGGGGTAAGCAGCTTGGGACTTGAGCCCTTTCAACCTGCTGGATCAAAGTAGAGACTTGCCACCATGGCACTCTACTGTTTGGTCATCTGCTATTCCTTCAGCGTTTCAATCCTCCTTGACACTACATCCCCAGGTTTCTCTACCCTCAATTTGCAAAAGCTCTTTTTACACAATTCATGATTTTGACTGTACTGTTTAACAAAAACTTCTTTTGGCTTACAAAGAAAGAATCACAATACATCCCATGCCTTGCTTACTCCTTACTTAGTTATGCTGCTTCCTGCTCTGCAGCCTACCACTACTCAAAGTAGTTTGCCAGAGCACCTCCAACAACAAAACCCTGTTGCATCCCAGAAGCTTGGCTTCCAGTGGCGTGTATTAGCCCCACAAAGCACTAAGCTTCCTCTACTTAGGCCTCTGGGAAATCTGTCTGTCAATCTTCACAGATTTTGTTAAGGATGCAGATGGATCTAACCAATGCAGGGCAAGCAGTACTCAGTGACATACGGGTGTGCAATCAATGCCTTCAAAATGCCTTTGATTGTGCCCTGAGGCACCCAAAGATGCGCTTGATGGTCATGCAGTAGGTGCCCGCTGGTAGTCAGTTCTTTCCAGACAGACAGTTCTTTCCAGGCATTCAAGTGCCCCGTGCAAGGCTTCAGGCTGGGAATGGAAAAGGGTCACTCCCACCTCTTCAATTTTGGTAGCACTGAGGAAAGACTCCCCTACATCATCAGGTTGCCCTCTGTAGGTGGTCTGCTGCTCAAGCAAAGCAGCCAGTTGAACACAGAGCTCTGCAAAGCTCATCCAAACGTTCTACCATCACTGCTTATTAGCTGATTTCTCCAGCACTACGTGCTCCCACCAGTCGCTGCTCATCCCTTCGCCAGTGCAGTTTGCATCACAGAGAAAGTTATCCTTCATGGTGTCACCCTTGGGTATGTTGGTGGTGGTGGTGCACAGCAGGTAGCACATCTCTAGGAGGCATCTTTCCCGGGTCTCCTTCAAAATTATTGTGCTGCAATGCTACTTCCTGCCAGCTGGTAGATAAACCAGATGAGGACTCTCTACCTTAAGCAGGACAGGAAGGAGAGAACTTACTGCTGCTGTTTGGTCAAAGTATTGCAGGAATGGAAGGCTCCCTGGGTTGGCAGTATCACTGAAAAGCCCTTTCAAGGTGAGGCTGACCGGCACTGCAGAAGCAGTGGACACCCATGACAAGTTGGGCAGCCAGATGGGAGGAAGCAAACAGCCAATGAACAATCCTTTGCATTTGGCAGTCCTTGGGAACCTTTGGAAACTTGGGTCACAAAGGCATACTGTGATCTCTGCTCTCCAGCCCCTAGCTGCAGAGCTAAAGTTGAGAGGGGCCTGTACACCTGTATGATGCTCAAACTATTCAAACTGGAGTAGAATTTGAAGCACTTCAGAAGAACATTTGTCCATACCCACAGCATTAATTTCATTCTACTGATAAGGAAACAGACCAAGAAGCATGACAGCTTGCTCAAGGTAACACAGGAACTCAGTGAGACCACCAGGACTCCACATACTGATCACAATTGGATCTTAGGAACATTTTGTTGAAAGGGTCAATATCAGCCACCTTGGTAATTTAAACACTTTAACAAATCACACTGGATTGGATTTTTTTGTAATGAATAAATAAGTGGCAGCATTTTCAAATCATTCTACCAACCTGTTTGTGATAAGCACCAGTACAAGTATACAGTCAAAATAATTCCCTTCAGATTGTGCCTACGTTTTCCAATAGCTGCCGAGTTTTTTGTAAGATCAATATGCTGTTAGGTTCAAAAAAACCTGTTCAGGAAATTGGGAAGTACAGAACCAGCTAAAACGAAAGGCCGCATACCCTTGGTTTTACAGTAATTTTTGTTTAGTTATGTATGAGGATGGGTGGGGGAAGGCTAGTTTCTGTTAATTCTAAATGAACAATCCAACCACCAGAACCCAGCATAGCCACAAACACTCCTTCCTTTCATGGCATCCATGTTAACAGAAGATACGGACACACATTTGGAACCGTTTCAAAAGAGCATCAGCTATCAATTCAAATTGTCACATGCGGGCAAGTTGGGAACAATACAAATATAGCAAAACTCCTTCAACTTCAAGCCTCCATGAAGCAGGGTTAAAGTTGTAGTGGTTTTGCTACATTCACATTGGAATGCATTTGGAAAACTGATCAACTATTTACAGGATTATATGTTTTTTCCTTGGGATGTAGGCCTAATCCGTGTTCTGCATAAAAAACAAAAAACAACCTGAATAAGTATTTAAGAGTTATAGAACTCCATCTCTTTTAGTAGCAGCCCATATATAAAATGACCAGGCCCTTTTCTTACTTAGATATGCATTCTCTAGAGAAACATAAGGAACGACTGTTGTTTACCGAGTAACTTTGCAAATTAATTTTGCTTACACTATTCTTCTAACAGAAAAACAGACATAATTGGAAGTTTGTTCTGATAAACTATTTTATGGAGAGTAATGTTTACATTTCCGAGACCCAAAGGCCATTAGAAAAGGCGTAGGTATGAAAAGATGTTAAAATTCAGTGGCTCCTCACTGTCATATCCTGTACTATACTCAAACATTTTTGAATGCTAATATTTAATTATACTAAGGCAAAGCAATTGTTCATAAGCACTCTAGATGAATATAATCAAATAAGAATTTTTCTGAAAAACTTAATGTATTAACTGACAGTAACATAATCTAGTTTTGTGGCTTTGCTTCATTAGTAAACAGTTCATCAGGAGACAACTGTGTATGTTATTAACATATTCATAAATATATCCATGTGCTGTAAGCAATCTGGTACAATTTTAATGAAAACAACTGGGAACACCCATCTACTCATTCTGCCCCTTTCCAATCAAGGAAAGCCTTTGACTGGGAACAGCAGATAAACAACTTCAGAGTTGGGGAAAACTAATAAAAAATTAAAATTTCAATGTTTGGGATCTCCTACAAAAAAGCACATTCTCCAAAAAAACACAACTAGTACAAAAAAAAAAGGTCTAGTTAATACTAAATGAACACCAACCCCACCACCTCCAATTTCTTTAAAGTAATTTTTTAAGCATACATTCAATTAATTAGTTTAACACAAGAGGGGAACAGAAAACTATTCTGGCACAGTTAGAGTAGTGATATTGACTGGCCTTTTTGAGAAATGGCCTCTGAACCGAGAGAAGCAGTCTAGAGCAACTTAATTGCTTAAATATTCAAATAATATAGCAAAGAATGTGCACTCTCCTTTGCCAAATGGGGTCAAAAACTATTGAGAAATAGGGCAAAAGAGATCAAAGCAAGTACATAAATTCATCACTTTACCACATCAAATATATTTTTATGCTTGCATTTAGTTTGGCTTATAATTTACTTTCAGTTTTAGTCTGAAGATAAAAATTGAATTATGAATTTGGAGAATGTATAAGAGTAGGAAAAAAGTCTTACTTCAAGAAGCTTCTTATGTGCTTTTTTTTTTTTTTTTTTACATAATTACTCATATTTTGATTTTAATATAACTGCAGAAATAATGCATTTCTGACACAAAACATAAGGCCCTAATAAGATACAGTATCTGCAGATCAATTTTATCATCAGATTTATTTTTTCTATTATTATTATCATTATTATAAAAACTGTCCACTTTTAGGCTGGTTTGGAAGGTATAGTCAAGCTGTAACAGGAGATATGCATCCAATGAAGCCTCATTAGCAAGCACATCCAGAGATGCAAAACAGACCCAAACTTAAAAATCAGAGCAAGGATTCTCAAATTTCAACAGCTTCCTGTAATGCTCTTGCTAATATTCGGTCTGGATATATATCTGTGCGTGCTACATTTCCTTCTTAGGTAATATTTTCAACTACAAGACAATATATTTATAAAAGAATACCTTGAGTGCCAACAATCTCCATATGAAGATGTGCAAGTCCACTGGCAGTTGACAAAGCTAATTTTATCATTCCTTCCACAGTGACTGTATATCTGTTCAGATAATCAAAGAGTGATCCATGCTCATGGTAATCTGACACAAGCCAGAGCTGAGTCCACGTACCATTGTCTGGAAAATAAGATATTTGGAGTAAATACCATAGAACTGTCACTTAAACTGCTCTTATACAAGGATGATTAAATCCACAGTATATTTTACAGCTCAGTGCAATAACATCTTTTTCTTAGGGGTGCACCAATAGAGATTTTGGGGGTCAATACCGATAGCTGATTTTTAAGGAAGCATATTGGCTGATACCCATCCGATTTCTGATACAGTGTGGAGAGCTGTATGCAGCTGGTAAGTCTGTTGTGGTAGAAGGTGTGGGGTGGGGGGGAAGAGAAGGGGTGTGGGGGTCAGATCAACACCCCACACAGTGAAGGAGGGACCAGGGCAGGGGTGTGTGTGTGGGGGAGAGAGGGGGAGGGTTGGAAAAGAAGCTCCTACCACTGCATGTACCCTGGGAGGGCAGGAGGGACATGTGCTCCCGGATCTGCGCCGGGCAGGGTGGGTGGGCTGCAGCAGTGTGCCGGAGCTGGGGCTGCGCTCTTTTCAGCAGGGAATGGGCTTGGGGTGGGTGGCTACAGAGGGGCCTGCAGCCATCCCCACGCATCAGGAAGAGCTGCGGCTGCACCTAGGTGCGTGGTGGCAGTGCTGAGAGCGGGGCTACAGTGAAATTTGGGGTAGCCCCTACTGAGAAGAGCCCAGTGCAGCTCCAACTCCAGCCCACAGTTGCAGCCTGCCCTGTGCAGATCCGGGACACATGCTTGCCTCACTCCCACCCCCACAGGGTACATGCAGCAGTGGGAACTGTCCCCCCCTGAGCTGCGGCTCCGTTCCGCACCTTGCCCTGCCCCGGCTGGGCAGCGCCTGCCCCTGCCCCCTCCCTCTCTCACCATGGGGAGTGTTCATCTGCCTCTCCCCCATGCCCCTTCCACCACAACAGACTTACCAGCTGCACACAGCTCTCCACACTGCTGGGCTCTGCTCTTCACTGGATGCATGCTGTGCTGCAGCTGTGCGCACTCACAGTCATGTGTCAACCAAATTATCAGCCGCATCGGGCTGATTTCCAATACAGTCAATTTTCTTTACATAGCTACAGATCTGATCTCCGACTGATGTAATGGTGCACCTCTACTTTTTATCTGTAATATGTATTCTAAAAATGCCTAAAGGTCTCTCCAAGGGCTGAGGCACCTGCGTAAGACATGGGACAAACAGATGATAGCCCCTACTACAAACTGCTCATACTCTAAGACAAGGTAGAGAAACAGCCAAATAACCCAAAAAAAACTTGCCAGAAGCACAAATTCTTCCTCAGTTTTTTTTCCTTCTCTTTCACATAACTTTTCCAATATCCAGTTGGGAATCAAAATGATTCACCATTTGCTCAGCTGAACTCTCCTCTTTCCATATTTCCTCATTCTTTCTGGGAGACCAGCTACAAATCACTAAGATCATGTGAAGATCTGATATTTTGGTTCTCTGAATCAGTTACTGATGTACAAGTCCCTTGCTCATACCCAGAGGGCAAGCAGCCCACACAGCCCAGCTTGCCATTTTATTCCAAATAATTTTGTTTACTTATGACTACAATAACAATACAAATAGCAGTCCAAATTTTTATTTATTTATTTATTTTTTACACACCCTCTCAGTCTCCACCCCAAGTTGAGATTTGTAATTTGTACCAGAAGACAAAACAAAGAAAATGAAAACAAAAGGTGGCCAAAGCAAAGCAGTGTCCCACAATCCCAACAATAACACTCACTATACAATGAGAATATTTGGAGACTGTGAATGGATTTTCAGAAATGCTGTTCCCTGTTCTGATGGCAGTAGGGTCCAAATCAGAGCAGAGAACAAGGAATAAAGCAATCCAGATCTTTTACTACCACTAAATGGCCCAAGAAATAGAAATAACAATTACTGTATTTCTGGGTGTATAAATTGAGTTTTGAAGCCCAATTTTTCTCTCTTAAAATTTAACCTCAACTTATATACTGTATCACCATCACCTGTGAGAGGTGTCAGACTTAGCTCAACTTATACTGGCCCCTGCACACCCTCACTGTGGGCTGGGCCCAAGGGGGTGCACATGTGCCACAGCATTGCTTGAAGGGGACGGGGCCAGAGCAGTGTTGCCTGGTTGCACCAGTCAAACGCCAAGCCTGGTGCCACTCGCAGGTAGGGCTGTGCTAGCCAAGCACTGAGCCTGGCACCGCTCGCCAAGGATGGGAACAGGGAAGAGGCCAGGCTTGGTGCTCAGCTGGTGTGCGAGCAGCACTGTCTGGGCCATGCCAGCCAAGTGCCATGCCCAGGCCTGTCCACTGTGAATGGCGCTGCTCAACCCAGCTTCACCAGCTAAGTGCAGTACTGTTTGCCGGGGACAGGGCTGGCCTCGCCAATGCTGCTCACAGCAGACAGGGCTAGGCCTGATGCTCGGCTGGAGCAGCCCCATCCTCTGTGAGCAGTGCCAGGCTTGGCGTTTGCTTACCATGGCCCAGCCAGCACCATACCACTTGAGTGCTGAGCCCGGCCCCATCCCCTGAGAATGGCTCTGAGGCACATGCTCACCCCCCTCGGGCGCACGGCCCACAGCGAAGACACGCAGGTGCTGGTATAAGTCAACCCCATATTTTTTATCCAAAACATTAGGTCGACTTATACACCAGACCTATGAAACTCCAAACTTTTTGAATCAGAAAAATGGAGTCAATTTATACACCATGTTAACTTGTATGCGGTGAAATACGGTACTCTGAGATCTATAAACAACAAGCACGAGGAAATACAAATTATTCTGTTGCTTAGCTATCACTGATTTAGAGTACTGGATATGCTTCCCTAACCCCAAAGTTAAGCAATTAAATTTAAGATTATACAGGCTTTTTTCCCCTCTAAAAAAACAACTGAGCATTGATAGCTGGGGCAGGGGAGGGGGGGGAATAGTAGATATACTGTAGGGTAGGGACAAGATTCAATGTGACCTAGACCAATTGGAGGATTGGACCAAAGGAATCTCATGAAGTTCAACAAGGACAATTGCAAGGTCCTGCACTTAGGACGGAACAATCCCATGCACCAGTACAGGCTGGGGGGTGACTGGCTTGGCAGCAGCTCTGCAGAAAAGGACCTGGGGGCAATAAGGCCTCATTGCAAAGAAGGCTAACAGTATATTGGGCTGCATCAGTAGGAGTGTTGCCAGCAGTTAAAGGGAAGTGATTATTTCCCTCTATTCAGCACTGGTGAGGCCACATCTGGAGTAATGTGTCTAGTTTTGGGCTCCCACTACAGAAATTATGTGAATAAACTGGAAAGAGTCCAGGGGAGGACAACAAAAAATGGTGAAGGGGCTGGGGGATATGACTTATGAAGAAAAACTGACGAAACTGGGCTTATTTAGTCCAGAGAAGAGGAGGAGACAGAGGGGATTTAATAGCACCTGAAGGGGGGTTTGAGAAAGGATGGATCTAGATTGTTCTCAGTGGTGGCAGATGACAAAACAATGAGTAACAGTCTCAGGTTGCAGCAAGGGAAGTTTAGGTTAGATATTAGCAGGGCTGACTGGTGCCTCCTGCGTCTGGAAGGGCCACAATTTGTGGGTGGCCCTGAGGGCAGGCCAAAAGCCCCATATCCACTCCTATACTTCTGTGCCCCCTCCCCCCAACACACTGCTGGCCTGTGCAGCAAAATAACTGCCCCACTTTGGGGGGCCAATCTTGTGGGGAGGGGGAGGATGTGCCCTGCATGCCCTCCCTACCAGTCTTCTGTGGATAGTAGGAAAAAAATTGCTCACTAGAAAGGTAGCAAAACACTAGAACAGGTTACCCAGAGAGGTGGTAGAATCTCCATCTTTGGAGGTTTTTAAGACCTGGCTACACAAAGCTTTGGCTGAGGTGATCTAGTTGGGGCTGGTCCTGCTCCGAGTAGGGGGTTGGACTAGATGTCCTCTTGAGGTCCTGTCCAACCCTAATTTTCTATGATTCTAAAACCATGGAAAGATTACTATGACAGGAAATCAGAGCAAGAACCTAGAACTTTCAGTTTTCACTGGAATTTCTCCTCGTTTGACCTAGAAACGTGGCCATCATCACTAAAAATGCTTTTTAAGCAGACAAAGCAATCCTCTCATTCAATTAACTTCCCTGACACATTTTATTATTATAAAAGTCATTCTGTTTAAGGCATCACAAGCATTTTTTAGCACAACATTGCCCTTATTATAGGAAAATCCTGCTTTCTTAAAACTGCCCCTATTTCTTAATTTAGTCCTGTTAATACAAACCTCCCTGTTACTCATAGCAGTGAAGAGTGCTTAGCACTGAGGGCCTGCTGAGGGATGGATAGAAGGGCAAAGGGTCTGTAGCTCTGAATCGTGAATCAGAATGCTTGGTCGATGGAAGTGGCCTTTAGCCCTTGTTCACAAGCACATGGCTTGCTAAATCAGTAATTGGTGTGTGTCTCTGTAATGCACAACTAAAAACAAGTGAAAACTCAATTTCCCCATTACTCATAGCACCAGTTCTTTAAACCAAGAACATTGGTGCACTGTCCTAAATTATTTTATGTAATCCTAAGTATGACAAGCAAGAAAAGCAACCTTTTTTCTCTGAACGTATATGTTAATGAGTAGAACCTCAAAAAGTTTCCATTTCCAAAGGGAGGAGAGGGCGGAGAATATTTCAAGGAGATGCAAGATGCTGCCTACTCTGCCGATACATTACGATCCTATCTTCAGATAAAAGGCCAGACAAGAGATTATAACCTAAGAATCTCTCCTTCCCACAGGGATTTAAAAAGGAGGTTGAGGGGTGAAAGAAAGAGACAATGATATAGAGATAAAAAGCCTAATCCGCATCTGACCACCATTCTCTGCTAGATGAAGTGGAACAAGTAGGATGTTAGGACAGGACCACTACTGATGAACCCAAGGCCCAGTTTAACTGAAACACCACATAAATATTTGGGAGAAAAGATCTTAGAAGGAAACAGAAACCTTAACTATACCCATGATATTATCTGAAACAAGTAATCTCTTCTTGGTGTTAATATCTTGCAGCTAAATACAATCTTACCTACATACCATACTATACAATAATGCAGTGATTTTCAACCAGGATGCCACGGTACTCTGTGGTACACTGAGATGCTTTCGAGGGTGCTAGGGGGTGACACACAACACTAACACTCTTCCATGTGCAAACATGATTCACAAGATAAACCCAGAGATTTCAAATATGAATCTTGTGTGTTAAAAGCATTCTGACCTGCTGTGGTCTTTCTGAGTTCCTTAGAAGAGAAGAAATGGCTCTCGTATTTTTCTAGAAAAAATGGGTGAAAACTAAGAGCTGAAATTTTCCATAGGGTGTCTTGAATCTATTGAGGGGCTGTCTTTACTCTAAAAAGGTTGAAAGCCACAACAATTATGATAAGGCACTTAAAAGGTGAGGTGAAGTGAATTATATTATAGTCTCTAGTCTTTTGTGAAAGTATGTATGTTCCTCACTGTACACACGGAAAAAACACAGATTAAAGAATTTATTTTGGAAAGGTAAGTGGCTCATGAAACAGTGCTATTAGTGCAGGGGTGGGCAAAAATGCACCCTGTGGGCCAGATGTGGCCCGCCAGCCCATTCTATCTGGCCTGCAGGGCCCCTAAAAAAATTTAGAAGATTAATATTTATCTGCCCCTGGCTACCTGTCATGTGGCCCTTGATGGCTTGCCAAAAACTCAGTAGGAGGCCCTCAGCCCAAAATAACTGCCTGTCCCTAGAGGGCATTCAGCATCTTGCAGAACTAGACACTTGTTACAAAAATGTTTGCAACAGACAAATATCCAGACCTCCTGACTCTGAGAACGGCCTCTATCCTTGCCTAGAGAGGAATTACAACTTTCCTCCCCTGTTCTGGATACCAACGTAACATTTCTGAAAAGAAAATAGGCTGTCATTATATAGACTTCTTTAGCTCCCTTCATATTTTTCCCCCCACTGGTTTATTCCCTGCAAGTAAGTAAACAACATGATGGTTTTGTTGCCTTTTCACAAAGAAGAAAGGTGGTCCCAAATAAAGCTAAGTTAGTGTTCACATAAGCTTGAGAGATGGTAAAAATAAACATTTAATCAATATCCAAGTATGTTACTATAATAAAGTAGCGCTTCTCAGCTTTTTTATTTTTAAGGACATAGCCTGAATATCTGTATTAAAACATACGTTTACTAATGGCTACATTTATTATTTTTTGATGCACAGCAAATAACATGTGCAATCCTTCAGGTGAACTCTCAGAACCCAAGCCAGCTGAGGAAAACAAATATCATTAGAATTGTCATTTAATGACATTAAATGTTATTCTAGTCATTAGAATAGGTCTTAGGACCTATTCCACTTAACATTTTTATAAGAGACCTTGATACTGGAATAAAGTTCTCATAACACTTGTAGAAGACAATAAATTGGGAGTTATCATCAATGCAGAAGAGTACCACACTATTAAACAGGAAGATTTAGATGATCTTGGGAAATGAAATGAAGTTTAACAGCATGAAGTACAAAATTATGATCTTGTGCACTTGTGGACTAATAATAAGGACTTCAGCAATAATATGGAGGCACGCAAAATGAAAAAAAAAAATGACGAGGTCAGGGACCTGGGCACACTGGTTGATCACAGGACAGCTAACTCATGAAACACATCCATGGAAAAGGCTAATGCAATCTTAGGTGCATCTACACATGCAATTAATATGAAGCAATAAACTCTGGAGCAGTTCAAGCCAGAGTGAACTGCTCTTGGGTGCAGCGTCTACACATGCGCCTAGAACAGCAGCCACTTGAACCAGGGTGGAGCAGGCCCCAACTGGTTGGGCTGACGATGTGCAATTTATACCCCATCTACATGTGCATTTCAGTGCAGTCAACTACTGTGCCGTAAGACCTATTTTATGACAGTTAATTAGTTTACTGAGCTCTGATACTGGCACATGTGTAGACAATGACCCTTTACTGAGGAACTTATTAGTCTGTTCTGCTTTAAAGTGCACACGTAGATGCATCCAAGATGTATTAGGGCCTACACAGTAGAGACAATTGTACAAGGCATTGGTAAAGGCAGTTTAGAATACTGCACGCAGTTCCAGTCTGCAATGCTAAAAAATACTAAATGAAACTGAAACAAGTTCAAACAAGGGCCATGGAGATGGTTATAACAATGGAGATTTTTTTATGAAAGATGATTAAATGGAGCTTGGCTTCTTTATTTTAGCACAACTAAGATTGACCAGGGATATGGTAACTCTATACATTTGTGGGGGATTATTAAGAAAGGAAAGACCTTTCTATGCTGAACAGCAAGTGGACATAAAATCAACGGGCTATGGTAAAATTTTAACTGGATAGGAGAAGAACATTTCTAACTACAAGAGGAGTGAAGTTTTGGAATGGCCTTCTAAGCAAAATGGTGAGAGTAGGGAAGCTGAATTGTTTAAGAGTTGACTTGAGTTTGTGCAGGGGATGGTACAATAGAAAGGGGGGTTCTGACACATCATTTGCGTGTAATGGAATCATGTGCCTGCAGAAGGTTGGATTACAAAGGCAACTCTTGTAATGTGGAAAAGGTTGGGTAATCCCATGCTGCAGAGCTTTTACTGGTCATAAACTTAGTCAAGAAAGTTACTCACATCAGGAGTGCTACAGGCTTCTTGGAGAAGGGGGGGAAGGTGGGGGGAGAGGCATGGGTTTTCCCCTCCTCTGAGGCACTGGGACATTGGCCACAGCTGGCCTTTATGATTAGAGCATGTTGATGCTCCTGCCAGTGCTAGAATCCCAGAGTAAGCTGTGCTAAGCTTAACCTAAGTAGCAAAGACAAGCTGCAAAGGGTGGCTAAACAGCGGCAGGCCTCAAAGCCGGTGCCTGAACAAAACAGTATGAATCTTTGCAGATTCAGCAAATGCCATCAACATGTCTAACCAAATATTATATTATGACTTCATCTTAAAATAATCAGAAGTAGTATATGGCCAAATGTATTACATGTTATTTTCCTATAACAGACGTATTTTTATTAAAATGCTTAGATGACGTGATAAAGCAGCCGTGTCAGGAAAGACCATAAAGTAGAGCAGGGATGGCCAAAATGTGGGCCAGGAGCCAGATGCGGCCCATAGGCCATTCTAGTGGCCACCCACGGGGCCCCTAAAAAATTTAGAAAATTAATATTAATCTGCCCTGAACTACCTGTCAGGCAGCCCTCGATGGCTTGCCAAAACTCAGTAAGTGGCCATCTTCCCAAAATAATTGCCCACTCCTGAACTAGAGCAAAGTAGTAACAGGTCAGTGTTAAGAAAAGGAGGTAAGAAGCCCTCCCTTCATATTTTCTCAAGCCTTTCAAGCTGACAAAAGACTAGTTCAATCCAGTTCTAAAAGTTTCAGTGAAACAAAGAAATTTAAATAAAACCAAATCAGAGACCACTTATTAGAATATGAAAGCCAGCCCATTATAAATATTAGCCATAGGCTAAAAAAAATGAACCCCCAAACTTGTCCAAAGCTCAGTATACCAACTGAAGTCCCCAGGGACTTAGAAACGGATCTGGCCAGCGGATCTATTTCTTCCCTGAATTCAAAGCTACATAACCATTGTCTTTATTGGTACAAATAAGTCTTTGCTTTTGCATATCCTAATAAAGCTTTTAAGTTGTGACTGGAATGGTCTTACTAGTCAATCTCCTCTCACCCACAGTTTAAATTCAGTGTAACAGGCTCCCTGGTGAAGGGTGGGGAAGCAGGGGTTTTGCTTTCCTCCAAGGACATAGGGTTTTTTGACTAGCGTGCTTTGTTGTTTCAGTGGCCGCTAAAATCCCAGAGGTTCCCGACTGAAGGATCTCGCTCTCCCATTTATAAGCATACTGATTGCCAAATTTGAGGTCAAGAAGGAAGTTTAGCCTCAGATCAGATTGGCAAGGACTGTGAACAATTTTGCCTTTCACTGTAGCATGGGGCATGGTCCTTTTCCTAGGATCTTCTGAGAAAATATATTAACTATGTCCCCCATCTTTGCAGTGTCAGGAGTCCTCTTTGGCAGTGCCTTCTATCCTCTCCTGTTTACCTGTGACATTTTGTAGGTTGTTTTTGAAGTCCAAGTTATTGTTCCTTGTACTTGTAGACAACCATGTAAAGTGTCTGTGAATGGAAGGAACTTGGACTTGATGGCCCTAGAGGCCCCATCTAGCCTTAGCAGTAGTAACATCACAAAATTAGCCCAATAATTTATACTGAATAGTCATGGTAATTTGATACTTAATCTTGAACCATTTTGATTGTTAAGAAATACACTGGTTTTCTCAGTTAGCTATTAGGGGTGTGAGAAATGGGCCATATTAGATTCCAATTTGGATTCAGCTGGAATAGGGGACAGTGATTCGATTAACTGATTTGGATAACTGTCCCCTATTCGATTTGGCTGAATCCGAATCTGAAGATTTGATGCCGATTTAAAGAATCAGTGATTTGGCCATAGACACAGCTTGAAATGTTTTTTCTACGTACCTCGAGGTACCAGGCATGGCTTATGAACACTGCGATGGTGGGGTGGATGAAGCATTCTACAGCAGCATGGGGGGGACATAGGGATGTCCCAGCGCCCTCACTGGCGAACCCGAAGTGAACCGAAAGTACTTCCAGGCCACTTCCAGGTCCACCGCTAAGCACACGGGGGGGGGGGGGGCACCCCCACCCTCCAGCGATCAGCCATGGGGGGACCCCAAGTGCCCCCCAAGACCCAGGAGGCACCAGCTGCTAAGCCGGGAGGTATGGGTGGGGGGCCCAGCACGCTCCCCAGCAGGCCTGGAAGTGGACCAGAAGTGCTTCTTGTCCATCTCTGGGTCTGCTGCCAAGTGTGCTGGGGAGGCCCCCGCGCTCCTGTGGGACACACTCCATCCACCCAACTATTGCAGCATTCATGAGCCACTTGGTACCTTGAGGTATGTAAAAAAAACAAACAAAACATTTAAAGCTGTGTCTATATCCAAATTGCCAAATTGATTCTGAGAGATTAAAGAGTATCCCGATTCAATTCGGTGGCTGAATCTCTGAATTGGGACCTGGTGACTGTCTATAAACTCACTAGGGGGGACCAGAAGGGTTTGGGGGAGACACTGTTTCCCCTAGCACCCCCTGGCATAACAAGGAATAATGGACACAAATTATTGGAGAGTAGGTTTAGATTAGACATCCGCAAGAACTACTTCATAGTTAGGGCGGCTAGGAGCTGGAACCAACTTCCAAGGGAAGTGGTGCTGGCTCCTACCCTGGGGGTCTTTAAGAAGAGGCTTGATGCCTACCTGGCTGGACTCATTTGAGTCCAGTTTTTCTCCCGCCCAGGCGGGGGGGTCAGACTTGAAGATCTACAAGGTCCCTTCCGACCCTACTTCTATGATTCTCCGAATAGGGCAGAATCTCTGCCAAACTGAATTCGGGGACCAAAGCTTCGCACAGCCCTATAAGCTATTAAAATGCTTTAGTACCCAATATAATAAAAATGGTGCTACCTTTGGATTTGAAATACATACAGCAGAAAAGCACCTCAAGTCTCAATATAGAAAATAGGATAGAATGTTACTGCACTAGTTTTTCCTGGTTGGCAAATAGCAAGTAGGAAAAAAGGTTAAAATGGACTAGGGAGAGAGAAGGATCAAGGGGGAGATGGAATCTAACATTATAGAAACCTATTCAGAAATGAGATAATATTCACGTCCTTAATGAAAGAAAAAGCAATTTGTGTCCCTGGCTGTTTCATGCTAACAATATGACTACTCATAACAGAAAGTCCTTGAAATGTGCTTTGCATCCTTGTGTAGGAGAAGTATAGGCTTGGAAGGAACCTTAACAATCATCTAGTCCAATCCCTTGCACAGCTGAAACACTTAAGTGATGTGGCCTTAAAGACACTTTACCATATAGTATAGTTCAGAGATTCTCAACCCAGGTGATGCAAAGTAGGAATTCATAGCATCAAGAACATTCTGTTCTGCTGTGGTCTTTGAGTTCTTTACAATATGAGAATTGCTCTATTATTTTGCTGTCAAAACAACAAGATGAAGTTAAATTGCTGGCATTTTCCAAGTGGTGACTACAGCATCACTGGTAGAATTTAATATATTACATTTAAAGAAAAAAACATGAGGATGAAGCAGAAAAGCACCTCTGTACGAAAATTTATGATCTTACAAGAAAACTGTTTATTTATTTTGTTAAGAAATGAAGTGGGATTCCTAATCAGTTCTGTAACAAATGTAATGTTGGAAGCAAACTTTCAATTTTACAAATATTTCTTATTTGGACAGTCTTGGCTTGCCACAATGGAAGGAGGAACTGGGACTTAAACCGAGATGCAGCTCCCGGTTGTTGTATGGATTTTCTGAACACAGTAGAAAAAAAATCAGAGCAAAGGAATTTACATACTGAGCAGATAACTGAAGAAGTAGACATACATCAGCAACTATACAGCAGAACTGAGCTGACTGGATAAGACAATCCTATTCCAATGTAATGCTTAATTTGCATAGGCAAATTAAAACAACTAGGCAGAATGTTAGCTACGTGATCTTAGATTTGTTTCTATTTTCTAGGTAAATACTACAACAAGTAATATTTATATAATTAAAATAGATTTAATAACACAAATGTAACTGTACCTTTTATTTAGATTTGTAGAAATAAGAGTGTCATAAATATCAAAGAGGAAATACCCAAATGCGGACATTTACATTTTTTATTCCCATGTAAATAAATATATTCAGTCATTAAATAGTGAAAAGTTATTAAAAAAAATTAAAAACTTCACTTACCTTTATTGTCTGCAGCTATAAATCCAAGAATGTTTTCATGACGTAGCATAACAGTTTGATAAATTTCTGCCTCACGAAACCATGAGCGTTCTTCCCTTGAAGAAAATATTTTCACTGCTACTTCTTCTCCTCTCCATTTTCCTCGCCAGACTTCTCCAAAGCGACCTTTTCCAATGCTTTCTTGAAGTACTATGGTTCTCGCAATTGTTCTTTGAACAAGTAAGGGAAGACCTACAATATTTCAGATTAAAGAGTTAGTTGAAAATATTCATTGCTTATGAAGCCAGGTTTACTGATGAAAAGTGCTACAAGAGCTAAGCTTAACACATGCCCTCTCTAACCACTACTTTTAGAATTCATATGAAATAAACTCCTAATTTGCTTTTGGAGATTCAAAACAGCTTCTTACATATTCATCTATATGTCTGATAACCCTTAAAAGCCAGTAATGCAACTGCCGGATGTTTAATATTTTACTTTATTCTAAAATTTTCATCTGTAATAAATAAAATGTGAAATTTTAAATTTCCCTTCATTTTCAAGTTATTAAAACTACTACTTCAGTCTGTTGGATTCTTCATTAAATATAACCACCCATGAAAAGACCTAGACATCATCATCATGAACAGCTCAAATGCTGTGAGAAGCAGTAGTAAAACTTTAAATTCCTTTTATATAAATATATATATAAAAACTTAAAAACTGTTGAAAACAAACCCATTATTGAAAAACGAATGCTATCCTTACATTAACTTTGAGTTTAATCTGAACATGCAACTATAGCCTATTTATCTCTGCACTGAAATCTTCTCTATGTTCATCCAGCTTGGGGCTCCTGGTGGTTTTTTTCCAAAAAAGGTATAGCCGTAATAGATGCGCTTTTTTTTTTTTTTTAAACATTTTCCCCATACAACTTTGAAATATAGAGCTGTTCATTATATCAGGGTTTATACTCAAGCTTTCCCTGGCAAACATATAAGCTTTTTCAATGTTTGTAAAGTTTTTACATAGCCCAAATTATCTAATTCTTCTTCAGGAACTTTGTGCCAGTGTTTCAACAGGGTTGTTGTTTACAGCCAAGTGTGGATAACTTCACTGATAGCTTATAAAATGGCACTTTAAGGAAAAGTAAAAAGTTGGTCCAAGGCTCTTTGGTGCAGTTCTACAAGAGGTACCCACCACTGTCTCAGAGATCTTCCAATACCTCAGCAGACTGAAGGAGTGTACCAGACTGAAGTGTGGGCTTTGATCAGACAAAGACTCTCACAAACAGCTAAAGAATTTGGATTCAAAATTTCTCTTTTGATTTTCAAATCTCCCTTGGGAAAGAAATTATTCACTAGAACTTCTATTACTGTTAAACCCTTTTGGTTTTACTGGATAACCTCTACCAATTTGTAAAATTAGTCCACAGTTACCAACAAATATTTACTACCAGACTATCCATGGCAAATACCCAAATATGTCAAACAGCATGTTCACAACTAGTGCCCCAACAAAACACTGCATCAGAGGAGATCTCCCTATCCTAGGGGAAAAGACACATTTTGCAATATACCCATTAGGCTTCCTATACAAACTTTCTAAATCTTGCCTCTATTTTACCTAATGGAAACTCTTAACTTGTTAAACTTTTTACAATGCTAGAATGTACAGTAGTTTTAAAAATCACAACTTCAGAACATTGTTCAACAATTTATCTGGTACAGCCAGCTAACATTCGTACTCACGCCTCAACCATTTGCTCTTACTCATCTATAAAATACTTTCTTTTTAAACTAACCCTTCCCTCTATAACCAGAAAACTTTTATTGTGCTATTCTGCGGGGCTGCCACATTCCAAATTGCCAGCATTAACCACAAGATTTTCCAGTCACATACTACACTGATATTTGGGGGTCTCTAGGGTAGAAACAGACATTTCATGACAGCATATTGGAGCCACCATAAGAATTTTTATGGAGGTAGAAATGGTGAGCCAATAGACATCCCTATCTTTCATCATGCCACATTGGCGGCTGCGACAAGAAGTAGTAATATTATGCTCCATTTTATTCTGGCAGATATCCATTTGCTCCAGGTGCTTGAGGGGCCTCTAGGACATGGGACAGGATCTCCAAAAGCAGAGAAAGCTTGTGCGGGTCCCTAGTGCCTGGGAAATCCCTGGTACCCATGCCTCCATGCCATGCTAGGACCTGCATAATCCAACACCTCCACCCTAGGATCCACACCAACCCATGCTTTATGCATAGGCATGGATCTGTGTAGGGCTGCCCAGGAGCCCCACCTCCACACTGGAACCTGTGGAGACCCATGTCTCTGTGTGAAGTGCAGCTCGAGAGAAGCACACCAAGCAACACCTCTCAAACATGCACTGCACAAACCAAAATTGCCAAATCTAACTGTCACAAGATATGTCCTGCTGTGAAAGCAGCTTTTATCTCTGTTTCTCCTTGCCAACGCTTACTCCAGTGATTCTCAATGAGGGTACCACACAAGGTACAAGGAGATAAGCATAGATTTCATAGACATTAGCTGGAAGGGACCTCAGAAGATCATCAAGTGCAGCCCCCCGCCCAAAGGGCAGGAAGTCAGCTGGGGTCACAGGATCCCAGCAAGATAAGCATCCAATTTTTTCTTGAAGGTGTTCAATGTAGGTGTTTGAACCACCTCCGATGGCAGGCTATTCCAGACGTGGGGGCTCGGACAGTAAAGAAATTCTTCCTTACATCCAGCCTGAAATGGTCTTGCAGTAGTTTATAACCATTCGACCTCGTCATCCCTTGGGGTGCTCTGGTGAACAACCGTTCCGTCGATATTAGTGGTCACCCCCGATAAGCTTATAGATTCGGTCTTGGTCCTGGCCTGGCTAATCTCCTAGCCCCACTGCCCAGTCCCTCAACAATGAAACAAGCACTGTAAAATATAAAATAGATATTTTAATTAGATGCCACTTAAGGTCACAAAAGATATGGAGGGGTACATCAGGTCCAGTATGGTTGAAAACTACTGGTCTACCCTTTAGATGCAGTATAAGAAACCAGACAGCCTACTACAGCTTGCAGGATCTAATCCAATCCTGTTAAGAGATACATATCCTTTACACAAATAATGTACAGACCATTCAAAATCTAGTGCTGCCTTTTCTTTCTTAACCAAAACTAAAAGTAAGGTCCAAAAACTGAATAAAGGATTTTTTTGCTTTTTTGATGCATTTTCCTCACCAGCTAGTGAACAGCAAGGAGGTTGTTTAGTGGAGCAGTTTTCCACACTTACCTGTTTAGTGCTAGATTAGTGCAATAAAACCAACATCTCTGATAAAAACTGGTGTTCTCTCCATTTAAGCAGAAGAATTTTAAATGGTTCTGTAGTTCCACATTTAAATATTTTGGTGCAGAGTGGCATATATGCACAGAACTCTGGTAGCTCAGTTTTGCCTGCTTCTTCCATGATTCTTTTCTTTATTAACACAGTACTTATATTGGTGTTGTGAGCCAGTGGCTCATAATTTTGCAACTACAACTATCTTTACTAGTATCCAACTGTTAAAAGCATTAGCAAAAGGAATATGTTCCTGGAGGGTTGCCAACTACAGCAATTTACAGACAGTGCATAAGGGGCTAAAAATGCTTGTCCACAGAGTCCACAAAAAAAAAAAAAAAAAAAAGGAGCTAGCCATAAAAAAAGGAAGAAGAAAACATGAGCTTGACTGAAGATCCATCATTAGAATGGGACTGGATGCAAGCAACACTGACAAGCAGACAGAACAGCATCACCTTGTATCTGAACAGGAGCACAGCTCAGTGCTTTGTTGGGATTTTTAGCCCAGGTGACCCTCCACAGCTCCCCACCTCCTGCCCTTCCAGGAACATGCAGACACTATCTTCCTGCCCTCCCTTTAATAGTCATTTGTGTTGAAGGTGAGCAGTCTGGGACACTGGACAGTCAAAGAAGGGGGCAGTGTAGCTGGGACAGAACTGTAGGACCAGGAGTGGGAAATTACTATTGCAACTGTAAGGGGCACATTAGAGATCTTGGCATAAGTGTCTCTACCTCACATATATACTCCATTATACAAAGACTGGAATTGCATACTGGTGCTGTAAGTATGGACGTGAGTAACAGAAATTTTGGGTTAAGCTGCAAAAGTGTGGCTAGGAGCAGGAGGCCTCAAAAGCCTGTTTTTAAGGTCTCCTCTACACATTACAGTTTTGCCAAGATTACCATGTTAATAGCAAAATAAATAAGAAGGGTGGTAAGAAATGGAAAACAAGCCATAAAAATGTCTACGTAAATTGTTTGCCTAGTGCCTAAAATTTAATGTGTAACCAGTAGCCAAGAGCTCAGTGTCTGCCCAGACAGATGCTGCAGGTAGGGAAAGCCAAAGGGCTTCCCCAGCTGGGGACTTTAAATCCCAAGCTGAACAAACCCTGGCCAGGCAGCCCAGCATGAGAGAGAAGAGTCAGTGCTTAAAAGGAAAAAAAAAAAGAGAGAGGGGGGCAAAAATGCTCCTGGCTGGCTGGATCTGGGGACTAAAAACAGGTGCTAAAACAAGCTGCAATGTGCCCCCCCAACAGGCTGACAATCAGGCAACCAGCCTGAAACTTGTCAGTTCAGGGGGAGCCCAGGATCACGATCCCAACACCAAAATCATACACCTTGCCACACATATGTAGTACGGTAGGATGCACAATTGTATCAGGGACCAAATCCCCTTAAATGAACAACTGCCAGGGGCCTGAGTGACCACAACATGAGCATTTGAGGACAATTACCTTGGTCAGCAAAGAAGAGAAAGCCATTAACATGTCCATCTGAACCAGATCAGATTAAACAGAGCCCAAAGCCTTTAAATTAGATAATCCAAATACTATATCATGTTTTATACATGTTAATAGGAATACTTGATGTAATCACATGCATTAGAGGTAGTTTGAATAGATGTACGCATGTTAGGTTTCTTAGGTTGCTTAGAAGAAAAGAAAAAAACTATACCAGAAGAAAGCACCCTTGTCAATGAAAACCATAATTGAGTTAACCAAACTAAACTGATGGAACTGAACATTCCACCCTGGTGAAGAAAAGAGTTAAGGAATCCTTCCTTCCAGATGTGTAAATGTCACAGAAACAAATGCCAACTAAGTGATGTTTTCCATATCATAGAACTGGTTCTATCAAGCCCCAAAAGTTTCAGTGAAACAAAGAAATTTGAATATAGCCGATCAAAATATAGATAAATGCATATAATTAATGACTGCATATCTGTGGTTGTAAACCTGGGGAGTTTGGGGAATAAGGTACTTGAGTTGTTGGAGAAACTGAACAACTAAACAAAAGCTCAGACATCCGGGGGGTCCAGCCTACACCCATCCTCCAATGTGTGAATATATTTTTGCATTTCCATTGCCCGATCTGAATGCTAATTTGTCTTTCTAATACAGGAATTCTCTTGATAAGAGACAGGCATGCACAATCTTTATTCCAGGGCCCCATCTGACAAAGTAAGCTCCCTTTATACTAATTTGGGGATAGACAGCTTCCCTTCACAATGGTTGACAGTATTGATACTTCAATGTACGATCACAAACAGAAGAATTGAGAGACAGGTTAAAACAATTTTTAGTTGCTATTCTTAGTTCTGTGTACTTCTGTACTTTTCATTTCCTTGATAACCCTGCTTATGTTATGCAGGTTCAGCTATAGTTACATTCTACTGTGGTAACTGTATTCCTTCTTTGTATACCCTCATTAGTATACAGGTTAGGAGGACTACTTGTGCCTCTTTTACTGTTTGCGTGCCAAGGTTTTAATGTTTGTGGGTAACTTTTGGCTTGTATGGGGTGATAGAGATCCCAAACAGCAGCCTTGGGAAAGTCTCCCTTCCCAAAGGACCAGGCTAGGTGGTAGCTCTTGTTTTAGGGTAACTTAATTATTAACATTTTTCCCACCCAAGAGAAAAGGTATTTCAATGATCTGCTTCTCTTAATTTGATTATTGCTATTTCCCATGTTTTACTAACCAATACCTCATATTTTCTTATTCAATGCTGTCATGAAGCAAATTAGAGCCCCTTTTCCATAATATATATTATTAGGCACAGAGCTATGCCTAAAGGGCCTTCTAACAATCAGTTTTCACCTTCAGCAACAACAGGTGAGGCTTTTCTTGGTTTATCACTAAAAAGTCCTGCACATTGGAAGGCTGTTAGGAACTCGTTCTATCCATACTCTCAGACACTTATTTGAGCTATGAAGTTAATGAGCCAAATAAGACCCCAAGGGAAATTTTCTTCTTAAAGATAAGGATTTTGCATTATTTGAAGTGAGACAATCCAACCCAATGTTTCTATAACAGGGTGCCAGGTGAGAGAAAATAAGCAGATAAGCATGGGCTCAGGTTTGTCCCTACCTGGCCTGTCTCCCACCCCAACTGCCTGCCCCTTCGGCAAGGAGGTATGCACTTTTATATATATGTTAGTTCTTGAAACTGGGTGCCACTCAATTCAGAAAAGTTTTGGAGGGGTGACTTGAGTACAGCGAGGTTAAGAATCACTGATCTAACCTGTCCCATCCAGGCCAGTTTTGTGCTTGGGTTTTGTACAAGCACAAAACCCAAGTTCCCTGGCTAGTACAATTCTACATGCAGGAAGATGGCTTATTCTGTGGTTGCTGGAACTTTACTTTCCTTCTCAGGTAATGTCTTAGTTCTCAAAAATCTTTGTCCCCAGCTCATCTCTTTCTGCAAGAAAAGTTAACCAGAATTTTCTTGTACTGCCTCCATTTCCATTTAATGGAAGCACTTCTGGTTCACAGCAGTCAAGCTTCTAGTCACTTAATCTCTCATTGCTCTAGATTGGGAGTAAAGTTTGCATCTGAATTTCTTAATTTGTCTGAGTACTCTACAGCTGCTGTTTCAGGTGTTTCCATCCCAATCCAGTAAGTCACTGTTATGCCTTCATAGAAGTTCTCCCAATGCTGCTACTGTTCTTTTTCTGAAGCCCCCAACTCCTATTTTAACTCATTTTGTTTCCTTTTGGTCATCTTTGAATTCTGCTAGCTAATCCATTATATGTTGTACCTTTACTCAAGAAAAATACTAATCCTCTCTCCTTGGGAACAGAACACACTTGCAAAACACCACTACAACCCATTCTGATGTGAGCTAGTTAGATTTTCAGGGTCTTACGGGATGCTTTTATGATGGAAAAAAATCAATTATAGTCATGTATTTCTGTGATGCCATTCTACATACTTTGTGAAGCAAGAAAGTCCAGTTTTTCTGAACGCAGAAATCAAAGACTTTTTTTTTTGTTTGCTTTTACTGATGCTTCCAATCCTTTTCAGGAGAACACTTACCCAAAATGTTCAGTCATGCTAACAGGATTTTTCTTGCTATGTCTAGAACTTATTTTGCTCTTTCTGTGACATTTCTTGCTACTTCTCTCACAAAAACAAACAGCTACAATCAGATAAATCCACAAAAAGCTTAGTTTTCTGACTGACCCTGCATAATCCATATATTGGGCAGTAGTTCTGCTCATCTACAAAAAGGAGACAAGCTTTCTCATATTTATCCTGACAGGCAGGTAAAAATTAAACCTTTTTCAAACTTGTGGATATAACCCACAAGCCCCACACACAAGGCCCAGTTACCAACTATAATTCTGAGACAATGGCAAGAGGGATCATGATAAGAAAGGTATACAAGATTATCGACAGTGCAAGAGCAAAGCAATAATATTCTTAAATTGTTGCCCTGCAAATATTTAATGTGTGGCACTCATAGCCACAAGACAGTGATGCCAAAATCCTAGTAAGACAAGAGCATTTGATGTATGCATAATAAAGACATAATCTAGATCTATTAGATAGGTTATGAATATTTTTATAAGGAATTTCTTCTCTCATCCTTAGGGCAAAAGACAAACACTGATCAAGGTTAAGAAGCAGACTTTCCTAAGGACAAGTTATTCCATATTTCTAAAGAAGATTTTTTTTTTGCACCTCTTTAGCATCTGTTTCTGGCCACTGCTCAAACAGAACACTGGAGTAGATATTCCATGAGTCGGTTCAATGTGGCAATTCCTATGCTTTTATGACTAAACTGTTTTCCTGTCACTCTTCTTAAAGATCTATCTGCAAGTATGAAAAGAACTCAAGAGGTCTCTTCATTTGCATCTGGAGACAAAGGGTATTCAAGTATCTCTCTCCTGGCAACCATCCCTGGCCTTTCCAGAGCTACATTTGGCACTAGAATTTCTACTCTATGAGCAGATCAATTCATGGGCAGTCTCATAAGTGAGCCTCTGCCATTCCAGAGACCTCTGTAAAAGTACAAAGTCGAAGAACAGAGTAAGGACAGATAAGAAAGCAGAAAGAGGGATTACTAAACAGCCAACATATCAACAAAGGCAAGATCAAGAAGAATCTTTGTGGCTTTCTTTGCAAATTCTGTACTTCTCAGCCTATGTGCTATTTCCCTAGCAGTGCCAATCACAGATTCGGTTTTATTTTTGAAAAGCTTACTACAAAACTTCTTGATACCCATCTTGACCTATCTAAAGCTTGTAGCTTCAGACAGAGGAATCAACTTTGTGACCTTAATATTGTTTTTAAACAGAATATATTATAAAGTTTACATAAACTATTTGCAATTATATTTGATGCATTTTTATCTGTTATAAAGGTTTAAGTGTATAAAATAAGTACATCTATATTGTAACTTCATGAAGGCTGCTTGAACAACTTGAATGGTAGTTCCATTCACTGTGTTCCCAAAGTGGATGTACTGTTCCCCTCTGTTACAAAAGAAGCATCATATATGGCCTCCCCTGGAATCTGGGGCACGGCTAATGGTGGGCAGTGTCTGTTACAAAATCCGGACCCCAGTGGGCATGCCCTCAGTGGCAGGGGAGCAAGCAAGACTTGTGCTAACGCAGCTGCAATCACCCTCTGGCCACTTGTGCCACATCTGCCACAGCAAGCAGCTTGGACTAGGGCAGCCTGTTCTATTACCATCACTGCTGCCATGGTTGTTGCCACTGGCCCCACAGTTCCAGCCCATCAAGGAGCCCCCACGGTATGCACCTACACCAGGGCATGGGAAGAGCTTGATACCCCTGTCCTACAGCTATAAGGAGATTTGACAGAAAAGACTAAAGAAAGGAAAGCCATGAGGGAAAGTGCTGCAAGCTCCTACAACTTTGGGTATTCTAGTATTTCCCCATGTATTTGCAGGAATCAGCTAAACTAGAGGTAGCATAGGCAATAATTTCTTCTAAAATTCTCTAGTGTTGACAAAAAAGAAGTCACAAATAGTCTTTAAATACTGAGTGAACTTAGAATCAATCTTTAAGTTTCCAGGACTTAACTCTTTTTGCTCCCTTACCCATTCATCCTCAAACAGTATGTACTTACACAAATCTTAATGATTATAGATAGGGCTCTGAGAAAATTGCGCATTTCTTGTAAAAAAATTGTGGCACGTGCACAGGTAAAGTATCATTTTTCACAGAATATTCACGGAACTAACACTGATCTTGGCAAATGGGTCCTGGTAGTTCCGTGAATATTCTGTGAAAAATGATACTTTACCTGTGCATGTGTGGCAGGCAGGAACACAGTCAGAAGCAGCGGAAGGCCAGGGCTAAAGGAGCTTAGTCCCCTCAAACATGGAGCAGTGCAGAGGGCTGCAGGGCAGCTTGGGCATGGACTCCAAGCAGCTGCAGCAGGAGAGAGAGAGGCATGCACAGACAGACACAAAGCCTGCATGCAGCCAGGATTGCAACCAAACAGTGTGCAGAGCACTGCCCACTACAGCAGGTAAGTCAGAAAAGGGTCAAGGGCGTGGTGGGGGGCAGACCAAGGTCCCAACATCAATACAGGGAGTGGAGCAGAGGTAGGGTCTGGGGTGAGTGGGGCCCTGGGGTGGGTGGTAAGACACTTGGAGCCTGAGAAGCTTATCCAGGGGTGCGGGGGAGGGTGTTCCACTGTTGTGCACACCTCGGGAGAGGCAAGGGGTGCACATGCCCCTTGGATCTGTGTGCAGGGTGGAGCAGAGGTGGGCTGCCACTGCAGGCTTGGCTCTGTGCTCTGCTGCAGCCCCAGGAGCTGGCTCTGGTATCTAGTGGCAGTAGGCTCATGGCATTGTGCACCACACCTGGCTCCCGGGGCAGCAGCAGTAAGGCGCAGGGCCCAGCCCTCATCCGCAGCCGACCTTTACTCCATCCCACACAGATCCAGAGGGCATGTGCCCCACGGGCCTCTCCCGAGGTGTGTGCAGCAGCAGGAGCCCCCCACATCGCTGGATAAGCTGCCCGGGCTCCGAGCATCCCCACTACCTGCCCTAGGGCCCCACTCACCCCAGCTCCTGCCCTATTCCCTCCCTCACTGCGAGGGCGTCGATAGTCCCCCCCATGCACCTTCCCCGACTCACCTGCTGTGGTGGGCAGTCCCTGCACACTGTGTGGCTACAATACTGGCTGTGTGCAGGCTCCGTGTTTGTTTGTACACACTGCTCCTCCCCCTGCTGCAGCTGTCCAGAGCTCAAGCTCAGGCTGCCCAGCAGCCCTCTGCGCTGCCCTGCATTTGAGGGGGATAAGCCCCATTAGCCCCAGCCTTCTGCCGCCTATGCTTGCGACCCTTAGAAAAAAAATCACAGCATGGGGCAAATTTCATGGTTTCTGCACAGTCCACAAAATCATGATTTTCTCAGGGCTCTATTATAGAGCATAATACTTTTGATCCAATGCGTATGAACTACATCTAGATGGCGACTCATCAAGCTTTTTACATGGGAAATTCTTTTTAATGTCTACTTTTTCTCTACTGTTTGAACCTTCTAACAAATGTGAAAAATACTTCTAGACAGATATTATCCTTTTCCATCTAACAAACTTTCCCTCTATGTTTTAAAAGGAGTTCAACAAGGCTCTTATCTCCATAGAATATCTTAGACTAAATCTTTGTTTTGAAATAAGGCTAGAATTTTGAATAGTATTGATCTCACTCTCTCTAGGTACCATATCCAAACAGGACTTTGGTGACCATAGTCTTCCGCAGATCTCTTCTCTTTGGGGCATACAGAATTTCCAGTGTCGATGCATTAGACTCTTGATATAAGTCAACCTCTGTCTTCCGTGATCTCTCCGTCACTCAATCATTCCCATTATAACCAGACTTTCAATTTCCTCTTTCCTCATAACATGCTCAAGAAACTCTTGTCTCTTTCTGATGTTAACAACAGCTTCCTCCTGCAGCCTGATCTTAACAAAATATCTTCATTTGAAGTGTGACTAGTCTGAATTTACCTTCAAGATGCACCTTAAGAACCACATCTATGGGCCAATGAGAGGCAAAGCGCTGCTTGACCTGGTACTGGCTACGGCGGACGACCTAATCGGGGACCCAGTGATTGGTGGTAAGTTGAGTGACAGCGACCACGAGCTGATCACCTTCACCATCCGCCGTAAAGCTAGCAAGTCAGTCAGCAACACAGAAGTCCCTGACTTCAGAAAAGCCGACTTTGATAAGCTCAAGAGGCTAGTCGGTCAGGCCCTCAGGGACCATGACCCCAGGGA
>NW_017728886.1:100129104-100149831 GCF_001723895.1 Crocodylus porosus | reverse complement strand
CAAGATCATCAGATCCAGCCCCCTGCCCAAGGGGCAGGAAGTCAGCTGTGGTCAGATGACTCCAGGAAGATAAGCATCCAAGCCTTTCTTAAAGGTAGTTATTGTAGAATATTCAACAATTCCAGTCTACTTTACAGTAACTTACTCATATGCCCATGTCCGCAAGCTTCGCTTGAGCAGACCTACCTCTATGTAGAAAGTAGCATGGAAATTCAGTTGAGTGCAACCTTGACCCCTCTCCTGGAAAAGGGTGTCAAGATGTTTCAGTCTAACTCAAAATAATATAGTAACAAGCTATATTGGACTTCATTTGACCAAAACAAAAACAAAATAAAAACACAAGCAACCAACAAAAAACTCCACATACAGCTATTCAGCAGTCTAATTATTCTGTTGGCATGTATAGGATTTCTTGTGGATACAGAATTATTAGGGGTGGACCAGCAAAGATCTTTTGGGCAGATACCAATGGCCAATTATTAACATGCCATAGCAGCTGATACCAATTTGATTGCCAATATGCAGCCGAGCAGCGCCTGGCTGGCAAGTCTGTTTGGGGGGTGGGAAGGAGCAAGAAGGGTAGATCGAGGCCTCCATGGTAAGGGAGGGAGTGAGGCAGGAGCTACCCAGCCAGGGCATGGTGGGGTTCAGGACAGAGCCATCAGTGACTAGTCTGGGGGATGTGGGGGGACAACAACTCCCACCACTGCGTGCACCCCCAGAGGAGGCATAGGGAGCATGTACCCCCCCCCACCCCAATCTGTGTGCAGGGCAAAGGTGGGCTGCCACTGCGGGTGGCACTAGGCTTTTCCCAGCGGGGGGTGGGGGAGTGGGAAGTGGATTGGGCTGGGGCTGTGCTCAAGGCGGACAGTTGCAGTGCTGGGAGGGGGGCCCTATGGGGTGGGCTACAGCCACCCCAAAATTAACTATAGCCCTCCCAAACTCACCCCCCTCCCAGCACCACCTGCCCTGAGCGCAGCCCTGGCCCATACCCCCCTCTGCCCAGGAAGAGCCCAGCCCCATCCCCAGCCTCAGCCCACAGTAGCAGCCCGCCCTCACCCCTTGCACAGATCTGGGGGGGGGGGCACATGCCCCCATGCCTCCCCAGGGGTGTATGCAGCGGTGGGAGCCACCACCACATCATCACCCCTGGACAAGCCACTCGCAGCTCCATCCCATGCCCCACTCCTTCCTTCACCGCGGGGGCCCTCGATCTGCCCATTCCACACCCCTTCCCTCTACATGCACGGAGCATCGATAGGTGATGTTAACGGCCACAATTGGCCAAAAAAAGCTGATTGCCAATAACGTCAATTTTCCTTTTATCAGTGTCGATACAATATGGGCCAATGTATTAGTGCACCTCTAGGAATTACATGCCATAGGAACAACTCTATAAAGTACAGAATTTTAACTATGCATTTTGAGATCATAAAAGACACAGGAGAGTTTTAATTAAATATGGTGCCTTACACTGCAGTTCATTTCTTAGCTATACCGAAGTTAAATAAATGTCATGAACGATATATCATATTTACTTGATTCAAGGATAAGTCTCCCCTCCTCATTTAACTCCTGCCTCCAATACTGCCTGCCCCATCTGCTCTGCCCAATGCCTCCCTCCCCCTCCACTGCGTATCACTACTACTATCCCACTGCCTGCTCCCTTACTGCCTCTCGCCCACTGCTGCTCTCCCTGCTGTAGCAGTGGGAGAAATGAATTTAAGACGACCCTCTAATAACATACAGAAAATAACAACAAATTTATAAGTTTCCCATGTATAGAATCTAATTATTGGAGGGTCATCTTAAATTCAAACTCGTCTTGGGTCCAAGTAAATACAGTATTGCTTTGTGTCACAGAACATTAGGCTTGGAACGGAGCTCAGGAGGTCATCTCAAGGCAGGACCATCCCCAGCCAGATCATTCCAGACAGGGCTTTGTCAAGCTGGGCCTTAAAAATCTCCAAGGATAGAAATCCCATCACCTCTCTAAGTAACTCTTTCCAGTGCTTCACTACCCTCCTAGTGAGAAAGTTTTTCCTTACTATCCAACCTAAACCCCTCTTGCTGGAACTTGAGATCACTGCTACTTGTTTTGTCATCTTCTACTACTGAGAACAATCGAGCTCCATCTTCTTTGGAACTACCCTTCAGGTAGTTAAAAGCTGCTATCAAATCCTCCCTCAGCCTTTTCTGCAGACTAAATAAGCCCAGTTCCCTCAGCCTCTCCTCAGAAGTCAAGTGTCCCAGCCCCCTAACTGTTTTCACTGCCCTCTGCTGGACTCTCTCCAACTTGCCCACAACCTTTCTGTACTGGGGGGGCCCAAAACTGAACACAGTACTCCAGATGTCGCCTCACCAGTGCAGAACGGGTGGAATAATTATTTCCATTGATCTGCTGGCAACACTCCTAAAAACGCAGCCCAGTACGCTGTTAGCCTTCTTGGCAACAAGAGCATACTGCTGGCTCATATTCAGCTTACTGTCCACTGCAATCCCCAGGTCCTTTCCTGCAGAACTGCTTCTTAGCTAGTTGGTCCCCAGCACATAGTAGTGCATGGGATTTTTCTGCCCCAAGGGCTGGACTTCGCATTTGTTCTTACTGAACCTCATGAGATTTCTTTTGGTCCAATCCCGCAAGTTGTCTAGGTCACTCTGAATCTACTCTTCACTGTACCTACTACACCCCCTGCCAGCTTGGTATCATCCACAGACCTGATCTGGAAAATGTGATGGGATTGCGCCCTAACCGTTAATGAAAATACTGAACAAAGCCAGCCGCAGGATCAACCCCTGGGGCACTCAAATTCATAGCTGTTAGGGGATGGAAGGGATCTTACTAGATCATTGGGTCCGGCTCCCCTGCACTTAGGCAGGAAAGACTGCTGGGATCAGATGACCCCAGCAAGATGGGCATCAAGGAGCTTTTTAAAGATTGCCAGGGTGGATGACTGTACCACCACTGGGGGGCGTCTGTTCCAAGCCCTTGGTACTCAACTTGTAAAGAAGTTTTTCTTTATGTCTAGCTTGAAGCAATCCTCTAATCAGCTTGTGGCCATTATTTCTTGTCCTCCCTTGGGGGGCCTTGGTAAACAGATGGTCCCCCAGACCCTGACGCACACCCTTGATGTACGAATATGATCTGGAATCAAACAGAATCCAGTGCTTACAGGCTGCCAACGAGTCCCCTCTGAGTCTTTTCTTCTCCAGGCTGAACAGTTTCATGTCTTTCAGCCTTTCCTCACATGACCTGGTCTCTAGGCCTCTAATTATGTGCATAGCCTTCCTTTGGACTCTCTCAAGCTTTTCCACATCCTTCCTGAAGTGCAGCACCCAGAACTGGACAAAGTGGATACCATTGGGTACCATCTGCCAATCAGATCTTGAGCCACTGAATACTACCCATTCAGCCTGACAATCCAGCCAGCTTTCTATCTACTTTACTTACAGTCCAACCATCCAACCCATACTTCCTCAGTGTGCTTGCATAAATGCTGTGGAAGATCATATCCAAAGCCCTGCTAAAGTCAAGGTATATCATGTCCACTTCTTTCTCCCCATCCACAGAGCCAGTCATCTCATCATAGAAGGCAATAAGGTCAGTCAGGCATGACTTGCCCTTGGTGGATCCATGTTCCCGATTGCTTTCTTCTCCTCCAAGTGCTTCGAAAGGAACTCCTTGAGGACCAGCTCCATGATTTTTCTGGGAACTGAGGTGAGGCTGACTAGTCTGTAGTTCCCCATCAGCCTCACCACAGTCAGTCCCCATGTGGAACACTAGCTCAAGGTCTCATATGAATTCCTACTGAGGAAGTGGATCACACCAAACATCTACAACCACTATTAGCAACCTTGTTAGGATTACATCAGTAGCAGCTAATGACTAGATAAGCACAGATACTGCTACCCTCATTCCCTAGGAAGGATCCCCCTCTTTAAGCCAGAATTGAGAAACCAATGTGCTGGAAATGCTGCCCTACAGCTTTTCACATCATGTCTGTTCTGTAAATAAGAGATTTTTGTGAGAATTGTTAATGCAGTACCTTTTACAAGGAATAAGGTCACAAGTGCCATGTAAAATTCAGAATACTTTAGATTATGACAGTTTTAAATACAAGTCAAATTTCAAATGTAAATTTTAACTTTTATTTAACTAAACCATATAAACATAGATGCATATACTCTATAAAGGAATTAGAAGCAGTTAATCTTTCAGTAATATTCAGTAAAGCCTTCAGACAAGATATTGAAGAAATCTAAACTTAACAGAGGAAACCATCCGTGTACAAGCATGCTCTCAAAGTAATACACAACCATGATCCAATTTAACCTTTTTAAAAATATTTTTACTATATACCTTAAATGAGAAGAAAAAGCTGTTTTCTAATCAAATGCATTCTCTCCAATTATGCAAGCTTAGTCATTCTAAATAAGACCACTGCCTTTCCTTTTTCATGTCCTTGCAACAAGGTATTTAGCAGAATTCACAGATTCGTTGGCATCCGACAGGGCTGTGCCATAAGCGCTTTTGCTGTGGCCCAATATGACCATTAATAATCTACAGAACCATCTAAATCTTCACCCTCAAAAAATTAAATCTGAAAACTTCAGTCTAATTACAGATGACATAGCCCAAGTTACTTATGTGCAAGTCTACAGAAGGGTGACCTCTCCGCTACATATTCCATTGCAAAGTTTAACTCGATTTTACTTGGCTTTTGGGAGGAAAAAAATGCTTAATCAACTAAAGTAAGTATTTTAAAAACAAATGTAACATTCTGAATTCATTACCTGACCCAGAGCCTGAAGTAGTCATATCATAAATTAAGTCTTTTAAAGTAGTTCCTTCTGATATAAAGGGACGATCCAATGAGGGATCTTCTTCACTTGGTACACGATGGTGAATGATAGTACGATTATGGCAGATATACAGAATTAACATTAATGAAATGCAAACAAAGCATACTGGTCCAGCAATGACAGCAGCCAATTCCACAGGTCCTAGACTAGACGCAGGTTTTCCTGGAGTAGGGCCTAAACGTGGGGGTTTAAAAAAAAGTGTTACTGTTTAATAACAGCAAGTTAGATCCAAGATAAAGAAAGAAAGAATCACCAACACACATACAGATTGGAAGATGACCTTCTAAGCAGCACAGTGGCAGAAAGGGATATTGGAGTCATAAGAGACTCCAAGATGAACACGAGTCATCAATATGACAAAGTGATAAGTAAAGCTAACTACACTCTATCATGCATTAGCAGGTGCATCACAAATAGGTCTAAGGAGGTGATATGTCCCCTCTATGTGGCATTGATAAGGCTGCAGCTGGAGTACTGCATCCAGTTTTGGGCATCACACTTCAAGAAAGATGTGGATAACCTTGAGAGGGTCCAGAGGAGGGCTACTCATATGGTTAGGGGCCTGCATGTTAAGGCCCTACGAGGAGAGATAGAGGGACCTGGATCTCTTCAGCCTCCGGAAGAGAAGGCCAAAAGGTGATCTCGTGGCCATCTACAAATTCATGGGGGCAGGAGGGGCAGCAAGGAATAGGAGATACTCCATTTATCAGGGCTCCCCTTAGGGTAACTAGAAACAATGGTCACAAACTGATAGAGAGTAGATTTAAATTGGACATGAGGAAGAACTTATTCACAGTAAGGGTTACCAGAATCTGGAATGGGCTTCCAAGGCAGGTGGTGCTCTCCCCTATCCTGGAGGTCTTTAAGAGGAGGTTAGACAAGCACCTGGCTGGGGTCATCTGACCCCAGCGCTCTTTGTTGCCCAGGGTAGGGAGTCAGACTCGATGACCTACTGAGGTCCCTTCCAACCCTAAAAATCTATAAAGGGTTTATTTTAATGCTAGTGGCAGTATATTTTATTTTATACTGGTTCTTGTGTGCTTTTGACATATTTATTTTAGCAAGATTTTTTTTTTTTTTTTTTTTTTTTGAGTCCAGACTGTTGCAGGTCTCCAAAACTCAACAGTATATCATGCAGACAAAAACATTTTTATTCAGTTAGAAAAATATATACATATAGTTAATGCAAGCAACTTGGCATTATGATGCAAAGAATTTTTAAAAATCTTAATAGCATTTAATAGTATTTTTATTTCTTGATCTAAAACTTCAGAATGATATTCATTAAGTCTAATATATGTCTTTAACGTCCATTCTTATACCAAACTTGGCTTATTTTGTTGCACACTTAAAAAAAAAAGAGCAAACATTTTACCTGGTGTTGGAATTGGAAGATCTAGTTTATTGCAGAGGTCTTTATCACAGCAATGAGGATGAGTAAAAACTCCATCTCTTGAGGAGGGAGCACAAACAAATGGCCTGTCTCGGGGAATCAGATCAATTTCTGCTATGCACATGCTATTGTGCATGACTTTGTCTACAGTCCGTGTCACTGAGGTAAAGCAGAGCCCATCTGTCACACACGTAAAGTTGTCTTTTGTACAGAGATGACAATAACACTGTAATGCTGTATTTAAAAAAAAAAAAGGTTTTAGTGTTATGTGAAATTTCATAGCTCATCCCAAGCCTTGAACTTGCAACCTTCTGGGCCTGCACACAAGGCACAAGCCACTCAGCCAGAGAGCAAAGTTCTGCTAGCTCATTTTGCAATACTAACAAAGTTGAGGCTTTGTGCAATTTTCTAAACTTTCAGTACCTATGTACATATTTTTGGAACATAGTAGAATGCTTCTTCAATGAACTAAAAAAAAAAATAAAGAAGAGGGAGGGGGAAAAAAGTCAGACTTATAAAAGGGGACATTGACTCTACATAAAGTCAAATAGAGAAGATAAATCTCTCCTAAAACAACAGACAATAAGCGTTCACTTAACATTTGAAAGTTAAAAAAAGAAAGCTTAAAAAAATACAATTTACTGTGACGTGTAATATTACATAATGTATCCCCCAAAGCATTTAGGATCCATTCCTGCTTCTGATGAAGCCACTAGGAATACTGCCATAAACTTCAACAGATACAAAAGCAGATCTTCAGTGTGTGGCCTAAGCACCTCATCTTGCTGGCCACTCATCAGGTATGAAAGCACCATCATAACTCCTGATAGTTTGAAGAACTTTTGCTACTGGCTGGGAGTAAAGAGGCCTTTTTAAAATTAGGATTTATATCAGAACAAACCACACACACAATTCCTTTTGATTTCAATAGACCTTGGTTTGATGCCTTACTGTGCAGGTACACTAGAAGACTGCCTGGGATGGCCCTATTCCAGTAAGCTGTATTAAAAAATCCAGTTGCATCACAAATGGAGGGAAGGGACGGTGGTGCAGTGGCAGGAACTTAACACATCATAGTCCGAATGAGCTAGATTAAGCATACTCTGACTTTAGCTCCTTGAGAAAGGAACTCACTACTTCTGTTTGTTCTTTGTAGTCCCATTCACATATGAACTGGTTCCCCTCCGTTTTTGGACCCCCCACTTTTTCTGGCAGCAGTGTCAGCACACTAACTCCATACATTTGTGGAAAGAATAAAAAGTTATATAGGCTTTGGAAGACGCTCACTTCTTTATTGTATTTCCTGACAAAATCCTAAAAGGCCTTGGAATAATGATTTTAAAGTGTAAGAAACCCATTAAATCAGAGTTCAAAGTCCAAGACACTCTCTATAAATACACAGCAAAAGACAACAACAAAAGTTGTTTTCTTTAAACTTTTGGTTTGGTTTTATAGCATATCACAACAATACCATATTAATTTGGGAGCATACGAAGTGGTAGAAATGTTAACTGCTGCAGCTCTAGAAACAATGCTGCTACTGCCCCCCTGCTGGCCAGTTTCTGGACCTGTGAGGAGCCCCTGCAGTCCAACTGACACAGCCTCATGCATCAGATTAGGCTGATGTATGGTCACTTGGTGCCCGGATCTGGCATGCAGAGTTACGCTGGCATGCTAGATCACACCCATAGCCTGACCCCATGCTTATCTGGCCTTTGGATGGACCCCATACACATGATTCGGCCAATGGACCAGCTTCCTGACACATCTGGCCCATAGGACTGGAAAGATTGAGCACCAAGGTGACAGGCTATTCTCTGTGGATACAGGGCAAGAAGAAGTCTTATACTGCAGCAAGGAAAAGTTAAGTTGGATATTACAAAGAATGTTCCAAGTACGAGGGTGGTCAAACACTGAAACAGAATACCTAGAAAGGTTGTGAAATTTCCATCTTTGGTAGTTTTTAAAGCGCATTAGGCAAGAATTTGACTAGGCTGGTTTAGAGATGATACTGCCTTGAGAGGTTGAAGGGGGGGAGGGAAGGAGGAGGACTGGGTGACCTGCTGAGATCCCTTCCAACTGCAGTTTTCTCAAGTCTGGATAACTCATAAGTAGGGTCATATTGGTCAGTGCACTTAAAACCCATCTTGACTCTTACGTATTTGTACACAAAATGCTTGGTCTAATTCATCACCTGTTCAAGTGCAACTAGTAATTTCCAAATGTAGTAGCAGTAGTAGGCAACCCTTGATCCTTCTGGATCACCGTGTAAGCATGAGATCACCAAGACCTTCAATGAGTATACCTAGGTAGGAATATGGAAGAGCGGAGGCTGTCTAGATCTTCCAACCCCACTTTAGACCACTGAAACAGAATCCAATGGCCAGATCAAGTCTGGACATGTGGTGCCTTGATGGCTGTAGTTATATACGCGTCCAGGAATTTAACCCATGTCCCCGCATGGCAGACAAGGATTCTACCACTAAACCACAACAGTGGGTTTCCATATGTACGTGCTCACTAAATCAGTGAAATATAGTCCTGGCAATTAGCTAGCTTAAAAATCACCAACCCACACTTTCTAATACTCTATCAAAGTTAAGTACAGTAAAAGCTGTGTTAACTGGCACTTTATTAGCTGGAAAACTCTATTAACTGAGTGATGCAGCAAAAGCAAAACCAAAAGTACCACTTCTAGGGGACTTCCCATTTCACCACTGAAAGCTGAGTTTTTCTTTGCCACCTTTTCTGCCAACAGCCCAGGACAAAGCAGCCTGCATGGGAAAAAGCAGCCTGTGCGGGGCCACCCTCCCTGTCCCCCAGCACACTGACACTGGGGAGCGCACCAGACTGTGCACATTTGATTAACCAGAATATCTGATTAACCTGCATCTCCCATTCCCGGGGGATGCCGGGTAACAGAGCTTTTACTGTAATTTTTACATAGTGGGCACTGAATTTTTCTAGTCAGAAAAAGTACAATTTATTTATATAGTCCCATGGCTGTACAGCTAGCCACACCACTACTATTTGCACTTGGAATTTTTATACATATTCTTCTCAATTATAAATGTCAAATATCTCTCTTTACTGTCTTTCAACATAGCATACAAAGAACCTTTCGTTTGAAGTTGAAAATAACTTCAACTAGTTACTGATAATTAATTCTTATGGATAATTAGTCATCACTCCCAATCCCCTTGGAATGATGAATATACCAAATATTACTGTGTTAAGAAACCAAAGAAAGGGTTCAAAAAAATCAGCTTAGCATAAAGGTACAACTGGAAACAACAGAAGAGAACAAAATTATAGTTGTGGAATGGTAGGGGTGGACAGTTTTTTTTTAACACTTTCCCATACTGTAGGGTATTAAAATAGTCTTCAAAAGGAATAGATTAATCTCAGCCACTCATACGCAATACAGATAGACCAGGACATTCATCAAAAGATGCACCAACAAAGGAATAATCTCCAATTCATATTGCCATATTTTGCAAGTATTTGAGATCCTCATTAATCCATGTATTTTCTAAGGTGCCTACAAATTTACTTCCACAGCGTAGCAAGGAAAAATGTATTTTCCTCCACCCGACAGGCTCTGAAGATTTTATTTCCTCTCTCTACACAACTAAACTGTTTCAGAGACCTCTCTTGCATGCCTGACTGCCTCAGTGTCATTGGCATCACTGCAGTGGGTTCGGGGCTTTGCTTAGCTCAGAAGTCTCAAAACTCAATAGACTTATTTCCTGGGCACACCTGACCCACAGGAAAGCTTTTAAACATGACTCAGCCCTCAATAACACAACTTAAAATTAGGGGTGTGCTGATAGAGATTTTTGCGGTCATTACCAATATCCGATTTTTAAGGGGGCATATAAGCAGATACCAATCCAATTTCCAATATAGCGTGGACAGCTGCCTCTAGCTAGTAAGTCCGTTGTGGTGGAAGGGGAGTGGGGGCAAATCCACCCCCACACCATGGTGAAGGAGGGGACAGGGGCAGGCTCTGCCCAGCTGCAATTCATTGTGGGGGGCCAGTTCATGCAACTTGGATCCTGGGAGGGTGCCAGGGGACATGGGCCCCCCAGATCTGTATGGGGCAGGGCAAGCTGGAGCTGGGCTCTTCTTGCTGGGGGCTGGTTTCAGAGCAGGGGCTACAAAGGGGGCTACAGCTATCCCAAATTTCACTGAAGCTCCCTCCCAGCCACCACTGCCATGCACCTGGTGCAGCCCTGGCTCAACCCCCACCTCCACCCATGCAGGGTGTGGGACGGAGGTGCAGCTTGTTAGTGCAGGGCGCAGCTCCCTCCCAGCACTGTCACTGCTGTGCACTCGGCACAGCTCCGGCTCTTCCCACCATGTGGGAGGTGGGGGTTGAGCCAGGAAGAGCCAGGGCTGTGCCAGGCACATGGTGGCAGCAGCGCTGGGAGGGAGATGTGTCAAAATTTGAGGTGGCTGCAGCCCCCTCCGTAGCCCCTGCCCCAAACCCCGCCCCTGGTGAGAAGAGCCCGGCTCCAGCCCACAGCTGCAGCCCACCTGCTTGTCCCACGTAGATCTGGGGGGGCACACCCCCCCCTCCCTGCACCCTCCCTTGGCAGCCGCTGCGGCGGGTGGTGATATGCCCACTCCACACCCCTACCCTCCTTCCTCCCCTTCCACCACAATGGATTTACCAGCTGGAGGCAGCTCTTCAAGCTGCTGGGCTCTGCTCCTCGCTGCCTAAGTGCTGTGCTGCAGCTGCACACATGCACTGGCATTTATCAGCAAAATTACTGGCCCTATTGGGCCAATTGCCAATACAGCCAATTTTCATTATATCAGTACCAATCTGATATCGGACCAATGTACTGGTGCACTTCTACTTAAAGTAGCCTACACAAGGCACACATGTGGTCTTGAGCCTTCTCCAGCTTCTGAGAAGGTGCCTCCATCTCCCTGCTTGCAGTTTTCCCTCTCAGGTTGTCTTTAACTCAGTGCTGGTGTGGTGCTGCTGCTTCCACTCTTACAGCCCTCAGGTCTTCTCCCAGACCCTGTGTCGCTCACTGATTCCTTCCCGGTCTCTCTTTGGTTCTCTCTCCTTGGAGGTCTCTTAGCTTCATGTGGCCAGCCAATTATCTGGATTAGCTGGGCCAATTCTACCCAGCCTGTAATCATTTCTAACTGTCTGCAGCTGGGCTGTAGCCCATGTAGCCTGGGGCAAGCCTCAGGAAAGCCTCTGCCAACAACTCTGCTACAATCACCCTCTCTGAACAAGTGATTTCTACAAAGCCTAATCTACCTGTCCTGCTTCCACACCTTGCTTCCTTCTACTACTACAAAATTCACATTACACACTTCAAACTTCACAAAACACTTTACACTGTAATCTCAGCAGCAGTTTGCGACCTCCCTCACATTGCACCCCAACTTTTATTCTCCTTCACATTAGGACATAATGCTTAAGTGACCTGGTCCCACCAACATGCCTTCATCCCCTTTCTGAAATAGTCTCCCTTTCACAACTGGATAGCAGTTATAAACCTACAGATCAGCAGGACAACTCTCCAGAACCCATACCACCACTTTCTGATTAACCTGTTTCCTTACATCATTGTCATCAGCAATCCCTTGCAGATGAGGATGATCAAAAAACCTGAAAGCAGCAATATTGATGTCACTTGAGAACGCTTGCAGTATAACAACAGCTGTTTTACATTCAGGTCTGTCACTGTTTGAGTTGTCTAGTAGGGTTTATACATCCCAGGATGTAAAGGACATTTTTGTCTTTCAACTGCAATTTGAGTGATCTTCCTGGAAGCAGCTATCCAGTCAGGCAAGATAAAGTGGGACAGCTTGTTTCTGGGGCACCTTTTCTATACCCCTCCCCATGCTGGGTGAGCAGAAGAGATCCCAAAAAGGACTGGTTAGACTCGACCTCCTGGTCCTTACCAAGAATGAAGCGACCAAGTGACCGCTGCCTGTATCCAAGTATGTCAGGGGGAGCATCAAGTCACCTCTCACCCTTCTTTTACTTGGACTGAACAGGCTCCAGTTCCTGAAGTCTCTCCTCATAGGGCCTATCCTCCATGCCACTAATCATACAGGTAGCTCTTCTTAGTACCCTATGATTATGATGCCCTATAATTATGTTGATGCATCCTACGCAGCAGGGAGTACAAAAGACAGTAAGAAAAGGTATATACCACAGTAGAAACAAACCTACTACTATTGCGCAGTAACTGGAATACTACACAAGGCTGTTTCATTATAGATTTTGTTACAGAACTAAATAATTCTCACTCAAGGAAAACACAAGAAAGAATTAGTTCAGGACATTTTTTATACTGCAGACTGGCAAACTCACTCAAAAATGTTGGTGGACCGGCTATAGAAACAATGTAATTTACATGTTTAAATTTAATTAACATATATATATATATTTTTTTTTAACTTGGGGAAGCGGGGTTGTGAGAATCGGATTGGGTTGGGGCACCGCAGCTGCAGGTACCAAGGGACCCTGCAGAGAGGGGGCTATACAGGTAGTGGCTCAGGGGGACCCAGCTGGAACTGTCTGGGAAGAAGGGGCTCCGCTGCCTTCCCTAGGAACAAACAGTGGAGCTGTCTCCCTGCTCTCTGCCACAGGTATTTCCCCAGTTGCATGCCCCCACTCCCAGGCATGTGTGGGGCTGGGAAGTCCTGCCTGGCCCAGTGCAGGGCCTGGTACCTGCTGCACAGGCAGTGCCTCACCAGGTGCAGCCATGGCAGCAGGAGCGGGCCAGGGCGCACAGAGCTGGCTGCCTCCCTCCTGGGGCTGCCCCACTGCAACCCAGCACGGCCAGGTGCCACAACCAAGCAGCCAATCCTTCGCAGCCCGGTACTGGGCCATGGCCTAGTGTTTGGGAACCTCTGAACTAGTTCAACTATATACCTGGCTTCATTTCTTCAATACGTATTAGATACGGTTCTTGGATTCTTATCAAGTTATCAAAGTAGTAGCATCATCAGATGTAGGGACCCTTATACTGAAGCAAGGATAAGCCCTTCAGAAGGCATACCTGAAAACAAATTCATAATTATACTGGACACTAAACATCACTGACTAAATTCAAAAGCCATTTCATGACTCATCATAGTTTAATGTCCGTTCTAATCTCTCTATACTCCTCAGGTATTGAAGACCCCTTTTCTCTTCTGAACAGTCTTATTCTTTTATATAACTAAATTATCAAATTATTATTAAAATGATTCAACTGAGGATAGGAACACTAGTTACATTTCTAGTGGGAGAAAATCCAATACTCTGCTAGAAACTGGAAGGATACAGAGCTTAGTGCAGGTGCTCTTATACTGAACATGCAGACTCCAGGAATATCTTTCTCCTTTCAACCAGGAAAATCTCTCCAATGGGAGACTTTCTTGTGCAGCAACAAATACCTGTGCATTTCCCTTGCTCAACTCCTCCTACGGACCAGTAGGAGTCCAGCACAGGAAATACTCCCTGCATCTTCCATAGACCACAGTCACCCCAGTCTGGGAAGACATGGGAAACTGGACCCTGCCTTGTCACAAGGGGGAGGACAGCAACAGAATAAAACAGCTCCCTGTGCCTTTCCCAGGGGGGTCAACGCAACCTAGGGAAGATATGGACCGTAAGGAATGGAGATGTAGGGAAAACTTCCCTGAGTGTTCCCCAAATTAGGCTGTAACAGGAGGTGCCGGTGGGGGGAAATGCTCCCTGCACCCTTCCCAGATCAGGGTGACCCCAGTCTGGGGAAACTGTGGAGAACAGAGGCTGCTCCTTGACCTTTACCAGCATGGGACAACCCTGGTTTGGAAATGGAAAAGGGGGGAACTGCAGGCTGGAATGAGAGTATGCTCCTCCTCTTGCTAAGACATTTATTGCTGCAAACTGCCCAGAAATTTGCAGTGATAGAACTGAATGCCTGTCCATGACCTGAATGCTCCTTGTTTACGGCTGTCCTCCATTTTTAAGTGCCCGTTTTTTCCTGAAGCCTCTAGCAGATCAGGGCAGTGCAAGGAATGAAACAACATGGGTCTCCAAGTTCAATGCCCTCCCTATGTAGTCCTTCACTTGTATGAACACTTTCCTTGATGCTCATGTGACTTTTCCGCAGTCACAAAATAAATCACACACACACACAGAGGGAATATGCAATTATAAGTCCATGGGACTCCTGATGTATAAGTTATGAGTCCTATAACTTATATGGGACTCATACATAGGACTCCTTTTTCAAACTGCACCAGACCTTCAGGGCTAGGGATAGGCATTACACATAAACTGGTTTAAGTGATCAGAAACTGATTTAAACCTGTAACAGAACACATGATCAGTGCACATAAACCAGTTTGAAAATGTCTGAAACTGGTTTGAGATAAACCTAGTTGAATATAGTATCAGGCTTAACTGATTTGGCTCAAACTGGTTTATGCAATGTCTGTCCCAGACCCCTTCCTGGTTTAAGTTAAACCAGACACCCCCGACATCCCAGCATGCTCTCTGGGCTGGGCTGGGCAGGGCTCTCTGCTCCACCGGAGGGCTGGCCCCTACCCTCTGCTCCCTGGCTGCAGCTCCAGCAGGAACTGCACATTGCTCACCTCCCTTCCCCTCACCACTCCCTGCTAATCAGGAATTCTCCCCTCCTCTCTGCCTTGTGAAGAAGTGTCTGTGTATTAGCTAGCAGACCAAGGTCTGGGTTGATTCAGCTGGCTACAGTACCTGCTGAATCAACAAGTAGCAGATAATGCCCCTCTCTCTTGTTTTCTTAACAGGGTGATAAACACTGTTATCAATTCTCTGCTGGGCAAATCAGAATGTCCTGGCATCCCCCACCCCCAGCTCAGTAGAGTGCAAGTGCCTCTGGGCTTCTAGCCTGAGCCACTGCGGGCATGTGCCTGCATTTCTGGGATGTCTGTTTGGTTACAAACCGGTTTTAGCCTAGCCAGATTAAACTAACCTGGAAAGACTGAATCAATTCAGGCTCAGGCTTTTTGAATGTCTCTCCCTAGCCCAGCTGTTAAGTTTAGTCAGTTTTATAAAGAGTTAAAAAGCTGTTTCCAGTATTATACCTACCCAAGTACCTCTGGCAATTCAAGGTTTTAGGATCCCACTTTTCTTTTCCCAAATGCCATACACTTCTTGCCTTCCACATCATAGTGCGAGTCTTCCACATTATCTTGCAATACAAGAAGCAATTCATGTTGCATTTGAAAACACTAACTATATTGCTTTGTTGTTCACTACCTTGGATGCTAACAAATGGATATAAAAAGGTACGCAGAAAACTGTTCTAGGTAGACTATATTTATTTAGCTTTGCAAATTTATTTCATCACTATACAGAACCGAACCATTAGGTAAGATAACAGTGTCTGTTAGTGCATTATTCACATCAGCATTAAGAGGTAAAGAAACATTTACAACAAAATGAATCTTTGCTCTTGAAGCATTTTACAAACTCAGAAAAATCTCAGTACTGTCATAAGGGAAGTGATATAAGTGCAATGATAACAGAATTCACATGCAGCACACAGATGTTCATCAATCTCCCCACTCTAGCCATGTGAAAAACTCTACTGCTTGCTTTTGGGACCAGGGTTTTAAAAGCCTAAAGCAGTGATTCTCAACCAGTGTGCCACAGCATCCTGGATGCCAGGAGATTCTTTTAAGAATGATGTACAATCTAAGAAGCATCAGGTGTACAACCCAGCGTGCAAACCTGTAAGCACCATTAATACACCAAGTCTGCTTGGCAAAAAATGTGGGAGGTCATTTTCAGCAACTGCTCCTCCGCTTTGGGACTCCCTTCATCTGGAACCCCAAGTCTACCCATTAGGGGTATGCAAAATGGGCTGTATTCAATTTGGATTTGGCAAAAGTGATTCGATTTGTTGATTCAGATCACCGTCTCAAATTTGATTCGGCCAAATCCGAATCTGAAGATTTGACACTGATTCAGCTTTAAATTTTTTTTCTACATACTTCAAGGTACCTGGCGTGGCTCATGAATGCTGCAATGCTGCAGCTGGAACGTCCCACAAGAGTGTGGGCCCCTCCCCCCCACACACTTGGCGGCAGACCCGGAAGTGGACTGAAAGTACTTTTAGTCCACTTCTGCCACCGAGCACATGAGGGGCCCCCCGCAACCCCAGCTCAGTGATCAGCCACAGTGGGATCCCAGGAGCACTCCCAGGAGTCACCAGTCACTGAGCTGGAGAAGCACAGTAAGGCTTACTGAGCACACTGGGGAGCCCCACGTGCTTCTGTGGGATGCTCCATCCGACCCAGCATTGCAGTATTCACGAACTGCCTGGTACCCTGAGGTACGTAGAAAAAACATTTAAAGCTGTGTCTGTATTCGAATGGTCAAATCTTTCCAAATCGATTCAGAGGGTCTCCCGATTCAATTCGGATTCAGAGATTCAGTCACCAACTTTGGCTGAAGCTTCACTGAATCAAAACAGGGACTGAAGCTCTGCACAGCCCTACTACGCATCTTTCGGAAGCGCTGTAAGACCCTACTATTTAGGCAGGCATTCAGCAAACAAAAAGCTAGACTGAGATACTATTTTGGGGGTCTCTGTTTTAAGCTGTTTTGTTCTCTTGTTGCTCTCCTACTTTATAAATTAGACTGTTCTCTTATTGTAAGCCACCCTGAACCTTTGTTGGGAAGGTCAACTTACAGATGTAATGAATAAACAAACACACACCAATGCATGATTTACAAGATACAGCTGAAGATTTAAAATAAAAATCCATAGGATCAGAAACTTGTGGTAGTCTTTCCAAGTTCTCTGCAACAGAAGAATTACTGTATTATTTTTCTGTAGTCAAAAAACACTCTGTAATAAAGAAGTTTTTTGAAATGGGGTGCCACTAAAAATCAGAAAATTTAGAGGACTGTCTTGAGTCTAAAAAGGTTGAGAACCACCGACCTAAAGGAATAAGTGTTGAACTTCAAGTTGATGACACTAGGCCACACAGATCTGGATTTTTATTTCTGTAGGCAAAAAAAAGTTTTGGGAGGAGAAAAGGAAAAACATCAATAGTGAGAGAAGGGAAAAAGGATCCCCTTGCAATGGGAGAGAAAGAAGGCAAGCAAGGCTGATACAAAGATTTTTCAAGCAAGAATCTTTGCCAAAGGCAAAAATGTTAAAAATGTGAAGAGGTAGTTAAATAAATAGAGGGGTTATATAAATACGCTTTTCACACAGGTGAAATAAGTGTAATTTGTGTCAGCCAACATAATGTGCAGAAGTGTTTAGGTAGAAGAATTCCTTGCTCCTGTCCCAGCCCCTGATACTGTTCATTATATTCATAAATAGTAAAAATAAATCCATAGCACATGGTAGCAAAGCTTCAGAGCACCTCTATTAAATGTAGCCTATTATTCCACAACATGCTCCTTTCTCAAGCAACAATATCACAGAAAATGGGAGTTTTACCCAAATCATATATAGAACTGAACCCAGACTGAATTAACTGTAATTACAATTATTGTTTCAAAACAAGTAAGTCTTTCAAATATTCCAACTTACGAGAAGAACATACTGTATTCTTAGTACTGCAGGTGCTCAACTGGATCATCCGATCCATCCCTACACTACTTTCAGGACAACAGACATACCCACAAAAACCAAAATACACCCATTATTTTAAATTTGATATTTTATGTAGATAAAGCAGAAGATAAACTTCAAAACTAAGACCTTTGTTACAGCTTTTGATTTTTTTCATTAAAACCATGTGTTAAACAGTTTCGATGCTTTACACCTGTATCCTCATGGAAAACCAGTTTTCCTCCGATCTACCACGAAGATACTTGTATAATCACCAGGGATCCAGGTTTTCCATTTCCCACAGAAAAAAGGGAGAAAACCGTGGATTTTACTTTTTACTAGAGGCAAACACAGATTTCTCATTTTACAGGAGAAACCTACAGATTTGCTGTTTTGCAAAGAGCTCCCTGCAGGCTGGCAGAGTTCCAGCCTGCAAGGGGCTGAGGAGAGTGGGCGGAGAGTGGCCAGGCAGGGTAGCCATGTGTATACATATGCATATGGCCATGAGGCAGCCTGGAGAACAGCTCCCATAGGTAAGTCGGGAGGAAGAGGGGTTGAGGCCCCCATAAGGAAAAAAGAATGCGAGTTAGGCAGGGTAGGGGCTGCTGCCCAGCTAGGCAGCACCTGGGGCTTGGGGCCTGAGGTTGTAATGCACAGCCACAGGGCCCTGACAGGGAGCAGAACGAGGCCGTGAGCAGCTCACCCAGGGGGCAGCTTCCTGCTGCTGTATGCACTCCCGGGGCTAGGGGGGACCTGTGGCCTGCAGATCTGTCCGGGGGTGGGGGGAGGGGGGTCCCTGCTCCTCACTGCAGTGTGCCATCCTGGAGAGCAGGAGGGACCTGTGCTCCCTAGATCTATGTGGAGGGTGGGGGGCTGCACGCTGCCTGCTACGGGCTCCCGCACCAGTGACCTCTCCTGGGGCTTCTGCAACCTGGTGCTACAAAGAACAGGAAAGCTGCTTGTTGTTGAGAGCTCTGCGCTGTCCTGGCAACGCGGTCCCCTGCACACATGGATGCAGTGGGGGCAGCGGCATGGGGTTGCACACAGAGGATGCATTGCCACGGCAGTATGGCACTTGCAGCGGCAAGCAGCTTTCCTGAGTGGCCTTGCCGTTCTTTGCAGTGCCAGGTCGCATGTGCCAGGCTGCAGAGGCCCCAGGAGAGGGGACCAGGATGGGTGCCTGCAGCATACAGCCCCGGCCCCATGCACAAATCTGGGGGACATGGGTCCCTCCTGCCTCTCCAGAGTGCACACTGTGGCAGGGATCTGCCCCCACCCCGCACAAGTCTGCAGCAAGCAGGCAGCAGGTGGGCACCAGGCTCCGCTCCACTGCAACAACCACTACCTGCTTCAAGGGGCACAGGGCTGTGGACCCGAGTTCCTGGCTTCATAGCTCTGGGAGCTGGGGGTCTCCTCCAGCAGGGCTGGGGGAGCAGGAACTATGGGTGGGGGGGCACCAGCAGGGCCAGGGGGAAAGGGGACAGGCTTTCATTTTAATGATGGATTTGGGGGGGTTTATTGGAGAATTTATTATTTTTTTGTCAGGGAAAACCAGGATCCCTGATTATCAAAAAGGACTTCCAATGAGAGACATTAAGTGTTGTTAAGACACAATTATTATTATTTTACGTAAAAGTAGGACAATCTGTGCCAGGGCTGTCCAACTTCTAGGTCTCTGGGGGACCAGACCAGGTATGTTATGCAGAAGCTCCTGCCCCCTTCAACTACTAGGCCACGTGGGTACGACCTGCTTCCCACCTCAACATGCATATCCCCTCCTCTCACTCCTGCACCACTCAAGTGCAATCCCCAACTCCACCCTCCCACCCCTGAACCCTGGCTGACCCTCAGCTCCCCACACTGCCATACCCCTAGGATGAAGGCAGGAAGCAGCAGGCAGAAGAGGGAGGAACACAGGGAAGAGCCAGAGAAATGTGGGGAACAGGCAGCCCAACGGTGGGAGCCTGAGGACTACATATCAACTCTTCAGAGGCTGCATGTCACCCTTGGGCTGTCATACAAGCAGACTGGCAATTCAGTTAACAGTTTATTGTAGCTTTGGATTTTTATAAGTGCTGGTACCAGGTTGAATTTGCTTATATCAGTCCTAATTTATCATAAGCAGATTCAACCTGGTACAAGCACTTATCAGAAAAATATCTGTAAAAATGCTTTCAAGCAGCACTATATCTTCTCAAATAATGTGCAGCACACAAAGATGTTACAGAAGCCAGAAACTATAACCCATCACACCCCAGCTTTTACAAAATCTGCCTGTTCAGCAAAAAAAATTATACATTTTTTTCTTAAGCGCTACCCCACCAGTGTAAGATTTTCTCCAAACCACACAAGTTGGTTAAGCTACTCAAAACCTGCAGCGAGCCTGAGATAGTGAGCAGCAACCAGGTATTTCACTTCACTCTTACTTGGTTGTTTGTCACCCCCCCTTAAAAACCACCTGCTTCATCTCGTCAAAACAACTTTAGTTAGGAGAACAAGACAGTTTCAGACAGGATCTAGTTATGTCACTTATTGTTGCACAAGCTTCAGTGTAAAGTGAGACTGGCTCAGTGAGGAAACTGTAAGGTTTACCAGACGAAAACACAGACTGCGAGGGAGGCCTCCGGTTCGCACAAAGCCCTCGTGACACACATACACAAAAAACCAAATGAAGGAAGTCATGAGGTTTCCCCAGGTTAAAGACAGAGCAAGAACAAGAGCTACAAAGTTACTTTCTGCCCCCAGGGGAACTCCAGGGCGGAGAGACGAGCGGCGCGCGGGGCCAGAAAGGGGCGAGTGCCCGGGCTCGGCGGGCTCCATTCGGCTCCGCTCCGCGGACAGCCCCGCGCTCGCAGCACAACTGCCGCGGTTGCGCGCCCCCACCCCAGCCGGCCCTTAGCCCCCGCCACA
>NW_017728886.1:100093702-100128761 GCF_001723895.1 Crocodylus porosus | reverse complement strand
CCTGATTGGCGGCCGCCGGCCCCGGCCCCGCCCCCGCCGGCAGCTGCAGACATTCCGAGCAACAACAAGGGGCGCGAGCCTACAACCGGCCCGGCGCGCGGCCAGCGGGGCGGGGCTCGGCCCTGAGTGGCAGGCAAGGCCCCGCCCACGGGAGGCCGGCGGGGCCCGGCGGGGGGGCGGGGCTCCAGCCTGTCCGGGGGCGCCCCGCGGGGAGAGCGCGGGAGCAGTGCCTGCGGCCGTCTCTACCACGTCCCGGGAGCGGGGTCCCCGGGCGGAGGCTCCCCGGGCAGTGATTGAGCCGGGCGGCTGCGGTTCAGCAGAGCAACGTGGGACTGGGGCTGGGGACCCCCGCTGTGGAGAGCTGCCGGGGTTGGCGGCGGCCGCAGGGCTGCTCTGCTGTCAGTGCCGGCGGGACCGCTAGGAGCCGGCCTTTGCTGAGGGGGTGAGGACCACTGCGCTGAGCTGGTTGCCCGGGAGAGTTGCGGGCTGGAGACCCTGCCTTCAAGCCGGCGCTTCCTTTCCTTGCTTGTTCCTCCCAGTCCAAAAGCCACTCGCCCACATCGACCATTTGCTCTTCAGGTGGCTGAACTGGGGCAAAACCCACGACCACTCCAGCGGGCTAACTTTGCCCAAGCACTTCTACATCTCCGATTCCTTCCACCATTCAGCCGGCATATGGTGTCCCCAGAAAAAACGTGGCATAGCAGGAAGTCTGGCAGCACAGTGCCAGCCAGTCTGGGCAGAGCAGCAATACTCCTACTTCACCACATGTCCCTCTGTCTGGGGTGAGCTAGGGGTCTCCCTGAAAACAAGTTGTACATACACTACAAAAGTTATTTCTCAGTTCTGCGTATGTGTGCAGTCATTTTTATAAGAAACCCTGCCTTTCAGACAAACGCCTTGCAAATGGTTATGAATAATGAAGGCTTCTAAACAGTTCACGAGCATGCAAAATTAATATTTACTCCTTCCTTCTCCTTCCTGTTCTCTCCTAGCAACTGTCACTGCACTACAGAAACACACCCAAGTTGCATTTTTCCTTGCTGAGCAAAATAATGCTGTAATCTTAGCATTATAAAAACAAGGCTATGTATCTTTGTGATCTGACACAAACTGTAGCTCTGTTACATACACACAGGAACTGCTCCTGTCATGACAAACCAGCAGATTCAACATTACTAGGCAAATATATGTTTAGTTACTCAAACTAATGAGAAAGATTAACAAGGAGGGAAACTAATGAAAAGCAAACATTACTAACAAATGCTGGGGCATAGTTAAGGTTGTTCAAACCTTGTGTTTTTGCTAGGGCTGTCCCTGGAGGGGGCAGGGGGGCACGAATCAGGGTGACTGCCCTGGGCGCTGTGCTTTGGGGGGCCCTGCAGAGCAGTGACTCCACGCTGCCACTGTCCCCCCACACACCCCCTGCTGCCACCAGATCCGCTGCCGAATCTGACTTAGTAGCACCCTCCCCCCCCCCACAGAATCTGCCACCAGCTTCCTTGCATCTGGGGGGAGGGCTCCACACCCTGCTCTGGTCATCTCTGCTTTTCGCTTTAATTACAGTTAGAATTTAATCAGGAGTTTAGTTTGTTATGAAGCTTAGGCTCAAAAGCCATTATTCTTCATATTTCAACATTCATCTCCTCTTCATGGGTCTTCTGGAGGTATGTCAAGCCCAAAATAAGACAAGGCAAATAAGTGTTGAAATTAGCAGAAAGGAGAGAATAGAAAATGGGCTTCCATGACATCCCCCATGTCCCCTGCAGATGGCTCCTAACCCACTTCCCAGACTGCAGAAGTCTTTGACACTGCTTTTTGGCTGGCAGCCAACAATAAAATTAAACCATAAATTAGCAGAAAATATGATGAGCTTCCACATGGCAACATAGGAGTAAATGTTACCTGTGAATGAACTGATAGGTTCAACCAATCATCCCTCCCTGAAACATGGACCAAGGAAAGACTGCTAGGGGGAAAGTAGCTACAGCCACCGATATCTACAGTCCTCACCCTTAGGTACCCAAGACCTCAAATGGGTTGCATTTGACCCCTGGGGTCAAAGCAAGCAGCAAGAGGCAGTGCAAAGTTGAAAGGGACAAAATGGGTAGGAGGAGTAACCAGAGGTACTATAACAGACTATTTAAGCTCTAAACTGCTTGTCCTGGTGCTACAATCTCAAGTCTGTTGTTTCAAACCTCTGAATTTTCAGCTGCTTTAAAAATCATTATCTGTTATTACTGAGGTTAGAGAAGGAACAGATTCTGACAGTGGAGATCTTGACCTTCAGTGAGTAGTAATGGATACCTCAACATTACAACTTGTTCTCACTGGAAGGATTTTAGGACCATTGCTATGCAATTCAGGTAGTTCATAGTCCATTACTGCAACACACAATAGCCTTATATATATGAATTCTCTTCTGTCTATCTTGATTCAGGACTAAAACATCTTACTTTCTTCCCTATTTTTTATTACATCACATTTTCCAGTTATGCTTCTTTTATTCAACTTTCAGTGCTGAAATTCTAATATTATAAAAGCCTTAGCCTATCTGTCTGTCTGTCTGTCATGCTTTATTTGCATTTTGATCGGCTGTCTTGGGGGGAGGTGCTGCCCAGCCTGGCCCAGCCCTGAAACAGTGACAGGTAGGCGGGGGTGGAGGGGCTGGACGTAGGCCTCCGCTCCTGTCTACACCCCCTCCATACAAATAACAGCTTTCCCTGTGTGTATAGGGAACTATACCTTTAAAAGGTTTTTTCCCAAGAGCTATTTGAAACCATTTTTTTTGTTTTGTGTTGGCTCTGATCAGTGAGAACTAAGGCACACTTCTGTCAGGCTCTTGGCTCTGAGTGATTACAGAACTTCTTATGCTACCAGGACTAAAACAAGCTAAAAATACCGTGAATGATATATTGGAGCTAGAAGCTAGAGTAGAAGCTCTGAAAATAAATATGAGAGAAGGAAAAAGGAAAAAAGGTGAAAATATAGTTTGAATGATCTTGTACTGAAGAACTTTGCAAAAGATTACATGCCTGAGAAGACACTAGATTGTCTCAAATCTCAATGACAAAATACTATGAGTGGCTACTGGAAGACCCAGAATTAACAAATAGAATTTGCCAGTCAAAAGGAATTCATCCAGTTCATACTGAAACATAGGAAGGACGTACTCAGAGGCTAGGGGCAGAAAATACAAATAAACCAGTATAAGTGATCAGAAAAAGGATTAAATCTGTAACAATGGAAGTTCAGTATGCATTAACCACCTTCAAAATGGCTGAAACCAGTTTAAAATAAACCTGGATGAATGTAGTATGATTTACCTGAGTTAAATCATCAGTTTAGTATGACTTAACTGATTTAGATTAAATTGGTTATTGAACTTCTATTCCAGATCCCCTTCAAATTCAAGTTAAATCAGAGTTTCCCAGCTCCCTGGGATGCTTTGCACCTCCCCTAGAATCCCCCCTCCCCTTGCAGGGAAGGCAAGCTAACCTTGGCCTAAGCTATCTGCTTCAGCAGAGCAGGGAGGCATGCTTTAGTGCCTTCTGGCTTCTGGCCTGGGCCACTGCAGGCATGTGGCTGCATTTCCAGAATCAAAAGTGAATGTCTGTTCACTTACTTATCAGTTCAATCTACACAGCTTAGACTAGCCTGTAAAGATTGAATCAATTCAGCCTCTGGCCTTTTGACTGTCTGTGATTAGCCAGAGACAACTAAAACAACTGAGGAAAGTTTGTGAGCATCTTCCAGAACATATGGAGGCTCCCAGCATGCAAAATAAAGCAGAACGTGCCTGCCCAACTTCACAGTTTACATCCTTAAGAATGATACCCTTTCTCTAAGGCTGAGACTAACAGGCCATCTCTATACCATCACAGTAGCATGTCCTGGCCAAGCCATTCCCAAGCATGCCCCCCCTGCCTACACTCACTGCCATGCCCCAAACCCAGAAGAACATGCTCGAGACACCACTCCAGTTCAACTCCAGTCACTGCTCTCAGACATACTGGAAATAGGTCTCAGAAGATCCCAGAACAACAGCACTGTCTCGTTTCTGGTTTTGGGCCATACTAGCAAGAGTGGTTTGGCTGGGTATGTTCAGTTGTACCCCAGCCAGTACATACTGCTGCCAGTGTAGGCAAGCCTAGAGAGGAGTTGAATAGGCTCATTGCTATGGAAATCTTAGAACAAGGAAAATCACCATTACTGTTGGATGCACTTATCTGTGCAATGTAGCAAAACAAACCATGGCATTCTTTCCTTATGTATGCACCAAACAGAATTAGATATGTAAATAGAGAACATAATCCATTACCTGAAAAAAGTGAGACATTTGTGGCATGAAGGCTGGTGCCAAACATCTTTCATGATGGATAGAGCAACACGTGCCCTTAGGAAAGGCAGCCCACGCACTTCTGCACATTCAATGTGCCCTTTTGGAAAAAATAAATTTCCTCAGACTGCTGTCTGGATAGCATTTGGCACCTGAGGCATTTAACAGGAAAACAAATTTAATGGTATAGTGCACATAGAACTGTCTACAAACATTACATTTTGATTGGAGGAAAAAAAGGAAGATGGATAGAAGCTGCAAGCCAGAATATCTGTGCTCAAGCTACATAAACATTTACAATTTAGGTTATACAAGTCAGCATACCTCAGAGAAGAAATACCACAGCATACCAAGATGAATGGTTAGAACACAGTAAGGTTGAGGCCATTGCTAAAGTACCTATCCCAACCAACAAAACAAAAGTGCAAAGATTCCCCAGAATGGTGAACTGTTTATAAAAAGAAAAAGTGTACTAGATTGGCTTTTGTTTAAAGTCACCCATAATAACAATTCACAAGGCCTTACAGAAAAATGTTGAAAAAGGATACAAGTAAATCCTTTAGGAACTGCAATTTCTGAGAGAAAGGCCAGAGCTGTTTTATACTGACCATAAGGCTAATAGGGACAGAAGTTACACATACACTGGTTTAAGTAATCAGAAACTGGTTTAAACCTGTAACAAAACAGAAGTTCAGTGCATGTAAACCAGTTTCAAATGGCTGAAACTGGTTTAAGACAAACATGGTTGAATGTAGTGTCAGCCTTAACTGATTTGGGTCAAACTGGTTTATGAAACTTCTGTCCCAAACTCCTATGAACAGTGATATTGAAGAAGCATTAAGGCCTGTTGTATATACCAAAAATACAAAGATAGATGCCAAGTTAAGTGAAATAGCTCACCATAGTAGCATAGGAAAGCTGGCCCTCAAGCAAAGCAGGCATAATGTGTTGACTGTGGGTGGAAAAGTAATCTATGTATTTGTCCTAGGTAATTATTTTCACTTCCTTTAGAAAGCCTCACTAGAAGTCACTACATCTAAATAGGTGATTGTGCATATCAAATCCAAGATATAACTAACATAGTAACGTCTAGCAGTGAGCCACAGTTGAGTGAGCATGAGTTAAAGCATTTGGAGTGAAGTCTGGATTTTGACATCTCTCTGCCAAGCTCTGCTATTCTCAGTAGAGCTGGTTGGTGGGAAACGATGTCAAAATAAAGCACTCACTTAAAAAAAGAAAGAAAGAAAGACTGTGGAGTCAGATTCTGAGCCTTATTTAGCACCACTAAATTACAGACTGACACCAGTGAGGCATGGTTTGTCACTTGATATTTTATTTAACAGAAAACTGAAAACAGGAGTTCTTGCATTGTCATAAACCCATGTCAGACTTATAGGGGACTTGCAGGCATAGAGACAGACAAGACAAAAATAAAAACCTCCATATGATTTGGGGTTCTAGGGGCTGTCATTCCTTCACAAAAACGGTGTGGTATATCAATACAATAAAAAACAGTGGTTACAAACAACATCATCATAAAGAGTATGTCTGTGGTTAGTATAAGGTTGTGACCCCAGACGGACAGATTATGCAAAGCAACTTCCTCATCAAAACCTAAAAGGAAAAGAGAAGGGACACTGAACAAATAGAAAGGTCTCAAACAGGCAATAAATCCCACAGGTTGAATCCTAGGACGGGACACAAACAGAATGAATAAACTCAATATCACTTGCAACAGGTGTCCCAGGGGAGACAGAGTGGACCAGAAGCACAGAGCATTTCAAAAGCTAATTGAACATTGTTAATAGGTGGCTTATGCACATCCAAAAATCCTTCTTATATTAATACTGTTATGTTTGGCTATGGAAGGAAGATGTAAGAAACAGTACCTTTAAGGAATTATCTCAAGAGCCATCTAGATCCAGTTGTTGCTATGCAGGAGCTCATGTTAAGAATCACCAACCAGTTAGAACTCAGACACAGAACAAAGCAGGCCTCTGTCAGACTCTTTGGGTCTGAATGATAGCTGGACAATATGGCCTATATTAAGGACAATGCAGGTACATCACTGACTGTCACTGGAGCAAACCCACATCAAGATGAGGTCTACAAATAGGATCATGGGAAAGTAGGGCTGGAAGAGGAGATCTCGCAAGGTCATCTTATCCAGCCCTCTGCTCAAGGCAGGGTTGTCCTTGATTAAACCAGCCCAGCCTAGTGTCTGTCCAACCTGCTCTTGAAAATTTCCAGAGAGATTCCACAACAGGTAGCCATTTTCCTATGCTCATAGTCAGAAAGTCTTCCTAATCTCCAATTTAAATTTCCTCTGCTGGAGCTTAAGGTCATTGCTCCTCATCCTGTCACCTACGGCCACAGAGAAAAGCCCATCCTTTATAACTGCATATCAGCTATCTGAAGACTGTTATCAAATTCCTCCTACTCGGGCTTCTCTTAAATAAGATAATCTTTTTCAGAATTTCCTAATGCCTCCCAGACCCCTAATCATTTGAGTTGCTTTCTGCTGGATTATGTTTGATCTGTCCACATCCTTCTTGAAGTATGGGGCCCAAAACTGGGGTCTCACCAGTGCCAATTCCCCTGCTCTATTCACTTCCCTTGATTTGCAAGTGTCACTCCTCTTAATCAACTCCATTAAGCTGTTGGCTTTATTTGTTTATTTATTTTTGCAATAAGAGCACGTTGTTTACTCATATTCAGCTTTTGGTAACTCCCAGGTTCTTCTCTGCCATAGTACAGCCAAAATCAGTTTAGCTAGGCATGACTTGCTCTTAGTGAAGACATGCTACATGACTAATTTTGGGTACCAAAGACTAGTAAACAAAAAACAGCAATAAACAATATGCAGAATAATGCTTGGACACAGTTGTATTACATAAGAAAACTCATCAGCAATTTTTCCCCAATATATTGCCAAGGGTGCTTCAGGTGACTAAAAAGAAAACAAAATATTTTGGTCATATCACATAATCAGAGGCACCCACGCAATACTGTAATAAATTCTGCAAGATATTTGAAATGCAGTTAACAGGAAAGAGTCACGATAATGCTTTACCTAGACAACTTATTCTGAACCAGGATCCTGGGGCACCTAAATGTGTCTTAAGATTCTTTGAGTGGTGCTGTGAGGTATGAAGAAAAACCGATACAACCTACCTAGCTGTTCCCCCCAGTCTCACTGCCCAGTCCTTACGCAAGGAGGTAAGCACTATAATAAATGAATCAGTTTTTTAAATGAGCTGCCACTCAATTCACAAAAGTTATGGAGGGGTGCCTTGTCTAAAAGGTGTCTATAACAGATTGAGAACCACTGACCTAGATCCTGCACGCTAGAGATACTGCATTTACAGCATATAAAAAGTGGCGTTTCAAACACATAGTGAAACTGCTTTTGTTCTGTGTGAGCCATTTTCATTCAGGTAGTATTTGGTTTTGTGATTGGAGGCATACAATTCATTTGAAAAAGAATCAACTGCATTAAAAAAATCCCATTTTCTTGCTCTTAGTGTAGGCTTAGATGTGTATATAGGTTATCTGTTAAATACATATTTCTGAAGCATTTAGATACATTTAACATTATACATAACATTATGTGGAAAGGATAAGAAATAGAATTTTACTTATGTATATTTTACTTTACTAATTTAGTTTCTTTTAGTCCCCCTGTATTTGACTATAATTATAGTAAAAAATATTTTACTATAATTTCCTACCAGAAGATGAAGTGGAAAACAAGTTGTGACTTCAGCTTCTCATAAAAACTTAAGTCAGAACTGGATGCAAGTTGGTTAAAGAAAACCACACAGTAAGGACCTTAACAGAATTTACATTATGGTGGGAAGAGTTAAAATATAGAGGTAGGGCAAGAAATAGACAAGCACAAAGTCCACACTGACTAGTAGTGTTGGGTCAAGGACATAAACATCTTTTTTCTTAGTTACTTTTATATAAAAAATAGGTAGTACATGAAATCTCACTTTGCTTTAGGAATGTAGGATTATGGGAAAAAGCCTTAAGTAGCAAGAAATGTAATACTGAACACTCAAACCTTTAAAAACTGCTTCAGTATATAGGAAATGTATTGAGGCAAATACCAAGACAGGATTTTGAAGAATCAACCCAATCAAAAGATGCAGAACATACCTTCCAAAGAACTGAACATTTATTATGAGTTCAAGAGGAGAAAAAGGGCTTCTATATTTTTCATTACAAAGCCAAGCATTCTAATTTCAAGAAACCCCAGGTAGAATTTTCCTTGAATATTAATTAATTAATATTAATTGACTATACTCTCCATCTTAGTTTAATAAGTAATCAAGGCATCATAATGCATGCAAACTATATTTAACCAGGAATCCAGAAAGAGAAAAGACAAAAGATGTATAAGAGTTGAAGAGAAGCAGTGTGGCTAAGTTAACAGGAGAAGTAAAGTTAAGAAGTATCTAGTGATGTTTTATTTTGCCACCTTATTTTTACATTGTCATTTTTGTATTAATTCCCTTGCTTTATGAAGAAAAAATTAAAATAATTTTGATTTACAAAGTTTATAAAAAGTGCCCAATTTATCTAATTAGTTCTCAAGATTCAATCAATAAAAACCTTAATTAATCAAATCTTGATTGGTCAGATCTCAGTTACCAAAGGGTCACATACTTTATAAAGTTTAACTGAAACTGTTTCTGAAGAAAACGGTCTGTGAAACAAATGTATTAGGTCTTTAGTTAAGAACTATAATTGGTCTTCTCAGATTGCAGAATAAACTGAGCAAAACTGCTAACAATACACCCTTTCGTCTGGATTTGGCTTCCATGTATACCACCTCCTTAGGGTAGCTCTTTGGCCGGCCTCGCTAAAATACTTATTATTTCAAAGCAGATGGGCTTGTGGAACTATCGAAGTAGTTCAAGTTCCAGTCTACATCTAGGCAGTTTGTTACACCGAGTGCCTATGCTATCCTTTGCCCTGTAGCTACTAAGCCCATCAAGTTTACCATCTTCTATTTCAGCTTCTCAGTAGCAACAGAGACTGCTCCCTGCATGTATTGCACTCAAGTTCATTGTTTTATATTACGGCTGTGTGAAGCTTCAGTCCCTGATTCGATTCGGCAGAAATTCTGCCCAATTCGGTGGATGAATCTCTGAATCTGAATCAAATCAGGAGATCCTTTAATTTCTCTGAATCAAATCGGAACCCTCTGAATCGATTCAGAGAGATTCGGTGATTCGGACATAGACACAGCTTTAAATGTTTTTTCTACATGCCTCAAGGTGTCAGGCGGCTCATGAATGCTGCAATGCTGGGGTGCATGGAGTGTCCCACAAGAGCGCAGAAGGCTCCCCAGTGCGTTTGGCAGCAGACCTGGAAATGGACCAGAAGCATTTCTGGGTCTGCTGGGGAGCACATTGGGGGTTGCCCTGTGCTCCCCCGGCTTAGCGACTGGTGCCTCCTGGGACTGGGGAGGCATCTGGGTTCCCCACGTGAAAAGTCACTGAGCTGGGATGGTGTGTGGGGGGGAGGCCGGTGCATACTCCCCGGTGGACCTGGAATTTAACCGGAACTACTCCTGGCCCCTTCCGGGATCACTGCTGACCCCAGAAGTGGGCCAGGACCCCCTGGGACCCATCTTGTGCTCCTGTGGGATGCTTCATTCGCCCTAGCATCACAACATTCATGAGCCATGCTGGTACCTCAAGGTATGTAGAAAAAACATTTAAAGCTGTGTCTATGGCCGAATTGCTGATTCTCTGATTAGCATCGACTCTACAGATCCAGATGAATTGAATCGGGGACAGTGATCCGAATCAACGAATTGAATCGCTGTCCCCAATTCAGGCCAAATCAAACCTGAATTGAATACAGCCTTTTTCATACACCTCTACTTTATATATAGCAAAAGCTTTGTTATCTGGCACCCATGGGAAATGGGGGGTGCCAGATAACAAAATATGTCAGTTAACTGAGAGGCCCAAAGAGGTGTTTTTGCCTGTTGGGGCCACCGCCCCTCCCGCCATATTGCCACCCCTCCTGTGGGCCCTGAGGGACGGGGAGGTGGGCCCTGCATAGGCTGCTATGCCCTGGGCCGTGGGGGCTCAGCAAAGCTGGAAGTGCCATGTTGGGCACTTCCGGTTTCGCTTTTACCTCACAAACCGGTATGCTGGTTAATATAGCATGCTGGCTTGTAAGCTGCCGGTTAACACAGCTTTTACTGTAGTAGGAAACTGAGTATTAAAATGCTTTATAAAATATAGCATTGGCTATAAATCTTCTGGTGGCAGCAAGTTTGGAAGCTCTAGCATAATCAGAGTCCAAGAGGTTAACTTTTGATGATCGGTATAGTTTCTGCCTTCTATTGACTTCCCAGATGTGGGAATGATGAAGAAGGTCATTTAGTACATGGAGGAGTGCTGGCAAAAATACAAATTAACAGGCTGACCTTAAGAAAGTTTGGGAGTTCTTGGGGAATTAACTAGCTAACTATCCATTTATAGGGTTTATGTTGCCTAGGCCCATAATATAACTTGAGGGAGGGCAGGGGGTGACCAGGACCCCAGCCCCAGGTGCCAACTTTGTTGGGGGTGCTAGCCCTTGCTCTCCAGCAGGGTTTTCCCAAAACACAAACCCTACTAGTTAATACTTTGGCTTAGACTACCATAATCAGCTCTTACCAGAAGATGAAAGAGGAAATCCTGAGAGCAATTTGCATCTGTTCAAGAAGGCATAATTGCTTTCTTTCTGGATATAGCTGTCTGATTCACTTCCCAGTCTAAAAGGATCTCAGGAACAATTTACTTTTGCTCTGTGATTCAAGGATGGTGCTAGGAACTGAGCTTCCAAAGCATTCTACATTCTGGTTATAAATTTACATTGATACAAATTTAGGTTTTGCTTCTTCTTTTTTTCAGATTGAAGAGCAATGGAAACACTGTATCAGAATAGGAGGCCTCTTTTCTGGCTCTGTCCTTTAAGCAACATAAAACATGCCATTTTGCTGTGGCTCTGTGCAATCTTGCTGAGGAAGACACCTCTCTTGGACTTTAAAGCTTACTCTTATATTTTTCTTAAATTGGGTTTAGTAAATCAAGATAGGAGGCTTCCTTTAACCCAGAGGACTCTTCTTAAGAAGGTTCAAACTTGGGGAAGTTCATAAAACAGATGATGTGCAAAGTATAGATCACATCATTTTAAATCTCTGAAGTCCTGGACTTTATGCTGTTCTGGAGTCTATGCCTATCTCTAACAAGCCATAGTAAGTTTTGGAATTAGCATTCCAGGGTCTTGGAGCCTGAGACACCTAAGCTTTATAGAACTTGATCAACCTAAATTAAAGTTAAATGCTTTTAAATTAAGATTTTAGAAAATTACTGTCAGTTTGGTTTCTAAAACATTTTAACAGCATTTTTCTATACCTACAGATGGGCCAGATGGGTGAAGGTATCCACCCTCAGCACTGACTCCTGAAGCCAATTAACAAGCCACAAAAGAAGATACATTTTTTACCCTTTGATAAGTGTACTGGATGTCCTGCCTCATTCAGGGAAGTTGTCCTAGCACCGCCTGCATTCAGGCCATGTAGCTACACTTATGCCTATATTCAGAAAGTGAACATTAGTTCTTTCCCTGTCAAACATAGGACTGTTTCTATTATCACCGGCTCAGTGCCCAATGAGAATGTCTAAATTAATATGTATGTAGGGAACTGAATGGGATTTCAGCTTAATGAGGATAGCTGATGGCAGAAAATGCATGAAGTGGTGGCAAAGCTTAAGGTCTCAAATTTGGAATGTTCTTTGAAAGCAGGGTGGTATCTGACCGAGTTACTTATTCCTCTGAAAAAGGCATACGTACGTCTCTTAAACTGTATAATTGTAATCATCAGCCATTTGGAAGAGTTCATTTTTAAAATCAGGGTCCTAGGAAAGAAACTAATAGATTATATACGATTCAATTCTTTTAGACTGACTCATTAAAAATTACCGTGGTAGACATGCTCAGGAATTCTGACTCACATACTTACTGTGTGGGAGCTAGAGTTTTGGGAAGTTAGAGTGAAATTATTCCCAACTTTTGCTGTATGTCCACCTTCCTGGCATTTCCCTAGGATGTCTTGGACAAAGGGTGGAGTTTGCAGTCTAGTCTCCTTAAAGTATAAACAATTCTCAGTGTGCTAAGGAGTAGGATTACTCATTGCTGAGACACTCTGAACATCAAGCACTTAGGTCTTAGCAGCTGCACACAAAATCCAACTGAAGTTCTGATGTCTGGCCAATAATGCTTTGGATATGAAAATATTTTGATGCATATTTTTGTCTGAGGAAAGGTCCAGTGACTTCTTTAAATATGATCTCTTGTGATTAACTAGAGGTCCATAAAAAGGCATCCAGTAATTTCACTTTTCCAAAGACGTATAAACACAATTTTGTAATCCTATTGGTTAACAAAGTACTGGATCGTAAGTAACAAGTTTCCTTGAATGATTTTATTTTTCCCCTTACACCCCAGCTTCACCCTGACCTGATCATTGTCTCAAATGTTGTAATCCTTGTAATCCCCATTTTCCAGTGGCACAAAGCATTAACCTCTAACTGTGAGAGTTTGCAAATTCTAATTGCTAAATTGCTGAAATTCTATCAGAACCATAGAAAAACCCATAAAATGATCATTGGAATAAACACATATTGTTTTAGTTAATAGTCATAGGATACATACAGATGTTACAGTTAGATTGATCTAACTACGGCTAGGGTCAATCTAAATGACCATCTGTGCAGGAGTTTGGGGGGTTTAAATTTGGCCAAAAATGGCAAGTCTGATCTAAATTAGTTCACATACTCAGGTGAACTAACTTAGATAGAGAACAGGTTAACCCAATCCAGTGAATGTCTGCATGTATTCAGACAGGAGGCCTGGGGCTGGGAAACCCCAACTGCTCACCCCGGGCCCAGGGCTGTGCTCTTCCCATCTCCCCTGACTTAACTGGGCTATGTTTAACTCCCACAATCCCCTCATTCCTGGACAGACAACCTTCCTCTGCAGACCCACCAGCTCCCCTCCTCCCCTTTCCCCCGTGTAGACCCACTAGCTCCCTTGATCTCATCCAGCTCCCCCCAAACCTTAGTTACTTACACTGGGTTCCTCCCACATTGCTCCTGGCACCAGCAAATGCCTGTACATGCTACTCCCAGTCTACAATCATGTGGTTTAAGTAAGCTATGTGATCATAGACTGGGTGCGGTAAACATTTATACACTTTCATAATTCTGTTTAAAAGTCCCTATCTGCTGCTCTGTTTTTCCCCTACTTAAAATTCACACACTCGTGGCTGAAAAAAATCCAGCTCCATCATATCAACTCCTTCCCTCCTTCCCACCAACTCTGCTCTGACAAGTTTCCCCATGGAGCCTTCCCCCGTTCCCATCCCAGTCCCTGACTGTCCATAAAAACAGATGGGCCTTGCAGCATGCCAAGAAATTCAGCAAACTGAAGCTTTGGCTGACCAGAGACAGCAAGTTCTATAGATGAGAAGTTCTCACAGAGAAAAACTCCACAGCCAGCCACTTCTCTTTTCAATAGAAAAAATAGACTATTTTCCCTCAAATATTTTTGTTCAGAAAATGGTAACCAGTCAAAAATTCTTCAGAAGGTTCCCAATACTTCAAGAGAACAAAATAAGCTGAGGGACAGTTATTAGCAGAACTCTATGCTCCTCCTGGAGTCACAAACTATTGCTGTTTCCAGGATTTCAAGAAAAAGTACAGTTCCCCAGTAAAGTTACAGACATTGCAAGTAGCACATCTTTCATTACACCTACTTATTTACTGGCCCACGTATTGGTAAAATGTCATTCATTCATACCATTCAGATCTTCCCAACCACAGAATACACTCCAGTTGAAGGAAAGGTATTTTTGAGTAGGTGTCGAGAAAAAGAGGTCTTGTCCTCTTCTGCTGCATGCGCTTCTTATTTCAATGCAATTCAAAATTTTTAGTATTGACCGTGTGGTCATTTTGTGCTCTAGAAGGCATGGAACTTCCTTTTTTCCTTTTTTATGAATAACTTCACTAAAAAAAACACACAAAGTAGTTTCAAGCGTTGCTAAAAAGAGCACCCAGGCTATAATATGATTGAAAAAAGTTTCACACACAGAGCCAGGAATTCTGTGTCACAACTATGTACTTGGCTTTTCTCTCTCAAATTTTAAATTATGTAAATAGAAAGTACTTTAAAATCCTTTGTTTGTGTGCTTAATTATACTGTATATTTACTTTTTCATTTACCTCAGTTTAAGAAATGAAAAAAAAATCACTGAAAGCTATTTTACAGACAGATTTTCACATTCACACTTCTGCAGTATTTAGTTTGCAACTACATTTTGGGCAAAGTCTGAGTGATTATTATTAACTGAATTTTACCCATCAGCTGTATCTACTTGGATGCAGGAAAAAAATTGTTATGCATGCAATTTAAGCAGAAAACAAAACAAAGGCTAATGCCTAAGAATGCTTTACAATGATGTTTAAAATACTTTTTGGCTTGTTCACAGTAGTGGGTAAATTTGTCCCAGAAGTTGAGTGAGACTTCTTACCAACAACTATTTTCAGTTATCAACTTGTTTTACTGCTACTATAGATGAAACCTTAAATTTTGCCCTTTGTGTATCACCTTAAAAAATCCTTCTTCTTCCTTGGTGTTAACACCTTTATACTTTTGTCATGTTCCTTCATCATTTCTTAGGGAAGCTACACTTTCATGATTCAGTCCCCTTCAATGCCATCATTTGTTCTTGCTCTTCTCTGAGCTTCCTCCAGTTTGGCATATTTTTCTGGTAAGCTGGTGCCTAAAAGTAAATGGATGATTCATGATGAATTCACACCATTAACATTCAATGACTTGATTAGTTTTGGTGCACAGGTCAAAATCATTGGCCATGTTAGGGGTCATATTCTGTGGCTTTAAGCTACTGAGGGTGGGCAGTGGATATAAGTGGTTAGTAGTGCGAGGATTCAGAAACCAAGATTTTCTTCTTGCATAATTGGTCCAGAGTGAATGCTCAGAAGACTTCATAGATCCTGAAATCATTTGTGCTGCAGTTCTGGATTAATTCTTTACCACCAGATGTCACAAAACTTTGAACTTAAAAATGGGTGTCACCTAATAATTTGTCTTTAGTATTTTTTATAATTGATTGTTGTCTATAGTTATCTATGTGGAACTTCTCACAAGTCACAGAAGTTCAGGAAATGTTACTATTTATGTTTTAGCCATTATTTCTCCTCCCAATAAAATCTGAGAGGATGTTTATGTCTCCTGCTAATGCTGACATCATAAGTGTCCCGGGGGGACGGGGCGGGGCTCGCCCGCGGAGGCGGCGGAGCCCGAGCGGGACATCCGCCGCTTGTTTATGCCGGAAGCCAGTGCCCGTGCCGGTGGCCGGGAGCCGGCAATAAAAACAGCCGGCCGGAACAGACGCGGCAGGGGTCCGAAGGGGGGACTCGCTGCCGCGGAGACAGGGGCTCCAGAAGGAGAGACGGCAGGGGGACCTGCGCCAGGTGGGAGCGCGGACCCTGACGGGGAGTGGCCGCTTACCCCACTGGGGGGAAGGACAGCGACGGCAGCTGGACCCCGAACCCGGAGCGGGGAGTGGCGGGTTGGCCCGGAAGACGAGGATTCCAGTGACGGGGAGTACTGGGACTGCGTCCCGCCTGCACCCGGAGTTTACAGGTCGGGAGCCGGCACAGGGGCCTGGGAGGGCACTGACGAGGCACCATAAGTGCCTGGACTGACGCCGGACACCAGCGGACCAGAACCCGGAAGGGAGGATCCCCAGGAGGACCCAGGTCGAAAGCTGGGATGCCAGCCGGCCAAGTTTCTCCCCCCGGGCAAGGGATCCGGTGAGGAGCATCACCGGGAAGGCCTGGGCGAGGGCCGGGGTCTCGCCTACAGGAGATCCGAGGGGGCGTAAGGCCGGGGTGTTAAGGGGTGGCGGAGCCCCGCAACGTGACCGTCGGGGATCCCGGGCTACGGAGAATCAGGAGCCGTCCCACTGAACCTTACAACAAGTCGTGGCAGGCGAGAACCAGGGCAGGGACCTGATTACCCTACATCTGTTCCGGACCTAGGGGGATAGCGCCACCCTTCCACCGTGCCGCTGTTCCGAAGGGGGTTCTCCCTCCCCCTCCTCTAGCCCGACGGTCACAATAAGCATTTCCTGTTCCCACATCCAAGAGGGGGAACAACTAGATGGTGAAGTTAAAGGAACACTCTCAAATCAGACTTGGCCACAGCCTTAGATTTTATTAAAAATGCATCTTAATGTAAATTAAAGCCAAATGAAATGTTCTGTGAAACCTTGGAGCCAAATCCAGCATAAGTAGAACTAAATCTCAACACTTCTTTCTGAAATAGTATTGAATACGTTTCCATCATAGCTACACTAATGGATAAAGGTGTTTTTAGGACTAATTAAATATAAATTATTTCTGATATCTGCCATCTGTAATAGGTCCCTTCAGTACTGTACAAATTGGAGAAATGTGGGCTGGACAAAACTCCTATAAGGAGGATAGACAACTGGCTCAATAGTCACAAGCAAGGAGTAATTATTAATGGATCCATGTCAGAATAGCGGAAGGTTTTGAGTGGAGTCCTACAAGGGGTTTTTCCTTGGCCCAGTGCTGTTCAATTTGTTTATTAATAATTTGGATGCTGACATAGAAAGCTTATTGAGCAAGTCTGCAGATGACACCAAACGGGGAAGGATTTTGAGCATGTTGGAGGATGAGAGCTCAATTCAGAAAGATCTTGACAGACTGGAAAGCTGGACTGGAGCTAAAGAATGAAGTTCAATGCTGACAAACTCAAAATGACACCTGAGTGGATGACAGCACTATGGAGAAGGATCTCTGAGTCTTGGCAGATCACAGAGATCACAGATTCAATGAATCTGTAGTGTGATGCAGCTGCACAAAAGGAGACTTGGCGCAAGATATGGGAGATGACAATGCCTATCTACTCAGCAGTGGTTAGGCCTCATCAAGAGTATTGTGTGAAGTTTTGGGCTCTGCATTTTAAATAAGACATGGAGAAGGTAGAGAGCAGGGGCGGGCAAATATAGCCTGTGGGCTGAACCCGACCCATCAGGCCATTCCATCTGGCCTGTGAGGCCCTTAAAAATTTAGAAAAATAATATTTATCTGCCCCTGGCTGCCTGTCAAAGATGACAGAAGCCAGTGCCAGTAGGACCTAGGGGGAGCCAGCGGGCGGGGCCCCAGGGTGGGCCAGCAGGAGTGTGGGGCCCAGGCTGGCAGAGGATCTATGGAGGTGGGCTGGCTCCCCCCATTCCCTGATCACGTGGCCCAGCCCAGCTCCATAGAGGCCCTGCTGGCCCCTGCCCCATGCTGGGCCCCCACCAGTGCTGGCCCTGGCACACCAGTGTGGGCCCTGCGTTCCTGCCCAGCTGTTGCTGCATTTCATGTGCTTGCTCACTGCCACTCCCCCGCCACCTGCTGCAATCTTTTCCCTGCTTTTCTGTCCATGGCTGCTGCTGCTCCAGCACCACATGATTCCCAGATACAGTGCTAAGCTGCAAGACTCAGCAGGAACTGGCCTAGCCCCCATGATTCTGTGTGGTGCCAGCCAGGCTGGTCCAGCTACTGCTGCATCCTGAGGTCTTGGCTGTGCAGCTGGTACGTGGTACTGGAGTGGCGAATGGAAGGATGGGAGGATGGGAAAGCAGCATAAGAATGGCAGCACTGGCAGACGGGAGAGGGAAGTGGCAGTGGGTGGGAGCATGAGGCCCATGCCATTGCCCCAGGACCAGGAGTGGCAAGAGCATAGAGCCCGGTCTTGGAGGAGTGCTGGTGGGGTTTCTGCCTGCTGTGGGGGGGGGAGGAAGACAGATTGTGGGCAAACCCTTCCTCTCCATGAATGGCACAACCCTCCCCAGGCACCCTCCCTTCCACATACTCACAACCACCTAAAATCCCATACTCACCCACACCCCATATATCCACATCCACACACCCACATCCTCCCCCACCCCACACCCACACACAGCCACACAACCCACACGTATCCACCCCTCCACAATCCCCCCAGACACCCACACCCTCCCACACACCCCACATACCCACCCACTTATACCCTCCCACAATATACAAGAGTAAGGCTTCATTTTAAGCTATTATACTATCACCTCTATGTATACTACACAAACACATGTAAATCAGGACAAAAATATTTTTTGAAATGAAATTTATGAATGTTCTAGTATATGTTTGATTTGTAAAATATAATTTGGTATTTTTCTGGTTCTGAGATGGCAAACCCCCTTGCTGAAAGGAATACTTCCGGGGGGCAAGGGGAGGGACTTCTGATGGCAAAGGTCAGGGGTTAGGGGGTGGGACTTCTGATCCCAAGAGGGCGAGCAGTGGGCGGGGCACATGTCAAGGGGTAGGGGCTATCCTTGTGGCCCTCAATGGCTTGCCAAAGCTTGGGAAGCAGCCCTCCAGTATAAAAAAGGGTTGGCTGCCAGTCTGTAGTATGCTGGTCACTTCCAGTTTGCGGTTTGCTGGTCCACGGTCACTTCCGGTCTGGCAGCCAGCCCTCCTGCGGACTAGCAGCTAACCCTTTGTGGCCTGGCACCAGGCTGCGGCTTGGGGGTTGGGAATCCCTGTCCTAGACCATCATGACAACAATATTGCCTCAACACTACCATGTTAAAAACTTCATATTTGTTTTCACAAAGCAAAGATAGGAGCTATGTCCTGCTATATGTAGAGCTGTCCAGCTGACTTTTGTAACATGGCTCACTTTCAGTGCAAAAAAAAAAAAAGAAAAAAAAGAAAAATTTTCAGGTTAAATTTTAATTTTTAAAAAAATTTCCGGGGGGGATTTTTATTTTTTAAGAGTTTTTAAATTTATTTACTAAAATTTAAATAATTTTTTTAAGGACTTTAATTTTAAATCAGAATATTTATCTTGGATAATATTGAAGTGAAACGTGTTTGCTTGTTTTTTTCACTTGAAACAATTTGGGCAATTTGACATGAATCAAAGAGTTTAATGAAAGCTGCATTTTCCAGAAAAAATGTGGAAATATTTTGCCAAGCTCCAACAATACATAATACAGTCATGTTTCTTTCTGTTTTGCCATACAACAAGAAACATTTTTGGATTAGAAGGATTCTCCATAAGTATTCTACATTATATGCCTTTGTTTTGCAGTCGTCCTGAAGCAGCCCTGAAAAAAAGGGGCAAACACAGTCTTGAATCTCTCCAGTGATGGTGATTCCACAACTTTTTCTTGGCTATTTATGATCTGTTGTATTCTTCTTTTGCATATTTTCTTCCTCAGTTTAAGCTCAAAAGTTCTTCAATCTCTAGCAATCAACTACAACTGGTTTCTGCCTCCCTTTGACAGACTCTGGTACCATTTGTAATATTTCTGGTTTAAACATGTTTAGGTTACAATAATGGTGCATCCTTCATTCTCTAACTAGCTTGTACAAGTACTGTACAAAATACCTTACTGGTATTTTGAAGCTGAGCTGTGAGGATTTGCCTAAGTATTTTAATAGGGAAGAATGAGTTATCAAGCAACAAAGAACCAGTGGGTGTTTTTACACGTGCTCCAGGGGTGTGTGGGGGACACAGTGCTTTAATTAGATCAGCTCTGAGATCCACTGTAATTAAAGCACCCACAGTGTCTCATGTATCAGCGTTCCTATGCTTCAAAATGGTGACGGGAGCACTTTAACTAAAGCTTATCAAATGAGTTTTTGTTAAAGCACCCCTGCCACCATTTTGAAGTGCATGGATGCTAATACATGTGATGCAGAAGCTGCTGAAGAGCACTAATTAGCATGGTCCAGCAGATTCAATTAATTGATTCTGCTCTGACACTGTAATTATAGCACATCACAGCACCCTCCCCACATATCTACAGGTACCCAGTTTGCCTATGTTGACATACCAGGTAGACTCAAGAACTAGCACCTAAAAAGACCTCCTGCTGTTTCCGTGCTAGTGAGTGACTTAAAAACCCCAGTGCAAAGTGTCTTGAAAAGGCAGGGTAGAGTTGCACCTTAAAGACTAACTGAATCAGAGATGCATAAGCTTTGGTAAGCCATAGCACATTTCATCGATGAAGTCACAGGCAAATCCAGGATTTTAAAACAATAGTAATACCCCTCCTGGAAAAAGGTGACAGTCTCGTAGTAGCCTTTGGGGACAAACCTATCCTGGCTTACAGACAGCCCTCAACCTCAAACAATGTCTCAGGCCATGTGTAGACGAAACAAGGGGCAAGTGTGCATGATACTTTAAAGCAGCTTAAATGCTTTTGCACCACTTCAATGGTGTTGGTGTTTGCACGTGTCGGCGGCATATTGTGCAGTAATTCTAGCTGCTGTAGCAAATTTGGCAGTGTAATGCTCCTTAAATGACTTGGGATGCAGCAAGCTATAACTCCCTACAGCCATGGAGGGAAATACTGGGCTCCATGCAGCTCAGGGGCTCTGCAGGAAGCCCATGCAGCCAGCCTGGCAAAAGCCTGGGAAGGCAGGCTCCACTCAAGAAAGAAAAAAAACACAGCAACCCTGATCTTTTATTCCCACTCCCAGCCCCCAAAGCCTGCCTGCCTGAGCTGCGTGGGAGCCCGGTGTTTTCCTCTGCATTTGCGGTGCCCCCTGGGACCTCCCAAGCTGGGTGCCTGCAGGTGGGTGTTGCTTGTGGGGGCACCATGGCCATGGAGGAAAGCACCAAATCCCCCCCAGCCCAGGGGCCACTCTGCCCGCCAGCAACTTGCCCTCCCCTTCCTGCCGCTGGAGAGGCAGGTAAGTTCAGGTGCGTGCATGACATGGGGTTTTACTTTGCCCTAAATTTAAGTGATGTTTTTAAAAACACACCACTTCAATTTATGACCCCCGTTTCATCTACACATGCCTCCAAACAATAGGCTAACAAACTCCATACTCATGGAGACACCAGGCCTTGCAGTGGATCTAAATGCCTGCTGTATCCTCACATCAATACAGAACAAATCATCATTAGATCTAATAACAAGGAGTACAACATTCAAAGTTTATTTTGGACAGATAGAGCAGGGCGATCTCTGTGTGTAAGAATAAATGAACACCAATCTGATATCAGCTGCAGAGAGACACAAAAGCCCATGGCAGAGCACTTCAACCTCCCTGGGCACTCCATTACTGACCTCAGGATTGCTGTTCTCAGGCAACTCACCCCCAGCCCCCCATCAGTTTAAACAGGAAACTGTGGAACAAGAAATCATCCACATTGGACTGTAATAAGTATGTTTTAAACAGGGACTATGGATTTTCATCTCTTTACCTGGATTACCTTTTCTGACCCACTGGGTGTGTCTACACATTCATTAATGTGCCACAGTTACTGCCTATTTAGTTTAGTACTTCCCTAAGGAAGGAATGCGCAGTAACTACATTTACTAAGCAGTAGCGCTGGCACATGGCTTTTATGTTTTGGTTACTGTGCAGTAGCCTAATAACACTGTGCCACAGTTTATTAGCATGGTTTTTGACTGGCACGCTACTGTGCAGTGTTATTAGGCTACCACGCAGTAAGTGTCTCATGTAGACATGCCCATTTTGTCGCTATGGATTTCCCACCCATTTACTTTTCTCTCTCAGTGCTGCCCCCTCCCTGCTATCTCTATTTCTCTCCACTCCCTTGTCTTTTTTATTCTAATTCCTCTCTCCTTCTTAGACTCTGCTTTCTGCATGTCCTTTCACAGCATCTGATGAAATGAACTTGGGTTCATTTAGTTGGTCTATGGAGGCATATTTACCCTACCTTTATACCTTTAAACCATTTCAGCTAAGTATCTGTCTAGACTGCCGTTGAAAATTTCCTGGGATGGAGATTTCACAATTTTTCTAGGTAACCTGTTTCAATGCTTGACCACCCTTGTAGTCAGAAGGTCCTTCCTAATCTCCAACCTAGATTTCCTCTATTGCAGTTTAAGGCCATTGTTCCTAGTCCTGTCCCCTACAACTACAGACAAAAGAGCTGTTTCCATACTTCCTATATTTGCCCTTCAGGCATTTGAAGACTACAGGTTTCCATTGCCAAGCACAATTTTGCCAACCACGGTTTTGAGTAACCACACTTACTATTTTATACTATTTTGGCTACCACGGTATAAAGTTTTGAGTAACCACAGTTTTACGTGGCCAGGCATGAGCCCGCCTGCTGCCATTTCAAATCACCTGCACTCTTGCTAGCCACCTGTGGTGCTCCCATCTCCTCATGCACACTGAGTCTCGTGTTGTGCTTCACATTGTTAACATCCAGTCACAGATGCTCTGAATTTTTCTCCTGATTTTGTTGTGATTTTTGCATTTTGTTCTTTATTCTGGCCTTTAAGTGACTGAGTGGTGAAGGTGAGCAATTTGTGAAGAGGTCAAGGAAAGTGATGTCCTTGGAAACAAAATTGGAGTTGTTGGATTGTCTAGCACATGGACAGAGTGTGGCGAATGAATCCACTGTGAGAACCATTAAGGAAAGTGAGGCTACTATTAGGGTTAGTGTTGGAAGTGGTACATCAGGAAGTGCTAAAGTGACCTTTATGCCATGCGATCACAGCTTAGAAAAAATGGAAAAAGTGCTTACCATCTGGATTGAAGACCAGACACAGAAGAAAGTGCCTTTGAGCAGCCAAGTGATATGTAAGAAGGCAAAGCAAATTTACAAACATCATCCAGACCTCAGGGGGTGAAGGCATGAGTGAATGCATGAGTTTTCAAGCCAGCAAGGGGTGGTTTGAAAACTTTAAGGGGAGACATGGGCTCCACATGTGAAGATTATGGGGGAATTGGCTTCAGCAGATGCTGAAAATATTCATATTCAAGTCCTTAACCCCATTTTTAACATAAGCATTTTGTTTTACCAACCACTATTTTGCCAACCATGGGAACTTTCAGAAACCTAAACCCCACAGTTCATAAGGGAAACCTGTATTATCAAATTCCCCCTCAGTCTTCTCTACTCCAGACTAATTAACCCTAGTTCTTTCAGCCTTTCCTCATAAGACTCTGTTCCCAGGCCTCTAATATTTTTTGATGCTCTCTGCTGGACCATTTTGATCTGTCTGGATCCTTCTTGAATTGTAGGGCCCAAAACTGGACACAATACTCCAGATGAGACCTCATCAATGCTGAATAGAGCAGAAGACTCACTTCCCTTGATTAGCAAGTGGCACTCCTGTTAATACAATGCAGCATGCAGTTGGCTTTCTTTGCAAAAAGAGCACACTGTCTCTTTTTGCACAACTGAGTAGAACCAGTCATTCCCCACTCTGTAAATGCACAGGCAGTTATTCCATCCCAAGTGCAGAACTTTGCGTTTGTCCTTGTTGAATTTCATCTGGTTGATTGTGGACACCATTTTTCCAGTTTATGCATTTTGTTTTCAACCTGTGGTCCATGGATCCCTGGGGGTCTGCAGACTATGTCTAAGGGATCCACACCTCCATTCAAAATTTTTTAGGGATCTGCAAATGAAAAAAGTTTCAAAACCATAGCTCTAGAGTGTCTGCAACACCACCCAACTTGGTGTCATTTCCATATTTGCTAAGCATATACTCACTCCCATCATCCAAATCATTAATAAAGATGTTAAACAACACCAGACCCAGGACAAATCCCTGGAGAACTGATTTGATACTTCCACCCAATTAAATACTGAGGCATTAATGATGACTTTTTGAGCACAGTGATCCAACCAGTTTTGTAACTGCCTTACAGTACTTTTGGCTAGACTGCACTTTCTTAGTTTGCTAAGGAGGATGTTGTGGGAGACAATGTCAAACTTGCTAAAGTCAAGGTATATCATATTCAATGTTCTTCCCCAATCCACAGAACCTGTCACCTTATCATAGAAAGAAATGAGGTTGGTCAGGCATGACTTGCTCTTGGTGAACCAATGCTGGCTTTTCTTGATCACCTTGTTCTCCTTTAGGTGCTTCAAAATAGATTTTTTGAGGACCTACTCCATGATTATTCTAGGTATTAAGGTAGACTAATTGGTCTGTAACTCCCCGGATCCTGCATCTTCCTTTTTTTAAAGACAGGCATTATATTTTCCTTTTTCCAATCATCTAGGACTTCACCCCACCTCCATGAGTTCTTAAAGAAGATAGTCCTGGGGTGTGCAAAATATGGCCCATGAGACAGTTACGGCATGCCAACTGATTGTATCCAGGCAGCAGGTGGGTGGCCACAAAGTCATGGGATCTGGCCTGTGGGGAGCTGGCAGCTCCAGCTGCTTTCATGCTGGGTGGGAGGGCAGGTCCTGTCCACGCCTTTCACCAGCTCCTACCCCATGTGCCAGAAGCACCACTTGGCATGTGCCAGCATCTACAGACACTGCTGGCAGGTTCCTGCTGGGCATCAGAGTAACTTCCTGGGACTGCAGCTGACATGCTAATATACAAGGTCACCTGCAGACTCAGGTGGATGCTCCTATATCCAGTGTGCACCTACCAGCTGCATCCACAACTGATACCAATGCCTGCTGGGTGCTGTTTCTAGCATGCAGGCCAGAAGCTGCTGTAAGCTGCAGGGATACATTGTAGGTGTGGGATGGTTTGGGTGGTGGTGGTTACAAGGGCAGCCCAGAGGCAGTGCTGGTGGCAGCAGGGGCCCTGGCTGAGCTGCCCTGTTGAAGCTGCTGCCCATGCTAGCTCCCCACCCATCCATGGCCTGTTTCACTTAGGGAGTTTTGGTGAGCTCTTGGGGGGAGGGGGAGGGAATGGAAGGAGGGTGCTACTGACCTGGCCCACAACAGCTCTTCAAAACTCCCCAAATAATTGCTCACCCTTGCAATAGTCAAGGGCTCCAAAATTACACCATCCAATTTTTTTTCAGTATCCTAGGGTGTATCCCATCCGGTCCTGCTGACTTAGTTTCATAGTTTGTAGCATCGGAAGGGACCTGAGCAGATCATCACATGCACTTGAAAGCATTTAGTTCCGTAAATAATTCCAAACCTTTATTTCTATTACTCTAGGCTGTCTGTCTCTCTTCTCATTTTTGTGGGCAACTGTACTCCTTGTCTGGTAGCTGACTTTATTCATGAAGACTCAAGTAAAATGCATATAATACTTCAGGCTTCTCTACATCACCCTAACTAGCTTGCCTTCTGCCCTGCTAGAGCAGCCTGTGCAGGAGGAGGCCAGCCTGGAAAGGAATGGGCTTACCCAGCCCAGTGTATGAGTCCCAGTTGAGGGCTTCCAAGGAACAGCATGGGGATTGCTGGGGCTTGGGCACAGCTGCAGGAAACAAAACAGCAAGGGCTGACACTGCTCAGAGCCACAAAACAGCAGGCGGTATAGCTGCAGCTGGACTCTTGTCCTGGTGCTGAGATGAAACTGCTGCCAGAAGGGAAACAGTGGGGGCAGGCAGGGGCTGTGGGTGAGATGTGAGGGGCACTGGCAGAGGCAGAGCACTAGCATATCAGTACTACTCTGCACTCCACATCCTGGTGAGCAAAGGGGGCAGGGGCAGCTCTGATTTCTCTATGATAAAAAAACGAAAAGCAAACGCCAAAGTGTATAGCTATTTAGAATTCATTTATTATGATGATGGAGGAACTGGTAGGCATCCAAATTGCTTAAAAATTGTAAATATGTTAATAAAACATTGCCCAACTGATCTCTCTCTCTATATAGTGGCATTTCATTTTAATCATAGAAGAACACAGATTTTGGATATTTTAATGAGAGAATTTGAGTTTTCTTAGATAATTTCCAATTTTTAAATAAGGGACATCAGGATATCTGCTAATGAGGTACATAGAGAGACTCGGGCAGAGGAGCCTGCTTAGGGCCAGCACCAGGGACCCAGCTGGAGGGTAGATGAGGTGGCTGACTTGGCTATTTGGGTCCAGGAGGACATACTTTAACAGTTCAAGATGGGCCACCGCAATGTGCACATCTTCTGGGCGATAGCTGCCCGGATGGCAGAACAGGGGCACCAGAAGACATGACAGCAGTTCTGCATGAAGGCCAACTGTACAGATGCAGCCCACTGGCAGCTGGCCCAGAAGTTCAGAAGGCTCTGCTGCAGTGCCCATATCACAACTCAGGCATCCATGTGGTCCCCATCTGGGTCTGGTGGGCGTGCAGCCACAGGAGGTGGATGTTGGCACAGGTGGCAGCAGGTCACAGCCAGACAGCAGCCCCCACTACCAGACTACTGCAGTGGGTAGAGGATGCAGGGACCATTCCAGGTTAGGGCTGCTTCAGCAGTCCAGCTGGCAAGAGGTGCTAGTGTCCCCAGATACCAACTGACCGGGCCTCAGAAGCTCCCGTCTATTTATAACATTCAACTACCATGGGCCCTAAGGCCCACCCTACTAACTAGCAACCCCTATTATATGAAGGCTGATGGGTGAATGCTACAACAAAATACTTGGGACAACAAAGGCAAAAAACAGGACAAGAGTGATATGAGGGTCAAAGGGTCAAAAAAATGAGTGTGCCTGATCGGGACACTGAGCAGAGCCCCCCCAGGCTGCACCCACCAGTCCTCAAAGGCATCCAAGGAGGTGCTGGCCCCAGCCTCTAGCTCCCCCTTGCCAAAGATCTGGGAGGAGCTGGGCAGGGTCAGTTTGCCCCAAGCGGCACAATTTGCCCACACCAAAGTGCACATTCAGGCACATGTGCTGAGGCACAAATCTCCGGCATAAATTTGTGCCACTGCTGTTTGAGCTGCTGCAAGCACATGTGCCTGTATGTGGGGATGCAGCCAATACCAGTTTCTTTTGGAAATGTTTTATTCACCAGTGTCTCTTTTGAGGCAGCATTGTTTTTCAATTTACCAAACGCTATAGCTTAAGCTCCAGGCCTTGATTTGAAGTGTCATTGGCCTGGTGAGCATTCTCCTCATATTATATCTTGTCGTTGTGTTGGGCCTATGCTCAAGTGCAGAAAGAATCTGCCTCAACAGTTCTTTTTGTTAAGGTGTGGAGGCTCTGTCATTAGGATGTTAATTTGAAAATACTGAGCTAAATTCTGTTCTCAGATGCTGTCTTGGAGACACTGTTTTCTCTTGCACGGAAGGCAGTACTTGTGGCAAAGGTTTTAAACTTTCAGCACAGCCATTTCAGATGAAATCTCAGAAGACACATCCTGACTGTCAGAGCAGTAGGAGAGTGGAATAAGCTTCCTACTGAAGTTGTAGAATATTTTTCCTTGGAGATTTTCCAGAAGAGGCAAGGTAGGCATTTGTTTGCACGGATTTAGAGGCAACCAGTCTTGAATATGTGCAGACTCAGATGATTCCTGAGATCCCTTCTAACTCTATGATCCTATTTTAAATGAGCCAAAACTTGTCCCTCATTTTAAATTAAAACAACCAACTTTTTTTTTAATAGAATCATAGAAAATTAGGGTAGGAAGGGACCTCAGGAAGCAATGCAAACAGAAAATTGGAGGCCCCCTCCTGAAGCTGACTCCAGTGGGGGGAATGGCCCCTTTGCCTCCTGGTGCTGCTGCTGCCAAGGGTGGGGTGGACCTGCATGCCCCATGAGGGAGGCTGGGTGAACCCGGCTGGGCTGGGGTGGCACATGCCTGCCTCTCCTCCCTGATCCCTGTCCCCCTCTCCGCACCATGCTGGGAAGGAGCAGGGCAAAGGTATATGAGGACTGCCTGCTGCAGGCTTAGGGCTCTTTGCTCTGCTGTCTTTACTCAGAGGCCCCGCTCTGGCCATGCAACCCCTGCCCGCATGGCAGTGGGAAACACAACTTGCTGGCCCCACTGCTGCCAGGTGGGCAGGGGGCACCCAGCCAGAGCAGGGTTCCTGGGGCAAAGGCAGCAGAGTGGAGAGCCCCAAGCCCACAGAGAGCCTGTGTCCACCCCACACAAAAATATGGGGAGCACATACCCCTCATGTCTCCCTTGGGGCACTTGCAGCATCGGGGAGTAGCCCCCCACCGTACCCCCTAGATGAGCCACCTGTAGCTCCATTGCACCCCCTGCCCTGGCCCTGGGTCCTATGCATTGCCCTGGCTGGGCAGGAGCCCTAGCCCCTGCCCCACTCCCTCCTTCACTGTGGGGGCCTCAATCTGCACCCCCTGCCCCTTCCCCCCCATTAGACTTATCTGCAGGGGGCAGCTCTCCATACTGCCTGGCTGTGCCCCTGACCAAGCCCCCTGCATCCCGCTCCCTGCAGCCCCAAGCAGGACCCCTTGCAGACTGGAATGCTGCCTGCCTTCAAGGGAAAGCCTGCCATCTCCCAGGGGAACCCAGGCATTGTTGGGGGGGGAAGGGCCCTCTTTGGCAGGGGTAAGGGAACTTGCACCTGGGCCCCACTGACTCGTGTATTAATCTGCCTATGTCAGGAGGCTATCTAGTCCAACCCCAATTTTGAAGCTGATTGTCAGCTTTTTAATTAATTATGTGTATGTGGGTGATGTTTGGGTATAGGAAAAGTTGCCTTGTCATGGTCTGCAAATTGTTATTGCTTTCCCCAAACTGGGTGAAAAAGGGGACAGGGTTTTAGTGTGCAGGTGTTCTGTGGCAACTGTTCCTTTGTATACTCTTGCCCTGCAATAAATGAAAGCTACATTGTGGCAGCTTAGCTCAATGAAGGAGTAAATAACTACAAGCTAGCTTCCATTTACCATCTAGAAGAATGTGCACAAAGGCAGATGCTGTGGAGCAGCTGACGTGGGCTGAAGTCTGCTTTCATCATGTATTTGTTTGTTTGTATGTCTATACACTTTTTTAGGTTTGTATAATACAATTCTGATTAGTAGTGTAAAAACTTGGTGAGAGCAAAACATGTTCCTATAACATGTCTTTTGTATGAAAGGTGAAATGCCATTCATTCAGTGAAATCACTAGCATCTGCTCAATTATCTTGCTGATGCTACTAACAATCTCAAGTTTCAGCAAGAATAGTGGCTGCTACCCAAATATATTCTTAGGGCACTAACCATGCCAAGTCATTCACGCAGGAAGAGCTTTACACCCACAAGACTTTTTGCCAGCCTTAGTGGGACGCTGCAAAGATTGTTTTGCAGGTACTAATCTCTTCCAAATTTCATGGAAGCTGAATTGGTTTAGCACTCAGAAACTTGCTGCATTTTGTGGGAATAAACCATAAATGAGCACAGTGAATCATTATGCACAACAATCCAAAGTGTTACAAAAGGTAACTTTGCCTTATTACCATGCTGTAATGATGAAAGAATGACCTCTACATAAAGAAAGCAAACATACAATTCAGACAGCCCTGGAAAAGATGCTTTTATATTATTAGAAATGGAAAAATAAAACTGTTTTTCACATTTTTACATTGTATAAAAACAGAATCAGTTTCGAATAATAAAAGCTGTCTGGATGAAGGCCTTCATTTGTGAGTAGCAACCGGAGTATTAAATTATTGACAGCAAATGAGTCATAGTCTTTTAAGAACAGATGCTTCCAACAGACGCGTCAAACCTAGTGTCTAACTTATATTTAAAAAGTGATAATGTGAAAGCTTAACTGTTAGATTATGGCAATATAGGTAAATACCTCATTAAAATATGTCGTCGAAAATATAGATAAGCAATTTAAAAATGTTATGGTAATGTTATGGTCATGGTAATCCTGTTGTGGGAAACCTTAATCTTTACTGATATCTTCTACAACTTCAGTTTTGTGTAGTTTATATTAACTGATTTTTCACCATGTGAAAATAGTATGGTAAAAAGGGATAAAGATTCACATGGAAAACAAGAAATCACTTTACCTATAACTTAACAGGATATCATTGTCTAAAACCTATTTTAAAGAAAACATGACAGATCTCTTTCATTCAGCAGTACCTGTTAAAATAAGAAATGACTTCCTTTAAGATGCAAAGGAATAAATAAAGTTCCATTGGGTTTGGTGTCTGCATTTACTGTGCTCAGCTTTGCCAGTAAAAATAGGATGTGTTCTGCTAACACTGCTCAGAGTTTTCTGATGACAACAGCACCAAAGTGTGGATCAAGTTTTTTGCTTTTGATCTGGGTGAAATTCACTCCTCCCACAAAGGCCTACACCAAGATTCTAAAAAATGAGGGGATGGTGTTAAACTGTTGAACTTACACTTGAGCACCCAAGCTACAGGTTTCAAAGAAGCCTAAAGGAATCAGGCACCTAGCTTCCACTATGGTCAGTGGAGTTGGGCACCTAGTTTCCTTCAGCTACTTCAAAAACATCAGCTCCAGAGGACTGAGAAGCCCAACATTAAACTCTCATTTTGAAAAAAAAACCCAGCTTAAGTATTCATGCTGAATACAGGTTGAATGAAGGGACACTGAATGGAGACATTACCATTATCTGCTATAACAGAGTGCAGACAGAAGTAACTGAGAGCATTTTGTAGGAAGTGCTCTAAGTTACAATGACCCCCTAGAACAAACAGAGTTCACTGTTGGTTCCAGGGGGAGGGGAATCTAGCTGCTAGTTGGGAGTCTGCAGCTGGTTTCCCTTAACAATAGCCCTCCAAGCCTGTAGTTTTCGGAATGGGAGCCTTCCACCCCTGCTCCAGTACAACTGCTTCACCTCCAGCAGGGGCTGAAAAACCCTCAGACTGAACTCCCTCCACTCCCTTTTTCCCCTCCCGTGCTGAAAATAGTGACAGGCTGGCAGGCAGTGCAGACAGAAGTTACAGATGTTTCATCATCATAGAATGAGGGGTCAGATTTTCACCTGACTGGCCATTTTTGAAGCTGTCTGCAGCCATGCACTTGTGCTGAGTCATGGCTATAAACTGCTTCCTGTGGCCAGATTGAGCAAAAATTGTCACTTCTGTCTGCGCCCTTAGAGGCAGGGTATAGCGCTTACATAGGGCAGAGGAGTAATAGTAATCTTTCTCTGTGCCGGATGTTTGTGGAACCATGGCCACTGGACTTGTAGAAATATGAAGCTGTGGTCTCTTCCTTGGTTTTGGCTGTAGACTACACTTGGCTTATCCCCTTAAGTGATCTTCAGCCGCAAGCCCACCTAGCCCATTTCACAGGATGCTGGAGGTGAAGAGATGACATTTCTGTATGGTTGCTTAGCCTGCTCACTCCCATGCAACCCCTCTGTGTGGTTTAAGTGGTAGAAGGAGCCTTCAGTCAGTCACCTGTGTAAGGGATGAACTCCACCCCACTGGAATACTGCCTGCATTGAGGTACTTTTTCTTTGGTTATTTTATTTTTAAATGTGCAATTTTTTAATGTTTTAAAAAAAGAATATTTACATCATTAACAATTTCAGTGTCAACTTTCATAGAATATAATTGAATGTTTTTATGTGCATAGATGACTTATTTTCTTTGGATATCAGATATGAAACTGTTTTCAATACAGAGAACAATAAACCTGTTGCTACAGCTGTAAGCTTTTTGATCCAGGAGCTTCCCAGCCTTCAGTGGTGATGCTTGTCCCACAGCCGCGATTTCAGCCGTACGCCAAGCTTCACAGTAGTTGCTAACTAGTCGGATCCCATTTGCAGTTGAGCCATGCCACATTATTTTCTGAGGCCTAAAAATAATTTGTAAAGTTATTTTCCTGAAAAAAAACTTCTTTTTGGATACAATTCAGTCTTAGCCCTCTATCTATAAGAGCTATTCTCTGTCCATCCTGGATGGAAATTCACTGTAGACAGGAGGCAAACAATGTAAGAAGCAAGATACAGATGGAAACTGGAAGGGGATAGATGGAATGGAGAGGACAACAGGGAGGAGAATGCCTGGGATGTTTTAATTACCAGTCAAGAGAGTGGCAGAAATAGAGGAGAAGGATGGCCCAAAAGAAGAGAAAAGGAGAAAAGATAAATTATTTTTCTCATACTCTTAGCAGTCCATGGCACATGTAAAACAGTATATACAACAGTGTGAACTCACCAAGTCGGATCTGCCATGACATTCTTCCCATCGAAGGAGTATATTGGTATCTGGATGTTGAACTCACCCCCATTGCCAGTAAATATGGATTCCCAGTTAGCAAAGAGTATTTCTCCCTGTCAATTTTAAATGCAAGGTGAATCTGATGTTCTGCACTGCCATTTGCCATGGCTTTTACTACTTTAGCACAGAGGCCTAAAGGAATTCTATAAATCGAAACTCTAATCTACCTGTAAAAATACTCATAATTCCATTAGCCTCTCCATGCCATGATCTTGTACTTTAATCCTTCATCCCTTCACTCTATCTAAAGCCTTTATACTAACAGCTCATGCACACGTGCCTCTGCCTTAGGCCTCTCCCCTTCCTGTCAGAGGGGTGTCTGCTTGGCTTATTCCATCCCTTCACTGTACTGCTTACATAACTGCTATTCTAGCTGACTCTCCACTCTTCTTCTGCATAATGGTGAAGCTCATTTTTCTGTACCTGAGAGGCCTTACACAAGTGAGTTCTTGCACAGCTCTCTGCTCTCCTTCTCCTACCACAACTTACTATGGGGCCTGCCTCTACAATACACTGAATTCCCAGTAGCAACGGTGCCGTAGCATCACAGGGCATAAACCATGATGGCGACACTACTGCACAGTAGTAACGAGCTACTGTGCAGTAGCAACTAAAAAAGACCCATCTGTGTCGTAATTCAGTACTTGGTTAAGCAAGTACTGAGTGACTGTGCAGTAACAACTGCACAGTCTGCCACACGTGTAGACCTGGCCAGTGTGACTGAACTGGAAAATGAGTTGAAAATACACAACTGCACTCAGTATAGAAAAAATGATACTACAGGAAGTCAGAGGGTGCAGAGTGAGGTTAATTTCTAACATCGTTGTAATGGTCTAAGAATTCATTTGAGAATTCTCCCTTCACTAGAAAAACTGGCTTTTCCTTGAAAAGGAAGCTGAAAGCGATTTGTTTTAATCAGTGAAAATTCTGGTAAATTCACAATCATGCTAGGGCTGTTAATTGAAACAGGACTTTGCATCACAGAATTGTGCTTATTAAACTGCCTTCAATCATTCATTTCCTAAAGTGGGAAATTTTCTGTTTGAGGAAATTTTCTTCTCAGAACTCTGAATTTTCCCAGGGGATTTTTAAGTCAAAATATTCACCACTGTCAGAGAATCAGATGCATTTGACTCAGTCTCAGATGCATCTGAAGATTCAATGCTGATTCGGACATAGACATAGCTTTAAATGCTTTTTCTACCTACCTCAAATGTACAAGGTGGCTTGTGAACAATATGATGCTGGGGCAGATGGAGTGTTCCACAGGAGTGCCGGGGGGGGCCACTCCATGTGCTCAGCAGTGACCCTGGAAGTGGACCGGAAGTACATCTGGTCCACTTCTGGGTCCACTGGGGAGCTCCCCTGTGCCCTCCCTGGCTTGGCAATTGGCTGTGGGAGGACCCAAGGTGACCCCCAGACCCAGGACACACCAGTTGTTGAGCTGAGGGTGGCAGGGGGGGCCCTGCATACTCTCTGGTGGACCCGGAAGTTGATCAGAAGTGCTTCTGGTCCACTTTTGGGTCCTGTTGCTGAGCATGCTGGGGAGCCCCCCCATGCTTTTGTGGGATACTCCATGCGCTCCAGCACTGCAGCATTCATGAGCTGCCTGCTACCTTGAGGTATGTAGAAAAAACATTTAAAGCTGTGTCTGTGTCTGAATTGCTGAATCTTCTCTCTCCGAATCGATTCAGAGAGGTTAAAGGGTCCTCTGATTTGATTCGGATTTGGAGATTCGGTAGAATTGGGCTGAATCTCCGCTGAATCAAATCAGGGACTGAAGCTTCACACAGCCCTAGAAGGCAGCCAATACTTCAAAGACGTGGTTTATACTTCTGTATGTTCTTCTTAAGACTAGTGCGTGTATGCCTGCCTGTGTGCAAGACCATGCTCCAGACACCAAATCACCTTTTACTCTCAGATACACTGGTGGAAATTCAGAGAAACTATTAGGCACAGAATTTAGCCGATCATTCTAAAAGATGGCATACGCGCTCACCTTAATTCACTAAACCCTGTGGGAAGACTAGAGAGTAACTGCCAGAGTGCAACTCTGAGAAATGAAGACTCACTTTGGGGCAAGAATTCCAAAGCTGCTTCCAAAACAGATGCATTGAAACAGAAGCACACACGAAGTTATTTACTATGCTACTGCCTTGATACCAGTACACTCTAAGTAAGCATTCTCATGGTTTTGTTTTTACCATTAGTCTTAAACTTAGAAAATGCAGCTTGAGTGAGAGATGGTAAGAGTAAACTTTTTTTATACACTGTAGCACAAAGCATACTTTGAATCAAAAGGCTCTGATCCAACAAAAGGCAAGAACAAACCTTTCACTTCAGTTGAGTTTCAAGGTTTTTAGATTGTAAGGGCATTCTGTACCTGAGAGGCCTTATACAAAGGCTGTAGCTCCAAGAACTGCTCTAATTAAAGCACCTACAGCATCTCATGTATCAGCATCCTTGTGCTTTAAAATGGCAGTGAGGGCACTTTAACAAAACCTCATCATATGAGCTTTAGTTTAAGTGTCCCCACTGCCATTTTCATAGATTTCATAGACATTAGGGCTGGAAGGGACTTAGAAGATCATTGAGTCCAGCCCCCCCGCCTGAAGGGCAGGAAGTCAGCTGGGGTCATAGGACTCCAGCAAGTTAAGCATCCAATTTACTCTTGTAGGTGTTCAGTGTAGGTGCTTGAACCACCTCCGATGGCAGGCTGTTCCAGACCTTGGGGGCT
>NW_017728886.1:100044862-100093370 GCF_001723895.1 Crocodylus porosus | reverse complement strand
CTTTACTAGCTGCAGCATTGCATTGCAGGCTCATGTTCATCTTGTGGTCAATGATGACCCCCAAGTCTCTTTCTTCCATAGTGCTAGCCAGCGCAGCACTACCGAGCCTATATGGATGCTGCAAGTTTTTCCTCCCAAGGTGGAGAACCTTGCATTTTTTGGTGTTAAACACCATGAGGTTCTTGTCTGCCCATTTGCTGAACCTGTCCAGGTCAGTTTGGATCACCCTCCTGTCTTCTGGTGTGGATGCTTTGCCCCAAAGTTTGGTGTCATCAGCAAACGTGGCCAGTCCGCTTCTGACTCCAGTGTCTACATCATTAATGTTGAAGTGCAGGGATGTTGATACATGAGATGCAGAGGCTGCTGGAGACGTGATAATTAACACACTCCAGCAGACTTGATTAATCAGACTCTCCACATATCTACAAGTACCCTAAGAATCTGTCTTTACAAAAGAAATCCAAAGCATTTATTTTTACCTTAAGATTAACTATTGGTAAACTGTATCTGTCTGCTTTTCGCACAACTGTGGACAGATCTTGCAAATGTGATGAGAGGAAAGCTCTGTATGTTGACATTAAACCCGCTGCCCGGGCCTGTTGAAAGCACTGATAATCTGCTCGCATGTCGCCAGAAAATGGAAAATTCAAAGCCACCAGATGCAGCTTGAAAACAGAAAAGAAACAATAACCTTCTCAGTTATAAAATCTGTTAACCAATCCGCATCTTCTTGATGGGGAAAACATGTCCTTGAGGAAAACAGACAGACAGGTAGCTGGGGCTGATATGGAATATCTTTCAGAGTAGAACATTTATTCTAAACCTTTCATGATGAAGAATTATAGTTGCCACCATAACATCACATTTCTTAAATAAGTCATGTTCAGTTTGATGAGCTGCAATCCAGCCCACAGCAGAAATATATTATTATCTTTGAGTAGTTAAGACATCCAAACACAAAATTTCAGTTTTAAACTACTGTTGAGATTTGCTAAATAGTAACCCTTCAGTTGTCACCACATTACAAAACCCCAAAACTTGGAAGTGAATAAATAAATAGTTAAGGACATTGTTATGCATTGACCACATAAAATCTATTGTTATCAAATACAATACACATATTTTAATCACAACATAAAAGTTTAAATTCTAATTTATATGTTATTTTTCAGATATGATGTCATCATCTTTCTTTAAATATTGAAACAAAACTTTTCCAAAAATACAAGCTTAGATTTTAAACAATCCTTTTGACAGAAAATATCCATCCCAGTTTCCATGGGAAAGATAAAACAGTTCAAATAGTGCTAATTAAAACCCAGTCATAACCTTAAAAAAGTAGCCTGTATTTTAGATTGAGGCCATTATTTACAGCTAAGAAAATCAGGTATGTTTTTATTACAGGCATATGACAAAGGTTATATATAATCACCAAAGAATAATGCTTAATGAGGCCATTTAAAGGTTTGTACAATTTCTAAATTCTTTGAAAGCTGTAACTGAAATGTCTCAAAATAAGTTCTGTGAATTTAGAGGATATCCTGAAAGCACATGAAAGAGATTTACTTTACTTTGTACACAGATTGCAACTATGCAGCTTCAGTGGTGTCTCTACAATATAATTATCTTACTTACTGATGGTTTTCCAGTGTTAATGTTGGAAAAAGTAGTCAGTGCTGGAAGAGACTGAAAGCCCTGTGGTAGAACACACAGCAACAAATCACTCACAAATATAAATTGACTATGATGTCCAGAGCAGGGAAAACACAACCTTTTTTTACTTCAGTCCATTGGGGGAAACATCCCAGATCGGCATTTCAGCTGTTCAGTAATATTTCTAAATAAAATAAAAATGGAACTACAGAAATGTGAAATCGTGTTGCTCTGAATGATGATATTCTCAAACTTTAAATTAATGTACTCCTACCAATTTAGAAAGTCACCTAAGCACGTGGTGAAATGCTGTCCTAAACAGAGATGCTTTTTCTAGGTCTCAGAGCCTAACACTTATCTGACTGAGTGAGCATCGGTGGTTGAATGCACTTGGAGATATGCAATGAAGCTGCTAATACTGAATTTGGAGGAGTTGGGGCAAGAATGGATTAAAAACAAAAGAATGAAGGTGAGGTGAGACAAGATATTCAATGCAATGCAAGATATGGACTGCACCATGCCTCAGCAGCTCCCTCAAAGAGACAGGAACAGGACCTACCAGGGGATCAAAGTAGGTCTTTCCCTGTAACAGAGCTTGCCCATATAAAAAATAATAACAACAGAAGCTTAATCTTAGTTAGCCCTTGGCTTATGCTTATCACTGTCTTACAGAGTACTGAAGTTACATGCTAGGTGTTAAGGACTTATATCTACTTAACTTGGAAGTTTCTCTGAAACTAACCCTGGGCTTGATATGGCTCATTTCCATATTCAAAACTAGGGCATGGACTATTTGAACACTGCTTCAAAGATGCCTTTTGCCTCAGCAGTATGCAGAACCTCATAGGTACGGGCCTACTGAAATTGCATTTTTGTGATTTTTGCAGAACTGTGATTTTGGGTGGCCTCTGTGAAAAAGCACAGGTTCCCTGGAAACCCCCCCCCCCCCCAAAATACTTACTGAATACATGCTGGCTCCCTCTGGGGAGTCAGCAGTCTTTGTGGCCACTGCAGCCCAGTGACACTGGGGGGGAGGAATGGCTGCTGTCACATCAAGGTGACTGCCACCTCTGTCCCTCACTGCTGACTGGATGCGAGGGCTGTCTGTCATATGGTCTCATCTCTCTCCACCAATCGGTGGTGAGGGGCAGGGCCTTTGCAGCTAATCAGCAGTGAAGGGTGTGGCCATATGACAGCCCTCACAGCCAATCAGTGGGGAGGGGCAGGGCCACCAAGGCCCCTCAGCCAATGAGAGGTGTACTGTCCCCACCATGCTTGGCCTGTGAAAATGGGTGCTGGCCCTGCGATCTGCCTGCAAAATCATTAGCAGCCACCTTGAGTTCAGTAGACTCCTACTCTTAAGTAAACAGAGTAGCCAATGCCTAGTCATAACCAATTAGGGAACTCATGTAGTGACATGACCAATGTGCAGGGCTGAAGGTCACCCAGGTTAGAATTCCTGCTCACCCACTGCCCCGAAAGCCTGTTGTGGGGGAGCCTGTATACAATATCTGCCAAATGTTCCCCCAGTTTCTGCTTAGTCAGACCCACAAATTTGCACAGTCCAAAAGAGTTTTGCACTTACATGGCTTGAAACTGCTGGAGGAGGAGGGCTGTCAGCAGGGATGGGAATTAATTCTCCCAGCTGGAAGGACAGAGAATGAAGAGGGAAATAGAAACATATAAAAGTGAAAAAATTACAGCAATTAAGAAAGTACTGCATGAAAGGAAAGTATTTGTACCAGCTCTCCCTTCTTTGAGAATATTTGCAACAACTTCATTGAAGATAGGACAGTTGAAGCGAATCAGGAAGCAGTGCTATAATACCTGCAATTTTCTCCAGCCATTTCGAACACGGATAAAGACCTCGCTGTTTTCACGCAGATAGATTAATGTTCCTTCTGCCACCAAGTGAGCCTTTTGCAGCATACCCTCAATATTTCTGAATGTTGTAACCTGTCAAGTAATCAAAAATAAAATAAAATAAACCCCATGCCTAGAAGCATGAGATGCAAAGGACATTTACAGATAAATACATTCATTTGAAGAATGCCAGTAATGACAAGACATTTTCATTTCACCCAACTCTTCTTGTGAAACATAATGTAAGCATAAGCTTTTAGAACAGTAGGGAGTGTAGGCCAAATTCACTTATATTGTATCTCCACTGATTTAAACAGAATTACACAAGGGGTATATTTTGTTTTGTATGAGATAAATACACTGTTACAACTTGGTACAATTGGCTGGGGCCGCAGAATTTGAAAGATGATTTGGAAGTTTCAAAAGAGATTCAGCAACAGTAGCTGGAGTGAAGCAGGATGCAGTTTGTAAATTATATCTCATTCACTGAGCTAACAAAATCAATTTCTGTTACTATCATATTTGTCTTACTGTTCTGATCCAATTAGCAAACTTAATTCAGACATTTAGTTTATTGATTTCTATGAGACATAATCTCTAACCGAATCTAAAGGAGAATGCAGAACTAATCAAATAATGAAACAAGGTTTAGATGAGTGGTTTTCTCCAGCTGGTACTTTAGAAAGAAACCAGTTTCAAAGTATAGCATCTTAGAATGAAGGTGACTGTAGAACAGTGATTCTCATTCCCTGGGGTGCCGCCAGATCCTTTGAAGAGTGCCATGAGGTGTAAGGAGAAGTGAAGGCTCAGGGGTGACTTGGTGGCAGCCTATAAGTATATAAGGGGTGTGCATCAGAAACTGGGAGAATTTCTGTTCACCAAGGCACTCAAAGAGAAGACAAGGTCTAATGGTCACAAACTCTAAGAAAACCATTTTAGACTGGATATAAGGAACAACTTCTTTACTGTCCGAGTTCCCAAACTTTGGAAAAGACTCCCACCAGAAGTGGTGCAAGCACCTACTCTGGATGCCTTTAAGGCATGTCTGGATGCTTATCTTGCTGGGATCATTTGACCCCAACAGACTTCTTGCCTCTTGGGTGGGGGGCTGGACCCAATGATCTTGCGAGGCCCCTTCCAGCCATAATGTCTATGAAATCTATGAGATATGCAGAAAAACACAGGCTAAGTCTCATCTCTGCCTGGCTAATTCCCAACCCTCACTACTTCATCCCCCTGCAAAAAGATAAGCACTGTAATATATAAGTCAGTTTTTGAAATTGGGTGCAACTCAATTCACAAAAGTTATGGAGGGGTACCTTGAGTCCAGTGAGATGTGCCTCAAGTCCAAAAAAGGTTAAGAATCACTGCTGTAGCAGATTGCTTTACTATTCTGAGATGTCACTTGTTAGCTGGCTATGATCAGATCACTGTGCTTCACAGATTTCCGATATCAAATGTATTCAGTTTATAAGTAAATATTATGTTGTCTGGTACTGATTACAGAAGGTCTCTTCATTTTAAGCTGCTCTTCTGGCTTGTTGATTGATGCTTAATAGCACTATATTATGTTGAATGGTTGGGAGAAACAATTGGAAGAGATGGCAACCTTGACTGAAGGTTTGGATGGGAAGCAGTCCTGCAGGTATCGTATGGGGAGGTCTAGTAATTTCTATTATATTTGAGGTGCTGGGAGATTTGATACGGCTAAGTAAACTGGATGTTCTGCTTATTAAGGCATTTGAAAATGAATGCCAACAATGCTAAGGCCATTCAAGGAGCTTTTGGTGGAATTTAGCAGAAACCTGAATAAACAAGTCTCTCAATAAACAGGTTCTTAACTTGCATACGGGACCTCTACCTAATACAGGATGTATACGGTTCCACTATGGGAAACACCTTGCTGGACTTGGCAGGGAATCTGCAGGTACAAGGTAACCTAGGGGATAGCGACAATCGATTGACTGAATTCATCATCCGGTGAAGGGTGGGTAAACTAACCAGCACAGCTGAAGTGTTAGACTTCAGAAAAGATTCTTCAGCATGCTCAGGAGATTAGTTAATGAGGTGTTAAAGCTCAAGAGCATTGGCAAAATGGGGGTCCAGGAAGGGTGGTTGTTCCTCAAGGGAGTGATCCTACAGGCACAGAAGAAGACAATCCAATAAAAGTGGGCAAAGGGGCCAAGAAGCCCTCTTGGCTGAAAGGGAAGTCTAGGAAAGCCTAAGGGCAAAGAAAGAGGTAAACAGGCTATGGAAACAGGGGTAGCTACCAAGGAGGAGTATACTTCCCTGGCTCGCACTTGCAGGGAATCAGTCAGGAAGGGCAAAGCAGGATTAGAACTTAAGTCTGGTAACAAAAATTAAGGACAACAAAAAGTCCTTCTTTAGGTATATAGGGAGCAAAAGGAAGGTGCAGGGTAGCATAGGACCCCTCCAGGACAAACTGGTGACAGACAGGGGGGACAAAGCTAAGCTCTTCAATGAGTTCTTTCCATCTGTATACTTAGACACAGGCCAAGAAAAATCTCCCAATTGGATCATAGGTGAAGGGTCACTTGGAGAGGCTAGATGTGTTCAAATCAGCAGGCCCAGATGATTTTCATCCAAAGGTGCTAAAGGAATTGGCCAGAGTCATAGCAGAGTCACTGGTACGGCTGTTTGAACACTCATAGTGATCTGGTCACATCCCAGAGGACTGGAAAAGGGCCAATTTGATCCCTATTTTCAATAAGGGCAGGGGGAAGGAACTGGGAAACTATAGGCCAGTTAGTCTCACCTCTGTCCTTGGGAAAACTCTGGAAAAAATCATTAAGGATCACATTTGTGGGAGCCCAGCAGGGGAAATAATGCTGAAAGGAAATCAGCACAGGTTCATTACAGGTAGATCCTGCCTGACTAACCTTGTTTCTTTTTATGACCGAGTCACAAAATGCTTAGATGTAGGAGTCGAGGTAGATGTCATCTACCTAGACTTTAAGAAGGCCTTCGATACGGTATCACATTCCGTTCTCATAAATAAACTGAGAGGCTGTGATGTAGATGATTACATGGTCAGGTGGGTGGCAAATTGCCTTAGGGGTTGCACTCAGAGAGTGATGGTGGATGAGTTGATATTGACCTGGAAAAATGTGGGTAGTGGAGTCCCACAAGCCTTGGGTCCTTGGACCAGAGCTATTCAATGTCTTCATCAGTGACTTGGATGAGGGCATGGAGACCACCCTGTCCAAGTTAGCAGATGATACCAAATTATGGGGCTAAGTTGACACACCAGAGGGTAGGGAACAGATCCAGGCCGATCTGGACAGGTTGGAAAAATGGGCAGAATGAAATAGGATGCAGTTCAACAAAGACAAGTGCAAAGTGCTGCACCTGGGCAAGAAGAACCGCCAACACACTTACAGGCTGGGGGATGACCTTCTCAGCAGGCACAGCAGTGGAAAGGGATCTTAGAATCATAGTTGACTCCAAGATGAACATGAGTCGTTAATGTGATAGGTGGTTCCAGGCTACAAGGAGCACGCAGAAATAATACTACCAGTGGGCAAACCACCCCCAAGGTCTGCACGGTCTGGGTATCCTGGGCTGCACAGAGCTCTAATACAGACCAAAGCCCAGGTGGTGGCAGCAATTACCCCAGACTTGTGGGTGTGCTCCAGGAAGGGGGTCAGCTGGACACAGGCACCCCAGGGGAGACACCTGAAGCATGGTGTTAGTTGGGCACAGGGAGGTAGGTGGCTCAGTGTAGTAGCACCCCCTACTGTCCTACCACAGGATAAACCCATGCAAAAATAACCCAGAGCTTATACTTCAGCAAGCAACTCCCTCTGAGCATGAGTGATTTAGATTGGTCTGGGAATTAGCCTAGTCAGAGTTGGGGGATAGGAAAAGTGCAGCCCTGAGGTGGGGTTCACTTTCCTAGCCCTGGGACTGCACTCTGAACATTTACATTCAGTAGACTGGGTTAACCCATTCCTGATCTAACTTAATTCACCTCCTCAGGTGAACTAAGTTAGACTGGGCTACCCTTTTTTTGCCTCACCAAATGTGTGTACAGATCAGCACTTAGATCGACTTAACTCTAGTTAGGTTCATATAAATGTAACATCTACACATACCCAGAATCCTCTTCATTCTACTTCTCACTTCTTTGGATAAGAAGCTGATAGTAAGCCCACAAACACAGCTTTCCTCTGTTCTATTCTGTTCCCTCTCTCTTCCCATCTACTGTTTCACCAGAAGTGAGGCATCAGTGGCTCAGAAGCAGCTCTAACTTGCTTTGTCTTCTACAGAACTGTTTCCAATGACTTACAAAGCAGCTAGAAAAGTCAAATTTTGAAGTTTTTGTCTCTTACCAGGTTCCTGGTTCCTGGTAATCCTGGTTCTCCTGGAGGCCCTGGTGGCCCTGGAATTGCAGCTGCTAAAATAAAGCAAAAATTTACTTTGTAGGTCTTTCTTCTTGGAAGACAGACAGAGAAAACTTGGTTGTGCTGTGCAGGGTAAAGTTTTTGACAGTGAGAGTTCATGGTAATGTGTTTGCTTAGCAGCTTGTCCCAGCTTGGACATTTTTGAGCATCCCCTGACCAGCTGCTCTCAATTACATACACCAAAGCAACAATGCAACTGGGAGAGTGCTCCAGGGTCATCCCTACCCACTGCTTTCCAGCATGCTGCAGATTGGGGTCACAAGAGCAGTTATACAAGGATGCCTAGAGTATCTCCTCTAGTATATATCTGAGTTTAGATTGTGCCGGGGCAGTGGGTGGGTAGGACCATGCTTAGGAACAGTCAATTGGAACACGCTACTGTTGTACTGTAGACAAGCCCAAAGTCCTGAATAAAAAAATATGCAGAATATATATTTTACAAAGATTTTAAAACCAGTTTTTGTGATTTCATTTTTTGTTTGCATTCTTACATCTGGCTGCCTTACGCATCTGTTCTGCAAGCTTTTATGCACATGTTTAACTTTAACAAGACTAATTCCTGTTTACAGGGTTATGTTAAGCATGTGTGTACTTGCAGGGTGAAGGCCCTGGTTACCATTTATACAGAGTTTGCAGGATGCCATACAATACTCTAAAAATAACCTAAAAGATGTTTTCTATACATCAAAAATTCAGAACTATAGGCCAGCTGTGACAGAACTATAGGTCAGCTTTAAGGGCTGAGAGCAGGCAGCTGGCAGGTACAGGCCAGCCCTGATGAGGCAGCCATTTTAGATTCTGGCTCTCACTGCTGAGGCAGTTCACTGCAAGCAGCTAGAGAAGCAACAACATCCTGAGCTGCTGCTCATGTAACACCTTGGTGGTAAGGGAGGAACTATGGGGATGGCAGGAGGTTCCTACAGACCCAGTGGGGTCCAGAGCCCCAGAAAAAAGCCTTGGGCCTAGCTAGAACAAGGCCCAGCTTAGGCATGAGGCTAACAGCTGATAGGCCTACAAGGGGGCTAGACAAGCTCTGGAGTAGAAGAGGGCTCTCTGGTGGGACTCAGGTGTATGGGGGTCAGCAGCTGCTAGGTTGACCCTCTGGTCGCATTGGTCAATGCAAGAGGACCAGGGCTGAAGGGCAATTAAGCCCAATGTCAGGGGAAGGCCAGGACCACTGTGAGCTATCTGGCACCCTGACTGGTGTGGAGGCAGCACCAAAGTCAGTAAGGGCTGGAGGTCCCTTTGACTGGGGGTCGGGGTGAGGGGGACAACACAGCTGAAGATGGTAAGGGTCCGTCAGCATGCAGGCTGTTATAAGATCAGAATGGGACCAGAGTGAGAGCTGAACCCAGTAAGAGACAAAGCCCAAGGACAGCATCCAGGAGCCCCAATGAGGGAGCTAGACCAGGGCAGGTAGGCCTGCTTGGTCCTGGGTAAGACTGAAAACTGCACCCTTCCAGGGAAGGGTGGTCAGCTGGGGCTGTCTATAGTAGGACAGTCCCCCAGAAATGCTAGGTCAGTTACCTCCCTGGTGAAAGGTGGGTAGAGGCACCTGATAACCCCAGCCCCCACCACTCAGTGGGTCATTAAGACCAGAGGGTAGCAGGGCCAGGCATGCCTATGGGAGAGGCACCTGAGCCCATGGGTGTGTAATACCCTGAGACCCCAGCATAGGGATGGAGTGTGGGCCCCAGTGAGTGGGACAGAGTAGTTACCCTGGTGAAGGGGTGGAATACTGAGGACCCAGAGAAGGGGGCATGTGTTGAGGCCACAGGAAAGGGGCATTTAGGCCCCGGTAAGTCTTGTTCACTCTGAGCCTTGAGCTAGTGAATTTAGGAATGAAGACTCCATATTTAGGAGGGAAGGAAGGAAGTATTTCTTCATCAGTTTGAACATGCATGCATCACATCACGTCAGTGGCTGTTTGAAACTGCTCCGAGGTTTGGAATGCCACAAATAATTCTTGCTAGTTGAATCTCAGTAGGTGTGGCTACATGTATAATTAATGTGACTGAATATACTCTGGTTCAGTTTGAGCTGAATTTGATCTCACCTTCTTTTAAGCACAGTAACTTATTGATGACTTATATCTGATGGAACTATCCAGCAGCACAGTAAATTAGTCTACTGTGCCGTAATTGCCATGCATGAGTAGATGGTGACGCTTACTGTGCAGCAAATTACTCTGATATGCAGTAGAATGTCTTGTGTAGACGTGCCCAATAAGAGCTAAATAGCTCCTTGGGAGTTGAATATAGCTCCTTCCATTCATGTTTAGCTACATGTGTTTGGTCCAAACTAGAGAGTCCCAGCTTGGCTAAGTGAGGCAAAGGAGATTGTGATAGGGGTGCTTTAGGGAGGGGGAAAAGCTGTATGGAAATGGAAAGCACAACTGGGGTGCACTGAGGAGTGGAAAGAGACAAGAGTATAGTCAAGGGATAGTTTTTTAGATAATCTGGGAGTCTGAAAACTGGTGTCCCCAAGCACCCTAGAGGAATTTGAGTTACATTTTCTTAATTTCTCAGAATAAATACAAACAGTCTCCAGCCACGCCCAGCCCTGCCCCATGATTCCTAGAATCTGTACTTGAAGTTTCTGAAGCCTGTCAACCATACAAACTGCACCATGGGCTCTACAGAACAGAGAATACTGGCACATGATATTTACAAACTGGAGGAGAAATCCCATGTGGTAATTTTCCTTCTATCCGAAAAGCTCTGGTGAGGGTAGGTGGCTGGATTTAACATGGTATTCCAACTGTTCTTCATCCATGGCCCATCAGAAACATTTCTTAGGTATCTTGCCTGTCATGTGAGTTGTGGGATGAGTTACAGAAAAAACAACGAGAGAAGACGGCATGATCCGTTAGGCAGGGGGTGCAGCCGGGGCTACCATCCCTGCAGCTTTCACCCTGCTGTGCCTTAACACACACAGGGTCATCTATGTCACGAGTTTTGCCTGCCAGCAGTTTGAGGTGCAATTCCCCACAAACCTCTGCACCTATGTCATTGAAACTTGGCAAACTTTGAGGCCTCACCAGGGGATAAAACCCCTGCAGATTTCACCCCCCTGTGGTGTAATACATACATGTGACATGAGTTTTGCTTTCAAGCATTTGAGGTACAGTTTCCCCCCAAACCCCTGCACCAATCTTCTTGATACTTGGCAGGCTTCATGCTCTCAGCAGAGGCTACCATCCCTGCAACTTTCATCCAAATCAGACAAAAAAACAACCAGGTTATGGCCAGATCTCCAAAGTGGCTCTGAAGCTTTTCTGAAGTGCTTCAGAAGTTCCAAACCACTTTGGAAAGCCTAACAAAGCCAGTGCTTTGATCCAGAGATGCCGCTTTGGATGCTGAAACATCTGAAGCTTCTTCAGATCCGAAGCATGGTCCGAAGCCTCGCACGGCCCTAGAGAACGTATGTTTGTTATTGTTAAACTACACCTAACACTGAAATATCTTTCCAAACTTAAATATTAAAATTCCGGTGCTGTTGAAATGATCCCTTTGAAATAACTGCTATGTGCCAGATGACAAGGGCAGGAACTTCTTGTTTTCCACCATACAGCATACAGGAGCTTTGATGGAGCTAACTAGAACCCTTGTAAATGGAAGTTAAGTTACTACCCGCACATCCATCATGTAGCTGAATAAACAAGCTTCACATAAAGCCAGGACAAGGAGGAGGTCAAGGAGGACTAAGATCAGTGGCAGTACAGCTAACACAGCAAATGTTCCATGTTATTTTGGTTACTCTGACTGTGTCTGTCAAGAAATTATAGAAGTGCTTGGCATTAAGGACATGAAAGATGCTAGTAACATTTTATGAATATGATATATAGCTATATTTAATTACTAAGACTGTTGTTTACTGGAGCCTGAATTCTATTTGTTCCTGGTCATCTAAACAATACACCCATACACAATAAGTATGTGTATGTGCTCTGCATGCCTTCCTATAATCAACCACAAATGCAGAGCTACGTGTCAAGGAATAGAATTTGTCTAGGTACTTGTGTGCCAAAAATGGCATGTAAGAAGCCAAAGCATGACCATTTATGCAACTAGGAAGGGAATATAATGCTAAGGGGTAGTTGTGTGTAACTATAAAAAAGGGAAGTAGTAAATATTTCTGACAGCTGCATATTTACTGATAATTAAAAGAAAATGTGAAAAACGTACTGCTTGGAAATCTATTCCCAGCCCTCTGGTCAGGGGCATAAACCAATCTGACTAAATTCAAGAGGTACAGGTGACAAATATCTGGGACACTGATAATAGACCTGGCTCCTGAAGATGGCGGCTGGGAACAAAGGTGAGGGGAAAAGGGACTGTGGGAAAATTATGCCAGAATGTAGAGCAGAAGCAGTAAGAGTTAAAAGATATAGGTCTGAAGTTGAGTGGAAGGCAACACGATGCACCAAAATATTTGGAATCTATTCAAGAATATTCTGAGATGGACAGTAGTAGTACAAACTGGTACAATATATAAGGAAACCATATAGGCTGGTACAAACAAGCCTGGTACAATATTTACAATGTAAGTTTATAAATCAGCAAATTGTAAGGTTCATGGCACAAAAAGTGATTCAGTCATATACGGGCAATGATGAGTGTTTAGTTCATGATCAGTAACATGACTAGTTCATAGTGGCATGGTCAGCAATACAAGTGGTTATAGAAACGTGACCAAAACAATTTGGAGATGTATAAGCCCTTTAAGGTATGACAGGGTAAAATAAAAACCCACCTTGCATTTGTGTTTAACCTTGCCCTATCCCTGGTACTGGCCATTCTGATCAGCTGGCTGATAGGATGAGTAAAGGTAAACTAAGTTTATTTGAACTGTGTTGTGGTAGGACCTAACTGGGCCTTGGAGGCAACAACAAGAAAAAAAAACCCACGATTGCAACTGAGCTCTTACATGTGGAGTCATTAGTTTGCCTATGCAGGAAACTTACCATGGCAAAAAGGGTTGTCCTCACCCAGACAGTGCTACTCAGCACCAGCTGTCTCCTGGACCCGAAGCAGTGCCACTGCATTCATTGTGGTGCCATGGGCAGATTGATAAGCACTGTTACTCAAGGGTGCTAACAGCTGGAAGAAGCATTGTGCAAATGTGGCTATACTGCTTCTGATGCAGGAGCCAGTCTGTGCAGAGCAGCATGGTGTGCTTGAGGATGTATTTCCTGATACAGCAGTTTATGGAACAGACATGCCCACAGACATCCTGGTAGCCTGCCAGTGGTGTTAACAATACCTTTGCTCTTGTTTTTCTCTGTTTCTTCTTTTGTGATTACTTAATATTTTGTTCTTCAATGGCTTACTTGGCTGACTGTACTCTCAGACAGCTCCTGGCTCTAAGAGGGAAGAGAATCACAGGCTCCAACCCAGTCAGGCTTGTTGAGTAATCCCAATGGTACACAGGGTCTCAAGCTGTGAGGCCTAGTCTGGGAGTGGAAGCACCACATAATTCCAACACGGGACAGGCAAGAGGCCTCTCACCTGGAAAGATGCACTCAGGAAGACTAGAGAGGTCATGCACTGTGACACCTGATTTACAGCTAAGTTTTCCCAGGGTTTGAGAAATAAGAGCCCCTGAGAAAGTACTTTGGATACAAACTGAGAGGTACTGAAGCCAGTTGTGGGCTCAGCTGGTTTACAAAGCTCCTCCCTCTCATTTGAACAGATGAGTTATATTTCCTCCCCTTGCTAATCCAGTAACTACAAAATTGACCAAAGCATAAAAAGCAACCACAAAAATCAATGCGGTTGAAACATTCTTATGGCTGTTTTGTTGAGACTCTGTAGTACTTCTGTGCTTAAAAGCAGATATTGAAAGGGGCATTGCCTTTATATTAGAGAGATACCTTTTGCTGCTTCCATGAAAATCCCCCCATTTTGACAACATGAAGCCTACTAACATTGCCATTTCCACATGCTCAGTAGCAATCTGGTGAAATTCTCCACACATTCCATTTCAACTAAGCATGCTTGTTTTCTATGGTGCTTTCTGAGCCTGCACCAGAACTGGGCTTAGCAGGACCCTCCTTTGCAATTACTCCTCTTGGCTGTCACAAGCTGCTGTGGCACTAGTTAGTGGAAATGTGCTCTCAGTCCTAACTTCCCCAACAACTTAAATCCAGACAGTGCAGTGGATAAGGAAGCAGCCTGACTCAAACCTGGAGGTCTGAGGAGTAGAGGCAAGGTGCAGGGAGCCTGCAAGCATGTACATTCAGACCCTCTCACCTGAGCCATATATTGCTGGAGGGCCTGGGGGCCCAGGAGGGCCTGGTGGGCCAGGAGGGCCAACTTTTCCATAACCTGGAGACCCAGGCAGGCCAGGTAATCCTGTGGGCCCTCTGGGCCCAACGACGGAGTCCCCCTTTGGTCCCTGTCAAGACAGAAAATATTTTTATTTTTTATGTAGAAATTAAGTGGGTGAAACTGCCCGGACACACAAAAGCTTAACACCAACCCAGCATGCCCTTGCATTGGTCTGAATAAGGGATAGAGGCATGACACACAGCCCTGCATTTAGCTAACTATATAGCATCCAGTGCAGAACTTTCTGGGGAAAAATCATGGGTAAAACTATCATATGTGGGGGAAAGTGACACCAATGTTGGTATTATGTATTCTGGGGTAGCTGTTTGCTAAATCTCACCAGGCTATTCTTGCCTACTCCACCCCGCTTACTGGCTAAATACTGTACTAGCACCTACTGTGGCAGCTACCCAGAAGAGCTGGTCGTCTGCTCTGGACACTGATGTTGCTCAGACTGGTGCATAAATTATGTGTGTTACTTCAGCATTAGTAAGTCACATGTCCAGGCCCTGAGTGAGCAACATGTGCACCATGGTCTCCAGGGACAAGTTTCAAAACCAGAAATCTAAATGTAGGTCTTTACATATTGACATGTAAGTCTGATAAAGCGATTGGCTTTTTGGAAGCAAAACCTAGGAGATAGCATCAGACTGTACAAAAATCACTGGAAGTAGGCGTAGTCTATACCCCTCCCAGTTCCAGTTAGCCTATCTGCCTTAGTGCAGTGCTACAAGCAAGCTACTTAGCTCTGCTGAGAGGCAAGGCTGATTAGGCTGTACAATATCACTGTACATCTTAACCTTGCATTCATAGCTGAACCTCACATAGACCATATCCTATTTCACCTATTAGGCATTTAAGTGGACTTAGGCACCAAAGTGGGATTCTTCTCCACCCTGTTGAAGTCCTGAAAATCCATTCCTTCAATTGGTTTTGCAACACACAATCATCTGCCCCTTAAGACTGAGTCATAAAAGACAGGGAGGAACAGTCTGGCTTTTGCATTAACTAATCTTCAGGGACTTGAGCAGGGTGGAATAGGATCATACTTAGGGGCCAAAGTCCAATTAGATGCCCAATAGGTGAAATAGAATCGGGACTTAAATATATATTGTAGCACAACATATAAGTTGTTCTGATAACCTCTCTCATCACAACCACCACCCAGCTGTCTTCCATGTCCCTGGTCCTGCCACCTCCCTCTTAACAGAAAGCTTCATTTCTCTATGGCTGCCAATCCATGAGTGCCAGAACACAGCATCTTGAAATGGTAGAGGCTGGTACTCCCTATGCAAGATAGCATATCCCATCAGACTCGACTGCATATATAAGAACATCTCCAGGTCATACACTAGAAATGCCTGGCCCTTGTTTACTGGAGGTGGTGAAGACTGGTTTCTAGTAGTAGGAAGTGGGGCCAAATAAGACTCATTGCAGGAAAGTGTCCTTGCCTCACACTCCTTCCCACTTGCCACAAAATTTCCTTCCTGTCTGATGTACTTTACCCTCATGGAACTCAGACAACCCCATGTTAAAGCTAGTTGCCAGGTACTGAAGCTAGTTGCTGTCCACCTGGGGCTTAGCTAGTTTATCAAGGATCAGCAGAGCTGAGTCTAGAGCAGATGGTATGGTGATTAACACAAGATAAAAAAAAAACTAGGCAGAGATTAGATAGTAGCTGACTTTTATTGGAATTGTTCAGGCTGCCACAAATTTAGCTTTCCATTCATTTTTCTGAATTACTGGAATGGAAATACCATGAATTAACTACCTGGCCACCTTTTTTCCAGTGAGTCACTAAGCAACAAGACAATGACTACAAATTGTGTTGCTGAGTGAGGGACCATATCACTTACAACAAGTCCAGGTCTTCCTGGGGGCCCAGGAGGCCCTGTCATAAAGAACCCTCCACTTGGCTCCCCCTTTTCTCCTTTTAAGCCAGGCTCTCCACTGTCTCCTTTCTCGCCCTAAGAAGAGAAATATATGAAAACATTGAGCTGAATTCAGACTGAAATTGTACAATGATCTTGTAAAGTTACACTATAGGTTTCAACTTAGTACAGCATAATATGAGTTTAAAATCTGTTTCTTGGTATCACTCCCTTCTTCCATGACATAGAATGAAAACCTACATTTTCCCCCCTCAGGATACAAGGGCAAGATTTCTCTAACATACAGAAGAGAAAATTATGAGGAGATACTGTCTTTATCTTACTTCTGTTTCTGCTATCTTACAAAACAAAAATCCACATGGCATTGCAAATTTATCAACTTGGAATCTGGAGGCAAAACAGTGTCAGTAATGAGAGGTGGGATTTTCTACCCACTTTTACTTATTCTCTGAAAAAAGCGAAAGAAAAGTTTTGCCAGGTGGAGTAGATTTTTAAAGGCATATAGAAAAGTAAGGATTATAGTACATGGGATGTGGGGGGAAGCAAGAGAAGAAGACAGGACAGGAGAAGAAGAAACATACATATGACCATCTCTTGGATTTCTCTTCTTCTCTCATCCTACTTAGATGTCTATCCTCTGGTTGCCAAAAGGAATGACAGGATGGAAGAAGGAACCTTGAAATATAAAGTCATTATTTTCCCACAGACTAAGAACCCCATCGACAGGAAGTATCACAATATTTCTGGCATTATGTTGGGGTGTTGCTTTCTCTTCCATCCTTTTGGTCTTTTCCACCTGTTCTTGCTGGGATACAAGTCAGAATGGAGAAGGCAGCAGAAGCAGGAACTGTGTGGTGCCGAGACTGAAGGCAACATAAAGGAGGTAGAACTAGGCACAAACAGCATATGCAATTGAGGGATTTCTCCCTTTTGTTTTCTAGTAAACAGAACTGTTATGTGTGTTGTGTGGCACTTCGTCATGTGAGGGGACTAATGCAAAACCATCACCATATTTGGATCATAGATGTCAAATATGGCCTGTGGGCCAGATCCAGCTTGTGGAGTAGTGTATCTGGCCCACTGGACTACCAGCAGTCACCAGAAGTTGGGAGCCATGGCTGACATGAGTGTCTTGCTACAGAAATCTGGGGACCTTGGGTGCCTGGTGGACATGAGTGTTTGCGGCAGGAGGGCAAGCCAGGGCTGACATAGCCCTTGTTGTCCTATGGCTGGGTTGATTTGCCTTCTGCCACCATGACCCAAGTCCACAGCCACTAACTGTGTTGCCACCACTGCTGCATGTCCATGTTGCCTTCGTGTGCTTCAAGAAGGATCTAGAGCTGAAATTGTCACCTCCATGGGCCCTATGTGTGACCTAAAGCCAGAACTATCACCTCTGTGTGCTCTGTGTTGGAGCCAGTCTACCACCCTGGCATGAAACATGTTTGGAGCAGCAGCTCCAGCTCTGGCATAGGGTATGCAGCATACAGCACATGGTGGGAGCTGGAGCCACACCTGCCACAAGCACTGGATGGACCACCAGATCCATCCTGTGCCTTGGGCTAGATCCAGTCCACAAAGAGCCTTGCTGTCTGGACCCAGTCTGGGGCAGGAGGTGAGTTTAACACCCCTGTGTTAAATCAAATTAGGCACATCATATCCATCTTCCAGTATATGCACACTATGCATTATGCCATAGAAATAAACATTGATTTACATGAGTAGAAACAAAGCTGAACAAAGTCCTCAACTTGATAACGTTTCTTCAGGGGGATTGGTAATATACTATTATATGCTATGATTTCTTCTAGTGACACTATGATGTAATATTCTGATAACATAACATAGATCTTATGCTAATATAAGACTGATAACAGTTCTATTTCAGTTACAGCAAAATAAAAGCATCTTAATGTTCCATTAGTCTTTAATTCCATTACTTAAAGTAATCCATATTTGGGGAATAGGTTAATACTGGCAATAGGGAGATACCAAATGTATATAGGTTACTTAATAGGCTATTCTGGGAAACAAGTAAGTGAGGAAAGAACAGGTGCCTCTCAGTAATTTTACTTATTTATTGTATCAGGTCTGAAAACAGGATGAACAGGATTACAAATACATTATTTTTTTATGTATTAACTGAAGCTAAACCTGCTTTAGCAGCCTTTGTCTATACAAATGTTCTCTTACTCTTCTAGTGATATGAAAGATTTTGGGAAATGTAGAGGACTTAACTTATGCTAGTTAATTTAATGAAGAAAATAACAAAGAACAGCTCAAATTAAGAAAGTCAGTGAAAAGAAAACATCTAATTTCTAAACCCTACTGAATGATCATTCTTGTATACTCCTGATATACAATTTATGCTTCTATTTGGAAAATTGTACAATAATGAAAATAACTTTTTACTACAAAGTAATCTGAATAATTATATAACATATCATTTTGTAATTACTGGTATAAATCTGTATTTTAGATATTCCAAAATTGTGGATGTTCAGCCTCCACAAAAGAAGGCTGAGAAGACATCTTGTGGTCTTCTACAAATTCATCAGGGGGGAGGGGGTGGAGCAAGGAACAGGGGATACTCTGTTTACCAGGGTGCCCCTTGGGGTTACTAGGAACAAAGGCCATAAACTGACAGAGAGCAGATTTAGATTAAACATTAGGAAAAATTACTTTATGGTGAGGGTTGCCAAAATCTGGGATGGGCTTCCAAGGGAGCTAGTGTTCTCCCCTACCTTGGAAGTATTTAAGAGAAGATTAGACAAGCACCTAGTTGGGGTCATTTGACCCCAGCACTCTTTCCTGCCCAGGGCAGGGGTGTGGACTCGATAATCTGCTGAGGTCCCTTCCAACCCTAAAAATCTATGAAAACTATGAAAATCTATTTTCCTATTAATAATTCATCTTATGTTTAAAAAATGATAACATTTAGGGTTAAAAAACTGAGCAGAAGTCAAATGCAAGTGGGAATAATTACCTTTATGCTGTTAACAAAGTGGCTGAAATGTGATGAAGGTATAGAAGGACCTGAAAAATTAAGTACATGATTTTAGTATGAGTATTACCTATAATTTCCATTTTAGGAGCACTAAAAGAACATCATTATAAGCACTGTTCTTTTAGGAGTTTAAAGGAATACAATTTTCTATAATCACGTTGACCTTTTTCATGTAACAAACATTTTTCCTCTGCATTTTACTGTAGCAAAAGCCAACATAGTTATTTCCTTGTACCAGTATAACTGATTGTGCCAGTGGGATTGCCCATGCTCTGGTGGTGGTGAGTAAGTGGAAACTATGGAGACAGCACAGAGGGCACCAAACAACCAAACCACTCTCTTGTGCCCAGTTGGTGAAGAACTTTTAAATGACATTAATAATAGTAAGATGCACTTGTGTCCAGCATATATGTAGAAACCCTGAGGTATATTAAGAAACCAGCTAAAGAAGGCTTAACAGTTTACAATATTCAGTTCAATGAAACTGCATGAATGTGTTTGCTCAGATCCTAATACGGCATGTGACACTATCTTTAAAGGAAGGCAGCAGAACTGGTTATCTAGCTGTCTCTTGAGCAAAGGCCTAATAACTATTTATTTAAGAGAAGCTGGAACCATTTTGTCTAGCAAGGAAGGCCTAATGTTTTCTGCTAGGACCACACCAAAGTAGTGACTTCCAAAGTCTGACTTCAGTGACCTTTCGATTCAGCCCAAGGCAGATTTTTTTCCTGGCACATCCAGAATCTCAGGGAGTGATATATTCACTGGGATATTTTCCTGGCACATCCAGAACCATGTTATATAGATACTGGATTTATCCCCTACAGACATGCTATCATCATAAGAAAGGTAAGCTTCATTAGTAGAACAGCAAAACAATTAAAAAGGAGAGATGATTGTTAACACCTATGCAGTAAAGAACACCGAGCCATTAAAATCAACCTACTCCCTCAGCTGTCTGAATAGTAATGCCACAGCTGTTACACTATGGAGAAGGAATCAAAGCAGGGAGCTTCTATTCCAGGCAGAAAATCAGCTTCCTTACTTGCTACACCTACCCCAATTTCAGGGGCTGATTTTGGAAGAAAGGGTGTATGCTGTACAGAAGACAAATGCATTGTGACAGAGAAGACACTTCAATAGCTGGATTGATGGTCAAAAGCAAAAATACAACAGTTTTTTGCTGCTGACAAATGGTGATGTTTTATTAGGGTAACACTAGAACAGGCACCAGCTGTTTAGCATTTTCCCTCAGCAAAGTTCTAAACCCAACTGCGTTAATCAAATTCTGTGGGCAGACCAATTAAATGGACCTTTGCTTTTATAGGAACAAGGATTAAATCTGCCTTCACAGTAGAGGAGAACAATAATTTGAGCATGATGGTGTTATTTCTTTTATTACAGTTCCAGTTCATCTCTTTAGGCAGCATCTAAAATCATCCAGGATAGGCCCAAGGTTGTCACTCATTACACTTGCAAGATACTGAATTAAATTACATGTTTGGATGTAAGCAGCAGTGTGCACATGGGAGATAAATCAGCATAAAACAATCCCTCCCCTCTAATTTTTTATTTGAAAACCCAACTCCAGCAGGGTTTTTTTTTAAGTTTATTGATGTCTGGGTGGCTTCTCCCACAACACTTTTTGATTCTCATTTTGATCAGCATAAAAATTAATAGGAACAAGAAAAGAAGGTTTATTGTGAACAGACATCCTCTGGAAGATAACAACCCAAGAGCTCTCTCAAGTCATAAAACTAGAGCTTTGGAGTAAAGATCAGAAAGAACTGAAATGGAGACAAAGATTATAAATACAATGCCTGAGCATTCTAATATAATAAAGGGCTTAGTATGTCTGTCTGTCCGTCCACAACGCTTTTGGGTAGCTGCGCATGTGCCACCAAGAGGGCTGGAGGCGATTGGCTGCACAGGCTCCGCCTCCTCAGGCAGGGATGTAGGTGTTGGGGAGGAAGCCACCTCCTCAGGTTGGGGGAAGCCCTGCTGCTCCGTGGGAGGAGGCAGAAGCAGAGGTAGGTGGGTGGGGGCAGGGAGATAGTGGGAAATTGCACTGCTCCATGGGAGGAGGCGGAAGCGGAGGCAGGCGGGTGGGGGGCAGGGAGGTGGCGGGAAACTGCACTGCTCCAGGGGACGAGGTGGAGGTGGGCGGGGGGGGAAGAGAGCCATGGCGCCAGATGCTGGAGGAGGTGGCAGCAGCAGCAGAGGGACCGTTTACATGGCCGGCCCCAAAGGGTGAGTGGGGGAGGGGGTTATGTAAATGCTCTCATAAACACCCCATCATTCATGACAGGCAATTGGCTAGTATTTTATTAATGTTACACTACTCTTTTTATATTTCAGTATTTCTAACATCTATGCATGTAGCATTGCCAGTTTTCTGATCTTTTCCTAAGATGTGGGGATTCAAACTTCCACAAAACAGTGAAACACAACATCTGCCTTTTTCACAGAATGTAATGAACTTAAATGCATCCATATTCACTATGTACATCATCTCCTGCTGCAAAAACTAAGGCCCAAGTCCCATTCTACCTTTCAGGCACCTAAAGTAGACTTAACTGCCCAAGCAAATCCTGTTCCATCCTATACCGAGTTCTGAAGAAATTGCACATCTTGGAGGTGGGTTCCTTTCTCCTTCTTTGTTGCATTTTTGTGAATTTATTTTAGAGCATGTTACAAAGGTAGATGCAGGAATAATTTCTTGCTTCTTGAGTGCAATGCCCTCCCTGAGCACACCTGTTGTAGGGCTACAGTGGTTTTTTGGGAACTTGAGAGGGGTTCAAATGAATTTCCCTAAAGCAGTTAAGTCCACTTAGGAGCCTGCTAGATGGAACAGGCAATGGCATAACTTCAGTGGGGCAACTGAGGCAGTAACCCCCTGCATCTACTTGAAAGTGTGGAAAGAAACAGCTGTTGTTGCAGCTGCACAACTGTAGTTGCAACTTCATGGTGTTGTGTCAATCAGAAGCTGCCTTGAGTGGCTGCTGCCCTAGGTGCCAGCTTGTGTCATTACAGTACGTCTGGAAACAGGATCTGGTGCATGGGCCAGCACTGGTTGCTTGGCTGCTGGTGGCAGCTGCAACAGCTAGACCCACAGTGCAGCAGCATCTATTTTTTTATGCCCCAGTCACTCTCTCTTCGCTACACTATTGGGATCTGCTCTTAAATCCTCAATGATTGGTTGGCTCCTGTTATATTTCCAGGTTACATGTTTTTAGTTGCATCAGAAAAAAAGAAAAAGTAAAGAAGTGGCAGCACTGAATTCAGAATGCTATATTTATTTATTACAAAATGCATAGAACTAGATTTCATTCCTCCTGGCTGAAAGAGGTTAACAGTGAGACACCATCTGTTAGCAGGGAGTTGGTGTCTTAAATTCTCTGAAAGGCTGCAACAAGGTAAATATTTCTAAACAATGATTTACATATTGTATATATTCATAAAGACTGCAAATTCCCAGGGTGATCATTCTACACAGAGAATGATTCTTATGATGTCAAAAAGCCAGTTGATTTTTTCCTTAGCCCAACAAGGAAACTACTGTATTTATTTGAATCTAGGATAAGCTGCCCCCCCCCAACTTCATCATAAGGGGAAAAACCCTCATCTTAGATTTGAATATGGGCCAGAGAAGCAGCTGCTACAGCTCTGAACAGGGGCAGGGAGCCTCATGCATCAGGTAGGGGGGCAGGGAGCAAGGGGACCACACGGGAAGAGGGCACATGATGTGGGGGGGCTGGGCACAGGAAGGGGGCATGTGGTGCAGGGTGGGATCACGGGGGAAAAGGGTGGGGGATCATAGAGTGAGGGGAGCACAGGGTGAACAAGTGGTGCAGCAAAGGGGGGCACAGTACAGGGGGGAGCATAGGCAAAAGGGCATGTAGTGCTGGGGGAGTATGGGGAAGAGACACAAAGTGTGGAGGGCATGGAAAAAGGGGTGCATGATGGGGGAGCATAGGTGAAAGGACAGTGGGAAGAGTGTGGGTAGGATATTTGGGAAAAGGGCACAGGGGAAGGGAAATGGAGAGTGAGGGGTACATAGGGAGGGGGCACTTGGAGCAGAGGGAGCATGGAGAAGGGGTAAGTGGAGTGGCAGGGAGAGCTGCTGCAGCTCTGGCTCTGGTCCCAACCTACATCCCAACCCAGACTGGAGGCTGGAGCTACTGCCTGGCCTGGTCAGGTGGCTCTGTGTTCCCAGTGAAAACAGAGTCAGAACAGCTGAAAAGCTAAGCAGCAGGCAGGCAGATACCAGAGGGGGACAAGTGGCAGGAGAGGGAAAGTGCTGGGAGAGGGACAGGTGACAAGCGGGGAGACAAGGGGCATGGAACAGGCTGCCAGCCCGCCAGCTGCTGCTTTGCTTTGCACGCAAAATTAAAATAAATATATGATTTTTCATTAATTGAATAATTACAGGGTCATCCTAAATTCCAAGTCATCTTGGGTTTGGGTAAATATGGTAATTACATGTCCAACTTTAAGCAGGTGTGAAATATACCAGGACTTAAGGCTAGGCACATATGTAAGTAGCTTGCTGAATCAGACCTTAATGAAGACTGGGCAAGTTAGACAACTATCCCAATACAGGAAATAAGTGGCATTTAAAGTGCATTGGATATTTAAATGGTTTAACATAACCACCTCCCAAAGGAGCTTTAGGAGCTGATTCACTGTACCTGGTGGACCAGGGGAGCCTTGGTCTCCTTTTTCACCCTTTAAGCCGGTAGGGCCATTCAGTCCCCAGGAGTTTCTCTCTCCTTTAAAACCTAGCAAAAATAGTGCAAACAAATAAAATGTAGAAGGAGCAGGATCAGACAGAATTGTTATCTGCAGGCTCTATCACTAATTGCTAATCAGCAAGCAATAAACAAGGATACTGATGGCTGTGGAGGTCAACAAAACTATTGTTTGTTGCTCTGCAATAAGGCATTTCAGCTGTCAACCAAAGCAGACAATGTTCTGGAGCCATATTCATGTTTTTAGCAAAATTATTCTACCTGGTGAGTTGGCCTGGTGCAGAACTGCAGCCAAATAACTTTGAATTTTCTTCCTTTTGCATTTGTTCCCCACGTCCAGTGTCACGTGGGCATTCCTCTGCTACACTTCTAGGCAAAAATGGCACCTTATTCTACATAACTGGTACTTGCAGGTGAAATGAACTCCCAAGTAACTGGATCTTTCAGATATAATTCCCCAATGTCTTGCTTCTTTGCAAAGTTCAAGTAAAATAACACTGCTTTAATTTGGTAGTACATTACAGGCACGTTATGCTGGAATAAATGACTGAACAGGGGCAAGGACAGAGGCTGCCCAATGTGAAGCAAAGTTGTGGGAGTTGGCGGTGAAGTTCATCAGTGCAATACCAGGACAAAGCCTAGGAACACTCTTGCAGAAACAAAGGTGGAGTGGTGCTTATGTCCCTTTAGGAACCTGATCCAATAGATGTGCTCAGAGCAGACCTGATGCACTGAACTTAGCAACAGAAACAGCAACAGAGCTACTTTCATTTTAATTACAGTAGTGATACACACTTGCTTGTTATGTAATAGCCTAATGGTTAGAAAGCTCAGGAGGTAGACAACTTGGTTTCCTATGATGTTTTCATCCTGCAGAGCTTCAAAACACATCTCCCACCTTTCAGGAGAGAGCCCTTGACACTAGGCTACAGGCAGGGACCCCTCTACTCTTTCCTGTTTGAGTTGTGACATTATACAGTAAAGCATGCAAAATCAATGGAACCAGAGAGAAAGCAGGCAAGAAGGAGGCCAGCTCCATGGTCCAGTGCTTAGGGAATTTGGGAGATGAGAATCCTGGTCCATGCAACATGTATGCTCCCCAATCCAGATAGCTCAGTCTAGTGTCTAGGGCACTCATCTGGGTGCTGAGATGTATTTGTATGAACTATCTTTAGGATGAGCAGGAAACTGAACCAGCTGTCCCACTACTTAGATGAGTTTTCTAACTACTAAGTCATTGTATACAAGACAGACATTACCAGCAGTGCTGCCTGATCTTTTGAAAAAATATTGGTGGGCATCTATGTTCAGGAACGCGTTTTAGGTTCCTGGTCACAAATGGACAGGAGTATCTCCCTGGTAACCCTGACTCAAGCACTGAAGCTTCTGAGATGGACGGAAGTTTAGACACATCCTTGTGTTCAGTGTTTCCTGTTGGCTGATTCTAGGCAGCTCCTGGCTCAGTGTACTCAGTTTTTGGCTTGCCTTTCTAAGGTGTATAACTCTCCCCATACAGTGAACAGAGAAATTTCAGCAATTCAAAAAAGGTCTGGACCCCACTCTGGGGTCAAGTCAGGAGGCTGTAGATACTGTAGGCACCTACATCTGCTTTGGAACTGGCTCTTATTGCTTGGCCACAGGCTATCATAATTAGAGAAAAAGGAATGATAGCTCTTAATATACACAAAGTTTTGTCTAAATTGTAGGAGGCTGGCTCATCACTCTTAAACTCCTCCTTGAATGAAAGAATACACCAAGAAACTAAAGGGTCCTTATAACAGCTCATAGTAACTCACGGGAGGGACCATTTTGCTTAATTATTCAGTACATTAACATCCACTCTTGTAATTCCGGGGGGGGGGGGGGGGGACAATGGAGTGAAGGGGCTAATTAGAGTCCTCTGGGGCAAACACTGCAGGTCCTTTTGCAATCAAGGTGAGGGTACCTGGTGAGTAGCCAAAGATGGTTTACATCAGCAGACCTAAGAGAAACAAGGAGCTAAGAAATCTGTCCAGGAAGCTCTGGACAGGAAAATGAAGTGAGAGTTAACAGCACAACTGTCATGCTCCTCCTGTTGCAGCTCTTAAACGGCCATTATTCTAGGTAGGTGCTTCACTGAGGTGTTCACTATTGCCAATCCCAAACCATGTAGTTGTTCAATCTAGTTGTTCCTAGTTTCGTTGAATTTTTTAAAATTATTTTTAAAAACACTAGGTGTTATGCTCTTGTTCTCTGAGTTACTCAAGTTCAAACATTCCTCTGGAAATACAAGGGCTAGATTTTTTTTTTAAATAGTGAAAGCTCAGTTTCTCGTGTAATTATCAGATTGCAGGAGCTGGAGCTTTATGTTAAATAACAAATATCTGTAAGACTCAAGTTAAAAATGTGATAGATGGCAACACCAAGTGTTCCAAAGCACCGCTGTTACTACAGTTGGCAAAGGGGACACAAGAATCAATTTCCAGAGAAGCACTGAAATCAGTGATAGGGCCAGTGCCCTACACAGAAGTAATTAACAAATTTAGTGCAAACTTTTCTATATCAAACATGAATGTGTCTGAGGGACTGTCTAAAAACCTTTATTAGAAGCTTCAGGTTTGAATGAGGAATTTGGCTCACTTCTGTTCTGCATGATACTTGGGTTGTATCCTCTCTTTTTAAAGGAGGAGGAGAGGCGTGGCAAGAAAAAAATTCCCAGAACTAAGGGAAAGGATGTGGGGCTCTCCTTAGATTTGGAAGTAATGACAGAAGGGGTGGGGTTTACAGACCCGTGGACATTTCAATAGTAGACTTCCAAGTAGAAGCCTCCTCCATAGCTTTGGCTCCCAGGGGCCAGGAATACCCTGGGAAAGGGCTTAAGAACAAGGGGCAGGAGGCTGGCAAAGAGTTTCCTGTGCATCCCTGAATTCCACAGGTTCAATAACTCTGGTTCCTCTATTGTCCCCAATATCCTTTTTGACAAGAGAAGAAAAGGAAGTCCCTGGCTTCAGTACTCATTACAGTTTTCATGCTTTATGTTGCCTCCGTAAGGATTTTTCTCAAGGACCATAAGACATGTTCCATTCGTTCTTGTCAGTCTCACATCTCTCCCCACTTTTTCTTTCACTGATCTTTTGTCTTCTTTCTAGTTCTCTCCCCTAATTCTTCTCTTTCTATGCCTCAGAAATTACCTTCTCTTCAGCAGGTTGCATTTCATCCTCCTAACAAGCAAAGGAAGGGACAGCATTTCCTTTCTTTCTCCAGAAAGGCTCATATTCTCTCTCCTTTTCAAGAAAAAGGAGTGTTGTGGGGCTGCTCCTTCTCCTTCCCCTCTGAGGAAGCCTGCAATATTTCCTGTTCTAAGCAGGGGTTGCTTCTGCCTGTGATACTGTATCCCAATGCAGGAGAGTGGAGTTCTAACAACAGACAGGAATTGACTTGAGTCAGGCAGTTGGGCCCATTCCTAGGGTTGCCAACTCTGACTGAAGCTATCCTGGGAGATTTTTTTCTCCAACATGATGTAATGTCATTAATAGGAGTGCACCAATGGAGATTTTTTGGGTCGATACCAATGGCTAAGTTTTAATGAGCCATATTGGCTGATATCGATCTGATTGCTGATATGCAGCCAGGCAGCTTGGAGAGCAGCATCCAGCTGGTAAGTCTGTTCTGGGGGAAGGAGTGAGGGGGGAAGGGAAAGGTTATGGGAGGGAGGCAGATCAAGGCCCCCATTGTAAGTGGGGGAGTGGGGCTGGGGCAGGGGCAGGAGCAGCAGCTGCTCAGCCAGGGTGGGCAGGGTGTGGGATGGAGACATGAGCAGCTCATGTGAAGGGGAAAGGGGGCGGCTCCCACTACTATGCGCTCCCCGGGAGGGCATGGGGTCCATGTGCCCCTGGATCTGTTCATGGGCTGCTAATGTGGGCTGGAGCTGGGGTGGCACTGAGCTCTTCCTGGTGGGGACTGAGCCAGGCTATGCTTGGGGTGGGAGGCAGCAGCGCTGGGAGGGGGGCCAGGGGGGGTCTGGAGCCACACCAAAATTTGCTGTCGCCACCCATCCCAAGCACAGCCCCAGCCCAACTCTCCGGTTTGGAAGAGCCTGGTGCCACACCTGGCTCCAGCCTGCAGCAACAGCCTGCCCTTGCCCTGTGTATAGTTCTGGGGCATGTAGATTCATAGATTCTAAAGCCGGAAGGGACCTCAGTGGGCTATCTAGTCTGATCCCCCTGCCCCTGGCAGGCAAGAAAAGGGTCACCAAACCTGAGATCATGTAATCCCAGCCAGGTGCCTGACCAGCCTCCTCTTGAACACCCCCAAGGATGGGGTGAGCACCACCTCCCTTGGAAGCCCATTCCAGATCCTGGCAACCCTGACTGTGAAGAACTTTTTTCTAATGTCCAGTCTAAACCTACTCTCCAATAGCTTATGGCCATTATTCCTTGTTATTCCAGGGGGTGCCCTAGTAAACAGATCATTTCCTACTTTGTGTTGCTCCCCACTTATGAATATGTACGCGGCCACAAGGTCCCCTTTCAACCTTTCAACATGCCCCTCATGCCCTCCCAGGGTGTGTGTAGTGCCTTCATCTGTGCCTCGCCCAGCTGGGCAGTGCCTGTCCCTGCCCCAGCCCCATTCCCTACCTCACTGCTGGCACCTCGATCTGCCCCACTTCATGCCCCTTCCCTCATAACAGATTTACCAGCCGAAACTGGCTGCTCTCCATGCTGCCGGGCTGTGCTCCTGGCTCCTGTGTTCTGCGCTGCAGCTGCACATGGCATTTATCAATGACAGTATCAGCAATCAGTGTTTTTTGAATGATGTGGCTAATACTGTCAACTTTCCTGATGTATTGGTACACCTCTAGTCATTAATTGTACTGTTCACAGTATCAGTCTCCTGGATTGTTTTCAACAGTCACCAGGAGATCAACGCCTATTCTGGGAGACTCCTGGCCCATCTGGGAGGGTTGGTAACCGTACCCATTCAATACTTTCAAAGTCAGCTGTGTGAACCATGGGACCACATTTCTGAGCTGGCTGAATTAGAAATCAAATCAGATCCATCTTTCCTTTCCTGGGCATTATTTTAGGCTTGTCTTAGAATTTACTATGGAGATATCCTGCCTGAGCAAAGTAGTACCCACAGGGGAACTGCATACTTCATACTTGTTTACAGCTCATTTCAACACAACACCCAAACTAAGACAGGGGAGCTGTGGGCTTGTCTCATGCTGCCATAGCTATGTGCTTCAGCCTTGAGTAAGAGAAACTGGAGTTTCAGAGTGAACAAATAATCATGTGGTTCTTTTGCTCTTCATCCTCCAAGCTGGGACTGACAACATTTGTCCTCACAATGTCAGTATCTTTTGGGATGTGGCCACTCAATTACTAGGAACAGAACTGAGACAACCAGATTATTTCTCAGTGATGACAAGGCCCTTTGGTTATGAAAACAAGAGTCTCATTCAAACCAATACATTATGTTACAAAAATGAAATGTTCACCATGAATGTCAAGACTGCTCTGGTCTCCAGGGTAAACAGTGCTCACCTGCAAACACAGATAAATATATTCAGAATATTATCTCTACACATTAACATTAACAGAGTTTAGAGAGTGACCATGTTCCAACCTGTACAGGTCTTTTGTGTGCCACCACAATATATATTATAGTAATACCATATGCAGTATTAGTTAGCTTGTCAGTATCTAAATACTTACCAGTGAAGAAGTTTTTCACTACTCTGCATATTTCAACATGCAATATATTCTCAGTAGGATGTAAAAAACATGCATTCTTGCCAGTTAAGCCAAGCTTGCTCTCAGCTGCCCAAATGTGAATGCAGGGTAAGTCAGTTCAAGCCAAAAGAATGATTTTGGATTAACATCAGCATATTTGCAAACAGAATTTGCTTTTTGATTGTAAGATAACAGATTATGTTTTCAGTGCTTTTCATCCAAACTATCACTGGAAGTTTATCTACTACTCCACATGCATACATGTTTTATTTACTTCTACTTACGATTCTGGTGTTATTTTTTTTCCATAGCCTTGGACATTCCATCTAATTTATTGATTGCCTGTAAAATAGGGACTGAAAGACCTACCTCCTAAGGACTTTGTAAAGTTACAAAATGTTGGCGTGGTGCTCAGAGACAGGGAAACCATTAAAGACTGATAATTATTACAATTAATATACATTATACCATACTGTTATATAAGCTGCTATGTGAAAAGATCTAATCCTGAATTACTTGCTCTTAGTGGTCTTTATTTACCAAATCTGGTCTATTAACATCAGCATGGGCGCCTCCCGAGTTTGGGGGAGCACAGATTGCCGATGGGGGGGAGGAGGTCCCCCAGCGGCCGATTGTCGACTGGGGGTGGGAGGGTTCCCCTAGCAGCCAATTGCTGAACTAGCAGGAAAACTGGAAGTGCACTTCTGCCGGCACTTCCAGTTTCACTGCTGGCACTTCCAAGGGGTGCACAGCCAATCTCAGGGTGTGCATGTGCACCCCCTACACATTGCCAATGAACATCAGTAGTTCTATTCATATGAGGAACACAGGATTTGGTCCCTAGTTCTTTAGAAATACGATTAAATGTACAATGAATATTTTATATCATATAGGGACAGCTTTACAAAGCTCTTCACAGATGTGGGACAAAGCTATCTAATGTAGTAAGATGCATGAAAAAGTTGAAATTTCTTTTGCCTTTACAGTCATTAGTGGATGACTATATTCGTAGAGTTATTCATTTTAACCTTTATGGAAAATGACCTATTTTTGTTATCTGAAGTGGATCTATCATTTTGATAGTTGTACAGAGATTCAATGCCTTGGAACTCACAAAATGAAGCTAACCAATCCACAAAGTATTTTTGGTTGATGTGTGTTTTGTACCACAACATTCAAACAGATTAGACCACTGATAATAGAGAGATTTTTAAAGCAGTATAAGAAATAATCATAAAAATAGCAATACACATTCTTATTATTAGGTACCAAAGAAATGCTTTTTCCAAGGACAATTCTCATAATAATAAGGGACCTGGATCTCTTCAGCCTCCACAAGAGAAGGCTGAGAGGGGATCTAGTGGCCATCTACAAATTCATCGGGGGGGGACAGTAAGGAACAGGAGATGCTCTGTTTACCAGGGCACCCCTTAATAGAAACAATGGCCACAAATTGACAGACAGCAGATTTAGATTAGACATCAGGAAGAACTTCTTCATGGTAAGGATCACCAGAATCTGGAATGGGCTTCCAAGGCAGGTGGTGCTCCCCCCTACCTTGGAGGTCTTTAAGAGGAGACTGGACAAGCACCTGGCTGGGGTCATCTGACCCCAGCTCTCTTTCCAGCCCAGGGCAGGAGGTCAGACTTGATTTACTAAGGTCCCTTCTGACCCTAAAAATCTATGGGCATGTGTAGACAAAATGAGGGGCACGTGTGTACAACACTTTAAAGTGGGTTAAATGCTTTGGTACTGCTTTAATGGTGTTGGTGTTTGCACATATCAGCAGTGTATTGCACATTAATTCCGGCCGCTGTAGCACATTCGGTGGCATAATGTGCCTTAAATGACTTTGGGGTGCAGCAAACTAAAACACCTCTGAGGAGTCTTAGTTTGCTGCCCTACAACCACAGAGTGAAGCATCAGGCTCCATGCGGCTCAGGGACTGTGAAGGCAGCCCATGCAGGCAGCCTGGCAGCAGCCTGGGAAGGCAGGCTTTGCCAAAGGAAAAAAAAAGAAGTGGCAAACCTGATCTTTTTTTTGCCTCTCCTGGAGTCTGCCTGCCTGCACGAGCTGCACAGGGATCCAGTGTTTCCCTCCGTGGCTGCAGTGCCCCCAGGACTGCCCAAACTGGGCGCCTGTGGGTGGGTTCTGCCTGGGGAGCAGCCGCCACTGCTGCAGAGGGAAGCACCAGTCTCCCCCTGCAGTCCAGGCACCGCTCTGCCAGCCAGCAGCTTACCCTCCCCTCCCCACTACCAAAGAGGCAGGTAAGTACACAACACAGGGGTTTACATTGCCCTAAACTGAAGCGTTGTTTTTAAAAACCCACTGTTTCAAAGTAGGGCCCCTGTTTCATCTACATATGCTCTATGAACTCTATGAAATCTATGAAAAGAAGTCTCAAGTGTTTTAAAAAAACCCTGAGCAACAGGACAACGCCAAAGAGTTTTAAGCCAAAAGGTTACAATACTATTTTTTCATCTGTTAAACATTGTGTAAGTGGTTCAATATTAAGTAAATAAGCATTTGCAAAATCACTATCTGTTATCTTGAAAGTCTGGTCCTGCTTGAAAGTGAATGTTTGACACGACATTACTGAAGCATATAGCAAGGCACAAGTAGAGACGGAAGAGAGGAAAAGCCTCACAGAATGTTTTATGGCCATGCATTTAAGTATATCAATGCACCATGCAGTTTCTGTATGCGACTTACAGGCATTTTGCAGTGTGGTCTGGGAGAAACTGGGAAAACTGTCTATTCAAAATGGGGGTGGGGGAAGGAATGAATTCAGTAAATAAAGACAATACTAATACAGCAAAGAGGCATAATATCAGGTGCCCAAGTGAGACCACAGCACAGCAATCTTAATTTGTTTTCCAGCTCAGACATTGGGAACTCTCAGCTGATATGGTTCAACCAGTAGGTTCAACTTTTTTGGATGGAGCTAATCTCTTCAATCAGAGTAGGTTTCAACAGCTCAGTTCAAAGTTGCTGCCCTGTACACACAAGCTGAAAACATGCTGGCAGAACCAAGGTCCAGATTCTACTCCATTTATTTGGCCAGCAGCGGACTTAAGTCACAATCCCATTACACTCTGTTCATATCCATGAAAAACAGTTAATACATAAATTGGATGGATCTTCCTCCCAGTTACCAATTTTTGTGACCCACCCTTAAGGGTCAGACGATACATTCATGGATTTTCAAGGACTTGTGCCAAATGGAATAGAATCCTACTTAGGCACATATTCGATGCCCAATAGGTGGAACAGCATCTGGCTCCATGTTATCTAAAATAGTGATATGCTAGGATCCACCTCCCTAGGATGGCCATGGCACCCTCTAGTGGGCACTACAACCCTGTCCTGCCCAACTAATCTTTCAGAACACCCTCCTGGGTTCACCTGCCATGTCGTAATGTCTAAATAAGACATATGGGAGGCTGCCCTCAGAGACCCAAGTAAGCCTTGGGTGGTTTACTCTGCCTTGGTCATCCCTGGGCAGCCATGTCCTGGCCCCAATCCTGCCTGAGCAAGGTGTTACTCCTTTGTCCTTTCTCTCAGCTCTGGGGCCCCTGGCCCTGTCTCACTCTCCTTGCCCCAAGCCTGCCAGCTCTGTCTCAGTGTCATGAGTCCCAAACCCACACACTATGCCTTGAAGGCACCACTTATGCCCCACTAGGACCAATCATGGCCCAACTGGCCCTCATCTTGACTTCACAAGCCCTATTTGCTGTAGGGGAAGTAACTGTGCCTTCCAGCCTCCTCCATACTTTACAGATCTTCCTCAACAAAACTTCCCCATGACTCCCAGTCCCATCTGTGCACCAGCCTGCGGGACTCCCATTTGTCCACTCAGCTTCAGTCCACTCTATCCAACAGAGCCCTGGTTCTAGCAGTTTTCTCCCTATTTGCTGGGTCCCTAGCCTTGTTTCAGCCTCTGCCCACATAGCTCACCATGTCCTTGAACTTGCAATGTTCTTTTCTGGGCTCCAATACCTTCTATTCATTCACTGGACCCCTAGCCCTGTCTCAGCTTCTTCTCACAGAGCCCACCAAGTACCAGACACTGGTAGGTCTCTTTCCATTCACTGGGCCCCTTGACCTGTCTAAGCTTCTGTCCATGCAACTTACTGGGTCCCCAGCCCTTGCAGGGTTTTTTCTGGGCTTCAGACCCTCCTTGGCCCCTGGCCCTGTCTTGACTTATGCCTGTGCAGTCCACCAGGTCCTAGACCCTTGCAGGACTCTCTCTCTTTTTCAGCTACAGCCCCTAAACCATTTAGCTTACATCCACCAGGGTGGAGTATCTCTTAGACACCCTGCCTGTGGATTCCCAACCATCTCAAATCTCCAGTCAAGACATAACCAATTCAAACTTTCTAGGACATACTCAGCAGCTCCTTCCATCTTCAATTAGGGCAAGTCTGAGCCTCTGGCCCCGGTTAGGTTTCTGTATCTCCTCCTCTTCCCTGTTCTGGTCACCTCCAGTATTCAGGGCCAAGTTCAGGAGCTTTCTCTTTTTCCCTGATTAGCAGGCTTATTGCTCTGGCCTGCCTGTTTGCTCCCAACCGTTGGCTTCCTGTCTCTCTTGGTGAAAGACTCACTGCTTTGCAGCTAGCCTCCCTCACTTTTAGTACCAGGGGTAGCAGCCCCTGTTACAAGTGGTTTTCAACCTTTTTAGATGCAAAGCACTTCTTAGAAAATGCCACTTCTTAGCTTTCACTCATTTTTGGTTACAGAAAAATACTAGAGCAATTCTTCTGTTACAATGAACTCAGACAGACCACAATAGGTCAGAATGTTTTTGACACCATGGATTCCTGTTTGGATTTATCTTAGGTATACAAGTATTTATGCATGATGTGCAACAGTGCTACTATTGAATGGCACCCTATGACACCCTTAAAAGGACATTGTGGCATCCTAGGGTGTTATGGCACCCGAATTGAAAGTCACTAGTCTAAAATAACTGTCAAGGTTTCAGCTTGCAAATCATTTCTGTAGCTTTGGTATAGCCACACGGACTAATAGACCACAGTGATACTTACTCCTTTGATGTATGCTATACGTCCTGGTGGCCCAGGAGGCCCTGGAGGTCCAGGTAAGCCAGGATGACCCTAAGAAGAGAAAGGGAAAAGATCATTATATACAACCTTTTGAACAGCAGGGACAGCTGACAGAGAAAAAGAAGGGCAAAGTATTCAGAGGGTTCAATATAAACATGGAAATTTCTGCTAACTGGTCTAAAATTAGGCAAAACATTTGTTTGCATGAACAAGTTATACCTATAAAAAGGAAATAAGGATTGCAAAAATTGACCATTAATATTTCATGGGCAGCTAAAACATTCGCTTTCAGGAAAAAAAATAAAAATCCATTTTCCTCCCTGCTAGGTATAAGGAAAACCTTTATTCTTAACACCCCCTTCCCCCCCTCTTTTTTGGATTGATTATTCAAACTTCTGAGACTCACAATTACAAACTTTACTGTACAAATGGCATTTAAACCAGTGCATATTTTAATCCAGGATATATGTAAAAACCTCACAGCCTGAAGGAGTGAGATCCAGAACAACTAAGAAAGCAAACTATGCTGTACTATAATGTACAAATGGGCCAGATTCAACTGCATTGACTTCAGTGAGCTTATTCTGGATTTATGCCATGGTGACCTAGCAGAACGCAGTTAGGCATATAACACTTATAACTACATCCATGGGGTGTCCTGGACACTGGAATTGGTCCTCATGGACCATCACCCTTATCTATCTGATATTACTGCACTTCTCTTTTCTTTCTTGTAGGTTTAGGCATAAAGGATAATGTAGACTGAGCTGGGTGGTGAAGTCCAGAAGGTGACTGTAGGAGGAAGGGGAGTGGGCAGAGATTAGTCTGTCCATTGCAAAGCCTGATTTATTTTCCACCAAACTGAGCAGCAGTTACTTTAGCTACATTGGCTTATTAGAATAAAAAATTGCTAAGTTATTTAGAAGAGGTGTGTTTTGGTATTAAAATCATCTTGCCTAAAAAAATGGCTGAATTCAGAAGTTGCTGAGTTTAGTATGACTTCCTCTTCTTTAAAGGCACATGCCATTAAATTTCACTCATTTATCACTGCACTGAGGCCAATTACTTGTGTTTGTGTTTGGCTAAAGCAAAAGCATATAATCCAGAAAGGCATCCAGTCTTGATTTAAAGATGTTCTGTAGTTACTTGTTCCAGTGACTAATTTTCCTTTCACACAGATACTTGTGCCTAATTTCAAATTTTAATTTATTTGGCTCCAGCCTCCAGCCATTTTCTGTAGTAATGTCTCTCTCTGCCTTTTAGTACCTGAAATTTTCTTCTTGCCAGGATATTTCAAGTAATCTCCCAACCTTTTTTGATAAGTAAAGTAGTATCATCATCTGTATTTGCTACAAAGGATTTCACTTTGTTTTCAATATTTTCAAGGCAATAGAAATAATTTAAATGTTGTCAACTGAAATACAGTAAAGAGAGTAACAGAACTCACTGGGCACCTCTACACATTCATTAATGTGCCATAATTACTGCACATTAATTTTAGTACTTGCATAACCAAGTACTAAATTAATGTGCAGTAACTGGTGCTACTGTGCAGTCGCACCAGAGCACGGGTTTTTACAGATACTAACTATGCAGTAGCTTAATATTACAGCGCAGTAGCGTATTAGCATAGGTTTTGCCCAGCACCCTACTGCGCAGTGTTATTAGGCTACTGCGCAGTTAACATCACATATAGATGCACCCACTAACAGTGTGAAGAGCTAAGATACCATCTCTGTGATATGAACATTGCCCCATAAACTCTTTCTTGTACTAGAGGAATCTGTAGTCATTTTAAAGAAAGAGTCCAGCTGCTAACATAGCTGGGACTCTGGGTAGGGTTTCACAGTCAAATGTGTGTTTACAAGATGGTTAAACAGCAATACTGCAAAAAAACAGGACATGCAGGCACAACTTCTGGTCCCCAAAATGGACTTTAGTTGATATTCTTCATTCAACAGTCATAGGATATATGTAGGCATGCAAATCTTATCACAGGATCCAATCCTGCAAACACTTATTACATATATACCATTAGTTTTTAGTACTATAGTTAGGCCTACATATTTAGACATTTAGAAAACAAAAATTTACAATAAACAATATTTACATTTCCAATAGACAACTGAAATGTTTACAAGCTGTACTGACTTGTAGCTTCTTGGCAGCTTAACTTCACTCTGTTGTTGTAATTACTAGAGTGCTACCAGTATCCATGGCAATTAGTGTAAAGCCAGGTCACATTTCTCTACGCTGCATTGCAGTCATACAATAGACACTACCTGAAATGCAGACTGCACTGACTACTTGTGTCTATATGCACTATGTACTATACCAGATGGGAAGTGTTTGCATTGCCCCAGACCTAATCAAGCCACACAATGAATAACACATATGTGAGTATTCCTTAAGGTCAGTAAGATTATTCCCCCTAGTATGTATTACTCATCTGGATGTAAGGCTAAATAATTTGGCTGTGAACAGTTATTATTTAGTAGATAAAATAGAATAGCCATGTCACCATTTCTAGATACTCTAAGGCTGCTTTTATTTCTTGAACATATTCCTATCCATCAGCCTCCTTACGGGAGTTTAACTACATTTGTGTTTACAGTGAGCTGTATTGTAGCAATTCTGCAGAACTTACATATGTTTCGCCTTTTTCACCTTTCACACCTTTCAGACCATTCAATCCTGGGCGGCCCTGAAATGGATGAAAGGATTTTCATATCTGCACAAGAATAAGTTGTTTTTTCTTATGTCATCTGGGAGACTCTAATACATACAGGTCGTCCTGGAAAACCAAGTTCTCCTTTGGGTCCCAAAGGTCCTATTGGTCCCTGAATAGAAAAGAAAGATATTGTGAGCTGCTAAGAAAAAGAGCAAAATTGAATAATTCTTATATGGAACATGACAGTGACTTATGCTTTGATTATATGGAAAGAATACAGATGGCATATTTATGTGCAAAATAAATGCTTGCCAACAGAAAACTTTGGGGGCTTCCCTTTCTCTCTGTCTTTTTTCCTTTTTTTCCCCCCTAGAGAGAGGGATCAGGCCCATTTCTGACACCATGTGGTGTGAGACACACAGGCACATGGAGCCATATTGTAGGTTATAATCTGGCTTCCTCCAGGGACTTTCTAACCTTTATTACAGTCTCCCTAGTACAGCCTGGTTGAGAATCACTGCTTTACAGAATCAGAAAATTATACCTATACAATATTTTTCTAAATACCTACTAGGCAAAACATCACACAAAAATACATTCCATGGAATTGCAAGCTTAATTATGAGAAATCTTAATTTCACTTAAATATGTCATTTGAATAATCAGTTTAATCACCTGCACTATAATGTTTAATGAATTTTTATGTTATGAGAGAAAGAGATTAGCCACTACCCAGCTGCCCATAATTTGGACAGTCTGTTTTAACTGACAATGGCATATTGAGTGGCACAGAAATTGACAAAACTTTGTTACTGCAGAGCTTGAAAGAAATCTAATGGTAAATAATAAGGAAGACTGATATTTCCACTCTATTGTTCATCATTAATCAGAAAAGTGGAGTTTAAAACAGACGGGAAAATGATTAACAGTATAGCAGGATAATAAAAGGGTAATAGAAACTAAAGTTATGAAAATGCAGTAGAAATAATAAATGAGATAAGTGAGTTATGACGTGAAAGTGGGACAGCTGGGGAAAAAAAAAGAAATAAATGAATGAAGGGAAGAAAACAAATCAGAGAGCTGATCTGCAAAATAGTACCCTTAAAAGTAATAAAGCTGTGGACCTGTTCTGAATGCCTCTAGGAAGCACTAATCTGAAAGGCACCCAGCATATCATGCTATCACTCTTTTTGACTGCACGCATTTGAGGTTAGAATTGTTTTTCTACCCCCATATCCGTTCCTACTTGAAGCATGTCAGCCATCACTATCACATTTTGATTATGACTCCACCTTTACACTCTGATTCCCATCCTCATCTGAAATCATTTTTGACACATTTTGTCTCTTACAATTTCCATGTCCAGGAGTTTTACAAGTCTGGGATCAGTCACAGGACAGCAGGTGAATTCTACTACTATTAGAGCACTAATTACAGCTTTTGAGTCCACCTTTTCGATCAGGAACAGCAATTTGCTTCTACACTGTGTTGTCTCTGACAGATTGGCCATGAAACCCCAGACATGCAACACACATCTATTGTTCAACCTGGAGTGCTGAAGCAGTCCTCTCAGCTGGAAGAGCTTTTCCACTTAAAGCTGAAATGGTGCAGAGTATAGGGATAACAGCACATTCATGCCTCTCTGCATTTTTCATTGTCTTTGACTAGGATATTGCCTACATGAATGAAGCCCATCAATTTCCAGAGGTGTGCCTACCTACTACAGAAAGAGCTCTCTGGGACATTTCAAGCCCTATGCTCAGTGCAGGGGCTGTGCCAGTAAAAGAAGGAGGCCTTACTGTGCTGCTTCTATAGAATAAGGGGATCTATACTTTCCCCTAAAGTCTATTTCTGTAGCCTGAGATTGCAGGAGGCCTCGTTGACTTCTCAGAAACCTGGAGAACAGGATAGGGTATAAGGCTGGCCGATTATCGTCAAAGACATTAGAGGCAAGCATTGCAGACAAGGCCACTAATTGTCTTCTCTCTTGCTTCTTCCAAAAGGTTGCTAACTGTATGAATACTTTGTATTAATATAGTGTTTTTTATGTGCACATCCCAAAGCTCTTCATAAAGTTAGTTATCATCATTGCTACTTCACAGATAAAAAACCAAGACAAAGAAGGTCAAGTAACTTGCCAACTTCCTGAGTGAATCTGTGGCAGAGCAGAGAAATAACTCCAGGTCTCCTCCTTCACAGTCAGACTTCCTAACCATGTTGCCTGTTTACTTAAGATGTTTAGGAAGCTTAGGATCTATTTGGGATTGCAGACACACACACACACACACACACACACACACACACACACACACACACACACACACACACACATACCACATGCTTAGGTCATAGAATTTTGATATACTATTATTGTCTGAACTTAAAAAACCAACTGGAGTTGACTCCTCCTCCAGACTGAGGGATCATCAGGTTGATGGACTGTCAGCCACCTCATCCTTTTGGTCCAAAGTGGCAACTATTTGTCCTTGGCTATTTACAACATTGCTGCTTAGAAATATAATGCATATTCATAAGAAAGCTTATCTTATCTATCTGGCAATTAATGCATGACAATTCAGCTTATGGATGATATATTTTAATTTTTTGCATATGCACACACAGAAAAGAGATGCACTGAAGAATAAATAACTAGGAAAAAATATGAGCAATACTCAAGCACATTCAAGTTGAGAGCCATACGTCTAATGCTGCCATCTCTGTTGCTACTGTGCCCAGACTGAGAAATTAGAATTAAATTAAAGTGAACTTCAAAATGTATAGCATGTAAAAGTATTGCTCTCAATGATAACAGTGACTTCAAGAGGCTCACAAGCCCACTGATAATGACATCTGAGTCTGCAACAGCATAAGGAGCAGTGGGCAATTGGGCCATCAGCTCCAGGTGCCCAGTTAGAGGGGGCATGCGAACAGCAACTACTGCCACCAGCCCATCCATCTCAGCCACTGCAGCTGGCCTGATGCCTGCTGCCACTCCTGTCACAGGTGTTGCCTAGTGTGCAGACTAGGAATCCGTGAATCTGGTATTTAATAAAAAACTTCCAACAGATCAAGAGAGTGTTTTTAGGGTGAGGACAAGCATATAACCGCTGGGTTGTTCAAACATTACAACATGGAAGCTAGTTTTAAGGACCTTTCAGGCATCTTGAATTTAAAAGCATTAAAAAAATTATTAAAATTAACTGTATTTATTGATTAGATTTACATGATGTCCTTACCAACAAAGGTTTGGGGTGGCTTACAGTAAGAGAACAAAATAAAGTATTAAAATAAATTATGAAACTAACATGAAAAATATAAAGGAAACACAATGTGAACAATTTACAGGTTTTTAAAAGTGATTCCTTTAGACCCCTTTTGGTTTAAATTTTCTAGAATAATTCCCAATCAAATTCCATTACTGATTTAAAATATAGTTCAGATTAAATTTAATCCAAGTGTGAGGTACAAATATCATGATATTCTTGTTCTTAAGTGGGTACCACATCTTTAAAAACCTTCCTTAACAAGGGTTCATTATTACAATAACTAACATTCTATCTAGTTTTATCTAACAGCATTTAAATTTACAGTAATCCAAGGCTCCAGGGATATAAAGGACTCTCCTCTCTCTCCCGTGCAGGCCTATCTTTCATGCCAGATCCTGCACAGAAGCAGGGGGAGTAGCAGCAGCTACCAGGTTTTTAATTCCCTTCCTGGACAGGACGGTGGGGAGCAGATTGAACTGAGAAGTGTGACACCATTTCATCTGTTAGGTTTTATTTTGTAATTTGTTTCCTTTTTATCTTCAGTATAAATTTGTTTAAGTTATTCCTACGGTCATGGCAGGGTGCTACCATGATCAAATGCTTATCCATTTATCCCACACACTTTCATGGCCTTGAGATGTTATTGCAATCAATGTTACTTGCACTTGGAGGTAAAGCAATGACCTGGGAAGAAGGGAGAAACTGAAAGATTCTAGGCACTGGCAGGCTTGACCAAATCCTAAGGAAGGATCCTGAGTTGGAGTACTATGTCCGGTTCTGGGCACCGCACTTCAGGAGGGATGTGGACAACATGGAGAGGGTCCAGAGGGGAGCCACCTGCATGATCGGGGGCAACAGGGCAGACCCTACGAGGAGACGCTACGGGACCTGAACCTGTTCAGCCTCCACAAGAGAAGGCTGAGGGGGGATCTAGTGGCCATTTATGAACTGGTCAGAGGGGACCAATGGGCACTGGGGGAGTCCCTGTTCCCCTTAGCACTAGCAGGAGTGACTAGAAATAATGGTCATGAGCTGGCAGAGGGTAGGTTTAGGCTAGATATCAGGAGGTGCTATTTCACGGTCAGGGCAGCTAGGATCTGGAACCAACTTCCAAGAGAAGTGGTGCTGGCTCCTACCCTGGGGGTCTTTAAGAGGAGGCTGGATGATTACCTCGCCAGGGTCGTTTGACCCCAATACTTCTTCCTGCCGTGGCAGGGGGTCAGACTTGATGATCTGCGCAGGTCCCTTCTGACCCTACCAACTATGAAACTATGAAAATGTACCAAATTCTCTTGCAATGCAATTGTTTCAACAAGTGTGGCTGAGGCATCCACATTATGTAATGTTGAATACATGGAACTCCATGGGCATTATCTGATGGTATAATAGGAACCTTAATGATCGTAGCGCGAGATAGGGAGAACAGATCAGAAAAGGAGTGTGCCTTGAGGCAACATTCCTGGTTAACAGAGAAAACAAACTTATCCCACAATAACACATGCTAGAAAACATGCAACTGAAGTTTATGGTGTAAATTTGGATCTTCTCTAGATCATAGAACCATAGGAAAGTATGGTTGAAAGTGATCTCATTAGGTTATCTAATCCAGCTTCCTGCTTGGGACAGGATCACCCCTGACTAAACTATCCCAGTCAAGTGACTGTCTAACCCACTCTTGAAAATTTCCAGGGATGGAGATTCTACAACTTCTCTAGCTAACCAGAAGTTCTTCCTAATCTTGCACATAATAAATCAAACGAAGCATCTTGCAACACACTCAGCTAGTTCATCAAACAGATTTCAGTAAAACAGCGAAGTCCCAAAGACCTTAATTACAGTATGTGTTGACCATGGCCTCTGCTAAAATTCTCTTTTTGGCACAGAGGCATGCTGTGTTAACAGAAGAAAGAATGAGAAAATCAGCTCTTAAAGTGGTTTAAATAACTGCATAACATTTCATAATTCATCAACCCAGCAGGTTACAGGGAAACAACATAAACCAGAAAGTGAATGGTGTGCTCAAAGGCAGCGCACATGGGACATTCCTCAACTGCATGGCAGCGCTCCCTCTAAGCTGTGTGGTGTGCATGGCCATGTAGGCATGCCTAGCTGAGTGGCATGAGTGCACCTAGGTGGCTGCGCACACTGCACAACTTAGAGGGAACGCTGCTGCACAGAACATAACACTTCACCAGGATGGCAAACAAACCAGGATTCCCATTCTTGACAGAAAACACATGCAGAATGAGCTTGAGGCAACCAAACTACTGCTCTGGAGGTCGGACATAGCATGGAGTCTCAAACAATTCTTCTCTCCTCTCAATTATTGCCCAGTGTTGATCCCAAAGCCTTTGTCAAGCCTTTAGGAGCAAACTGCCTTTCCTGTCAATCTGAGTGAACCAGCCAGATGACTTGACTTAAGCCACAAATATACTTTATGTAGACTAACACTATCACAGCAGGATTTTACTTTGACCCTTCAGGACATTTAATTTAAGTGCTGAAACACTTTTTTTTGTTGCAAATGTGGCTACATAAAGTTGTGTGCTGAGGTTTAAATGCTGTCTGTTCTCAAACATGCGGTGTGCCCATGCAGAGTGGGTATCTATGCATGCACATTACCAGCCAGGTAGCTAACAAGTAGAGATTTAAATAGTCAATGTATTAATATACATTAAGCATTTACATTAATATTTTAGATGCATTTAATTTTACATTATGCCATCACCTGTGCCCACATTTGAAAATTTTGCTTGCTGTACTTTAACTTACTGCACACTACTATATACATAATTTTCAGGACTGAGTTTTTTCCACTGAGACTACTGAAGTTTATGAAAGAATGAGAAAGGCTAGGGACAGACATTCAATAAGCCTGAGCCTGAACTGATTCAATCTTTGCAGGTTAGTCTAACCTGGCTAGGCTGAAACGGTTTGTAACCACACCGACATTCCCTCTGGACTGACGAAACACAGGCACATGCCTGCAGTGGCTCAGGCTAGAAGCCAGGGGGTGCTAGAGTAGCCCTCCCATCCCTTCTACACTGCTGAGCTGAGTGGGGTGTGGCCAGGCACCACTGTAGGCTCTAATTAGGGAGCCTTCCTGCCCTTGCTGCTCCTCTGAGAGCCAGCAGGGAGTTACACAACATTTACTTACACAGCAGGGAGTTACACAATGTTTATCAGCCCATCAGCAAAACAAAGCCTTTCTCATTAGTTAAGCTGTTTTTAAACAACCTTTTCCAAGGAAGAAAAGGAGGCACATTATCAGCTACCTGTTGATTAGCTCCAAAAAGCCTTAAGTGGACACTGTTCTGCGTGCCTTTGTCCTGTCTGCCTTACACAGACACCTCTCATGCTGGCTATGGTCTGTGCTGTGAGAGAGAGGATGGAGGGATTCCTGCTTGAGCAGCCAGTGGTGAGCAGGGGGATGGGGCTGGGGGAAGCCAGGCAGGCCCTACTATGCCTGCAAGTCTCTGCCAGAGCTCCAGCCAGGGAGCAAAGGTGCGGGGCCAACTCTGCTGTGGAGCTGAGAGCCCCATCCAGGGCTCCAAAGCATCTGGGATGCTGGGGGACTCTGGTTTAAGTCAAACCAGAAAGGGGTCTGGGACAGACATTGCATAAACCGGTTTGACCCAAATCAGTTAAGTCTGATACTACATTCAACCAGTTTATGTGTAATATCTGTCTCTAACCAAAGTGCTTGTCTACTCTCTGGAAACTAAAATAGAGGGAGCACTTGTGTCATGTCCAAATTTGGGCTTAGGAAATTAAGAGCTTCCTAAAATGCAAAGGGCCAGACCTGTCCTTCAGGTAAGCCCACTGAAAATGATGGACTTCCGTTACTAAGGATGAATTTGACCCAAAGAATGTTCGTGATCAGAAAGATCATTGTCACTATATAACCAGGGATATTTATTTTATTCCTGCCCTTTCCAACTGAGAACAAAATAGCTGATGAGTTCTAAAGTAAATGAATTACAAATTACTAACCTGTACCTCTCACTGAAACTGACTGTAGCAAAACTGTTCCCGCTGACACTCCATTGAAGTTGGTCAAGTCTTTTTATTTTTTCTGTTCTTAAATATCAAGCTTTAGATGTACCATTCATTATACAGTAAAGATTTTAAACCTGGAAATTTAAAGCTAAGTATCTAAATCTGTAAATGGGTACTTCAGTAGACAGCCTTATCATCATATCCAATGCCACTTTTTCTTAAGTAAACTGTAGGAACCTGGCACCTATAAAAATCAAGTCAGACTTATGTAGATTCTGAATATGGATTTAGCTTCTAGCTTTGGGTACAAGTTTTGAAATCCTATTTATAACTAATGGACATATATGCAGGATCAGAAGTTGAATTCTGAACCAACTAGAGTAGTTCACAGTACTATATACAAAGAGGTGGTTAGCTATTTTAGTTTGAAGTCAGGCAGAAGGTACTGCAGGGTGGCACCTTAGAGACTAACTGGCTCAGAAAGGGGCATTAGGGCCACAGATAGAAGGGACAATTTTAGCCCAATCTGGTCACAGAAAATGGTCTATAGCCATGACCAAACACATGTGCAGAGCTGAAGACAGCTTAAAAAGTGGTTGCTGGGCCACGTTGGGAGATCCTTATAACTTAATTTGTCACTGTTTTCAGAATGGATGAGGAGAAAGGGAGTGGAGGGAGCTCAGTCTGGGGTTTTCTAACCTACCCCATCCTTCAGCACTGGCTGAGAAACCCCAAGAATGAGCTCTCTCCACTGCCTTTCTGTCTCCTGTTCTGAAAACAGTGAGCAATGATTGGAAAAGGGCAAACATAGTGCCCATATTTAAGGAAGGTAAAAAGGAGGATCCAGGGAACTACAGACCAGTCAGCCTCAAGACCCTGGAAAAATCATGGAACAGATCCACAAGAAATCCATTTCTAAGCACTTGGAGGAGAAAAAGGTGATTAGGTAGTCAGCATAGATTCAACGGGGCAAGCCTTGCCTGACCAACCTAATGGCCTTCTATGATGACTGGCTCTGTGGATGTGGGGAGACTAGCAGATGCGGTGTACCTGGATTTTAGCAAGGCTTTTGATATGGCCTCCCACAACATTTTCCCAGGCAAGCTAAGGAAGGATGGTCTGGATGAATGGACTGTAAGATTAATACAAAACTGGCTGGCGCATTGGGCTCAGAGAGTAGTAATCAATTGCTTGATGTCTAGTTGGCAGTTGGTATCATGTGGAGTGCCCCAGGGGTCAGTCCTGAGGTCAGCTTTGTTCAATGTCTTCATCAACGAGGAAGATGGCATAGAGTGCACCCTCAGCAAGTTGGTAGATGACACCAACGGGGGGGAGGAGTAGATAGGCTGGAGGGTAGGGACAGGATTCAGAGTTACCTAGACAAATTGGAGGACTGGGCCAAAAGGAATCTCATGAAGTTCAATGAGGACAAGTGCAAAGTCCTGCACCTGGGACGGAAAAATCCCATGCACCAGTACAGGCTAGGGGCTGACTGGCTGGACATCACCTCTGCAGAAAGGGACCTGGAGATTACAGTGGACAGTAAGATGAATATGACCCAGCAGCATGCCCTTGTCTAGGTGGCTAATGGCATACTGGACTGTATTGGTAGCTGTTGCCTATAGTTCAAGGGAAGTGATTATTCCTCTCTATTCAGTACTGGTGAGGCCACATCTGAAGTTTTGGGCCCCCCACTAGAGAAAGGATATGGACAAATTAGAGAGGGTCCAGCAGAGGGCAACAAAAATGATGAAGGGGTTGGGAGACATGATTTATGAGGAAAGATTGAGGGAACTGGGCTTATTTAGTCTGGAGAAGAGGAGACTGAGAGTGGACTTAATAGCAGCCTTCGACTACCTGAAGGGGGGTTTGAAAGAGCTAGACTGTTCTCAGTGGTGGCAGATGACAGAACAAGGAGCAACAGTCTCAAGCTGCAGCAAGGGAAATTTAGGTTAGATATTAAGAAGAATTTTCTCACTAGGAGGGTAGTAAAACACTGGAAAAGGTTACCCAGAGAGGTGATGGAAGCTCCATCCTCGGAGGTTTTCAACACCCAGCTAGACAAAGCTTTGGCTGGGATGATCAAGTTTTGAGCAGGGGGCTGACCTAGATGACTTCCTGAGGTCCTTCCCAACCCTAACTTTCTATGATTCTGTTGCTATGGGAGCCTGGCTGCAGGATCCCAGCTCGCAGCTAGATTCCCCTCTCTCTGGAATCAACAGTGAACTTCTGTTTGGTCTGGGCTAACACTGTAACTCAGAACAGTTTGCAGAAAGTGTTCTGAGTTACAGCTGGGAGCTGCACTTCTGTCAGCACCCTCAGTTTTATAAGCAACAACTTATTTCATCAGATGCCAACAAAGTAGGCTATTGCCTATGAAAGCTCATGCCTTTTAACTGGTTAGGCTCCAAAGTACCACCCTGCCCTGCCTTCTGCATGCACAAAGACTAAGTCTATAGATGTTTCAAATTACATTGCTGACTGTGGGTATGAACATTATTTTCCATCTTTACTTAATGGGACTGAAAAATTAAAGCTAACTGAATTTAAGTTTGGGCAATCTGTATCAAATCAAAAGTCTGTACTGAAAATGTGAGGGACTTTACCATTGGTCCTGCTGGTCCCAATACTCCAGGTTCACCCTTTGAAAAAGACAGAGAGAAAGTTAGTGGTGAAGAAAAACTGTTTGGCTGGCCCAGCTAATACGCACACCAACGAAACAATACAATATTATCCTACCTTGTGCCCTTTTCTTCTCATCAATTTTGTTAGAGATCCATCAGCAGCAATGTTAACTCCTGGTTCCCCCTTTTCACCCTATAATTCACAAAATAATTGTATGACTTTTACAAAGCCATTTTCAATAAAGCCGTACTTGCATAGTTCATTCAACTGGGAGGGTCAGTGTAGCAATACTTAAAAGTTTGAAATGTGAGAGGTTGGTTGGAGAGTGTCACCCATGAAAAAGGAAACCATGTGACAGCTGAAATTTAATGAGAGGATTGTGGTTTTTTTCCTTTTTTAAAACGTGATAAGCCTATTCCTGTAAAGCAGACTCATCTACCCCTCCAGTCTAGTGGGACTCTGAAGGGTGTATCCAGGCATGGCAGTGAGGCAAGCAGCAGCTGGGAAGTTAAAACAGGCACCACTTGCCCCCTGCTGCCAACATGTTTCCCCAACAGGGCCCCGAATTTGTAAGTGGTTTCAGCCCCAGGTGAGGTGGACAGATGGTGGGGCTGGGCTAGGCCGGGCCCTGGGGAAGGGGCTGTGGGAACTGTGAAATTGTCTGGGATGGCCTGGCCCACAGCCACAGGCCCAGGCCCAGCCCTGGGCAAGGTGGAGCTGGGCAGACTGGGACATAGGGGCAGGGCCCTTCCTAGCCAGCTGCAGCTTGGGCTGGGGCCATGGGAGCTGAGTGCCCAGATTGCTCCCAGCTCCTCATGCCCAGGCTAGGCCAGACTGTCATGGAGCCGCTTCAGCAGCTAGGGCTCTGGCCCCCTCCTGCTCCTCCCTTGCCACAAGGCTGATGGGGGGTGGGGTGGGGTAGGGATGATATGAAAATCGTGGTTCGTTTCTTTGGAGACTCACGAATAATAATTCTTCAGGCATACATTGTTAGTAACACAAAGGATATATTTGCAAATAGGGTCAGAGTGAAGACAAAAGACCACCCTGCCCCCGAGGAAAACTCTCAGCCGGCTTTTATCCCTTCCCTCCTGGGCACGTGTGCAGAAGCAGAAACTCTTACAACTCATTTCCGGTTCATACAAACATACATGAAATGACGTCACGTCATCCGTCGCATGTGCATTATAATTAACTACTTAAGTATGCGGGGCGGATAGGCATATATGCATTAGCTAATTACGC
>NW_017728886.1:100041249-100044604 GCF_001723895.1 Crocodylus porosus | reverse complement strand
CATTTTTAATAATATTTCTAACAGGGAGGTGGGCTCTGGGCAGCGCTGCCTCAGGCCTCAGGGCTGGAGAGGCACAGCACTGGGCCCTGCTGTGGGGACAGGTGGGAAAACCAGCTGCAGGAGGCCTTGGTAGCCTTTTTCTTCAGTAGTACAGAGCCCCACAGCGAGCAAACCCTCTGCTCTTTAGATTCTAGTACTTGTACCAGAGAATCTGGCCCGGGCTCAGGCAGGAGCTGGAATAGACATTAGAGGGCTTCTGGAGGTCCCTGCCAGCCCCATATCTCTGAGTCACCCTCCCTCCTCCTGTTCGCTGCAGGCCCACAGCCACAGTCTGGCTATGCCCCCAGCTCTCGCTGCTTAACCCTTCGGTGCCAGCCAGGAGCCAGGTTCTGGTCATCCCCCCCACCCACAAAGCCTGGCAAAGACTGCTTCCCCCTCCCCACCCCAGGCACACCCCGGCTGGGGTTCCTGCAGACCATCGTGGGGGTTTAAACCCTTCCCCATTCATACTCAGCCTGCAGGGCCTGGCCACAACCCCCTTTCCTCCAGCTTCCCTCCAGCCTTCTGGCCATTGCCAAAAGGAAGGGAGGGTTTGCCCTAGTGCCCCCCAGTTCCTAGACTGAGCCACTGCGCACAAGTGACTGCATTTCCAGAATCAAAAGTGAATGTTGAATTTACTTAATTCTTGGTTCAATCTACCCAGAATGGACTAACCTGCAAAGACTGAATCGATTCAGGCTCAGGCTTTTTGAATGTCTGTACTTAGGCCTAGAGACTTATGACTCCGGGGAGTTTTCCCAGTTTATCGAACTGAGCCACTCACACGTATAACTATTCCCCAGTGCAAGGAAGTTGTTTTCAGACTGGCCATCCAAGCTGCTACTATTGCCCAACCCCAAGCCTAAATAACCTCAACAACCTGGTTATACCAACTTTCCCAAAATTTCAAAGAAGTACAACAACTGGCTGGATACCAACAACTACCTATTTCACCAAAATTATGCAGATAAATGTCCATCTCAGCTAAGAGAACATTGTACTCTAGTGACATTCTACTGCAGTAGTGCCTAACCTTTTCAGTGTGTGGGGTGGAGGAGTTGGGGACAGCCAGTCCATGAGTCAGATCCAACCCCAGGCTCTGGGTCCAAGGCCATGTGCTGGGTTCAGCTGCAACCAGTCCCACATACCAGCCTAACTCAGAATGAAGGGCCACATCATCCAGCCAATGGGGCTCCCTACAGGTGTGTCTACACGTAGCTGCATGGCATGCTACAGCAATGTAGTGATCATGTAGGTCTACACATGACAGAAAGCTATGTTGCCAGAGTGGCTCACTCCCCCATTTTAGTGTGCCTCTATGGTGACATAGCAACAAAATCTAACCATGTGCCATGCACACAGCACAGTACAGGCAATTACTGAGCCGTGTTTTAGCACACTGCAATAGCAATGTCACCGTATGGCAATGTGCAGACACGCGCTGTACACGTCTAAAAAATTTAAGAGAAGGGGTGGCAGTACAATTATTGCCAGACTATGAAAATGATAAGCGGTTAAGCTGCCAGACATTAGCTCTCTATGTTGTATTTTGGAACGTATTCATCTCCCTAAACACACAAGGCCTGCTACTAATTCCTTTTCACCTGTTGTCCTTTTGGCCCTTGCAATCCAGGTAATCCAGCATCACCTTTTGGTCCCTGGGGACCCTAAAAGAGTTGAAAAAAGAAGTCTGCATTTAAGATCAGAGCTTTTTGGAAGCCAGTTAAGGATAAGACGTTTCTACATTTTGCCAAGTTTAATTTTAGGTAACTGAAATTTTGCAAGTTCACTCACTCCGGTGTTAACCCTCCCAGAAATTTCTGTCCTTTGTCTAAAGCCACTGCTGTCTGCTTCAGATAATTCTAACACTGCCCTTACAGTTGTTCTATGGCTGTATTTTGTGCTGCAAACTTCCATTAAAAGCATGTTGAGAAGCTTTCCATCCATCATGAGCTGAATTTAAGCATCTCTTTCTCTTGCATTCCTAAAGAACAACATTATCAGCTAATGCAGGGATGAGAATGACATTTAAGTATGTGCAGCTATTCTGTTAATTATTAGGGATCTTGCACAATTTATTATGTTCATTTTTAAAAGCTTGTCAGTTCATTTTTAATAAACAAATCAAGCTCTGCTATTTATATTTTCGACCACAATACCCAGAACGTTGTAAACATAATCTTCTCAGAATGAGTAAGCAAGTTGCTAGCATGCTGCCAACTAGGGGTGTGCAAAACGGGCCATATTTGATTAGGATTTGGCCCAAATCGGGGGATAGTGATTTGATTAGTTGATTTGGATCACTGTCCTGATTTGATTCAGCCGAATCTGAATCTGAAGTTTTGATGATGATTCAGAGAATCAGAGATTCGGCCATAGACACAGCTTTAAAAGTTTTTTCTACATACCTCAAGGTACTAGGAATGGCTCATGAATGCTGAGATGGTGGGGCATATGGAGCGTCCCACAGGAGTGTGGGGGCCTCTTCCCCCCCCGCCCCCACATCACGTGCTCAGCGGTGAACTGGAAGTACTTCCAGTCCACTGCCGAGCGTGCGGAGGATCCCCCACCCCCACACCCTGCTGGCTCGGCAACTGGCCATGGGGGGACCCCGGGTGCCCCCCCCAGAGCCAGGAGGCACCAGTTGCAAAGCTGGGGTCCCCTATGCACTCTGCGGAGAACCAAGAAGTGGACTAGAAGTGCTCCTGGTCCACTTCCAGGTCCACCGCTGAGCAGGCTGGGGACCCCCCCACACTCCCGTGGGATGCTCCATCTGCCCCACCATCTCCATGTTCATGAGCTGCCTGGGACCTTGAGGTATATAGAAAAAACATTTAAAGCTGTGTCTATGTCCAAATCATAGAACCTCTCCGAACTGATTCAGAGGGTTCTGATTTGATTCAGAGAGATTAAAGGGTCTCCTGATTTGATTTGGATTTGGAGATTCAGCTGTCGAATCAGGCCAAATCTCTGCCCAACTGAATCAGAGACTGAAGCTTCGCACACCCTACTGCCAATATCATGTAGCAATTCAAACTGACATTTCCCTCCCTTAGCTCTTTCTTATTTCTCTTTATGAACTCTGGAGCCAGGATCCTATCTCCAAACCTTAAATATAAGACAAACTTAAAATAATTTTTAATACTTTTTGAAAATCCTGTAATCTTGAAGACATACATTAAAGTAAAAGGGCTTCTTGGTGTCATAGCAACACTTATGAAAAACAGAATTTTAGAGACATTAACTTAGCATAGCTCTTTATCTCATTCTATAGAATTTAACAGGTTATTTTGGCCCTGCAACAATATTCTGTAGG
>NW_017728886.1:100017186-100041059 GCF_001723895.1 Crocodylus porosus | reverse complement strand
GATTTGAAATATAGTTTGAATTAAATTTAATCTAAGTGTTAGGTACAAATGTCAAGATATTCCTGTTCCAAAATGGTTACTGCATCTTTTAAAACCTTCCTTAGCAAGTGTTCATTACTACAGTAACTGTAACATTCTATCTATTTTTATCTAACTTACATTTTCCCACTTGACATTTATGAGGTTTCAGTATTTGTCAGGATTTGAACAAATTTTGTACAATGCCACATTTTAAAACATTAATTAGCTCATTTACATAATTAATAACTGACTTAAAACCTGAAAACACAGTGCTTACAGGAAATCCTGGTAGACCGGGCTTGCCATCTGGCCCCTGGAAAATACAAAAATACTCGCATAAATACATGTTATATACTTGCAAAATGGATTGTGCATGTTCCATAAACCAAGTTCACTCTATTAAGGTTGTATTAATTTTGAAAGCCCTTTACATTCCCAGCACTAGAGTTTTGGGAAGTAAACTATAATGTTTTGCAAGAGGACAAGAAACAGAGAAATGCTGAGTTAAGGTGATATTTCTCACACTGCACACATACGTAACCTTAATTCTGCCTCCTTTAATCCCTTTGCTAAGGAGTCCAGCAAGTCCTGCCTGATCTATGGCAGGCAGCCCATAGATCAGTGTTGCTGCATCGAGCGTAGTGAGGCCCAGATTCTGTTGTACATTGTGCATGGCTGAAGTGCTGCTTGAGATTAAGGGCCAGATTTTATCCCACCTATTAAGCATGTAAGTAGACACAGGGCATATCTATGCATGAAATTCATTTGACATAAAAGTTCAGCGCAACTTGTGTTGAAGTTTATTGCTCCCAGGCGCAGTGTTTACACATACGTAGTGGTGGAATAAATAACTCTGCCATAAGATAGTATTTGTGTTGGGCAATACTATCCTATGGCAGAGTTAATTAGTTTATTCCAGCCTAATAGTACTGCATGCGTAGATGCTGATACTTTATTAGCCATCTCTACAGTAAATATCTTGTGTTTTAGGAGACACACCCACTGGCTCCTAAGTGCAATTCTATTCCATCCAGTTTGACTTCCTGAAAAACTGTTAATACAGTAGATGGGTTGGTCCTGCTCCTGTTTTTTTGTGACTTAATCTTAAGGGTAAGATCTACAAAAGTAGATGTATTAATAGATGTTTAAAGACTTGAACATGGTGTAACAGAATCATATTTAGGCACCTAAGTCCACTTAGATGCCCAAAAGGTGGCACAGAACTAACCCTAACTCTGAGCCACCTTATCATAGGAATATCCAGATATTTGCATGTCTTTGGAAGGAGAACCTATTCCAATAATGGAGGCACTCATGTTTCCAGAGCAGGGTAACAGAGCCCTACAATAGCATTATAATTTAGTATTGGTTTCAAGCTACAGTTTGTGTTGTCCACTAGGTGATATGTAATTCTGTCCTGAGAGTCCTTTGGATTCTGAATTGTAATTCTGAGGTATGGATAACATACTATTACCTTCCTACTCCCTCTTGCCATCCCCAAGACAGCAGATTTAAGAATGTGCAGCTATTCTATGTACGAAAAAGTAATCTTAACTGTCCAGCTTGGATCAGATCGGTCAGTTCTGCCATTCTAGTTGTGCTGATGCTGGCAGCTTATCCCTGCCGCAGCTGGTTTTCCTTCCCAGTTGTGGGAGGTGTGAGGGGTCTGTTTGTTTTCTTTGCAGCCCACCATGTTGCCTGCTGTAGTTATTTAACTAAAATAAAACAGGGTGTGTCTACACATGCAATTTACTTTTGAGTAACCTACTCAGTGCTGTAGCAAGTAGGGGAGGGGAGGGAGGACAAACAGGGAGACTGCCCTGGGCACTGAAGTGAAGGGGCACAAACAGGCGCTGCCAGGGTGAGGTGCAGGATGGTGTCATAAGTGGCTCATTTGGGGAGGCATGACAATGGAGGCAGAGTGGCTCCTGCCACTGTGCACTCCTGGGCAAGCATGGGGGGACATGTGCCCCTCAGATCTGTGCACAGGGCAAGGGCAGGCTTTGCCCTGGGCACCAAACTTCATTGCTGTGGCACTGAACCTACAGCAGAGTAAAGTCTCCTGGGCTTGTGTTTACTTGTGCAGGGATGCAAAGTATCTGTGCTGCTCCTAGCAGCAGACTCTTCCCACTCCCTGTGATACTGCAAGAGGCCCCTGCAGCAGCCTGGATATTCCTCTGTCTCCTGGTGGAAGCTGAGACATTGCTCCCTGCCCCTGGGAGCTGCCTGCTGCTGGGCCAGGCTCTGCCACCAAAGCCTGGGCAAGGACAATGTTTCCCTGCCCTGGCAGCAGGGAGCTTCAGCCTCCACTCCACAATCACAGGGCCTGGGCTGGGAGACCCTTCCCTTCCAGTGCCAGCTCTGCAGGTACGGGGCCAGGTGGGGAGATCCTCATCTTCCAACCCAAACCCCATGATTGTGGGACTCAGGTGGGGAGATCCTTCTCTCCCTGTTCCAGCTCTGCAATCATGGGGTTAGCACTGGGAAATCCTTATCTCCCAGCCTGAATCCTGGAGTTGCTAAGTTGGGTTGGGAGATCCTTATAAAATTCTCATAAGCCAGTCTCATGATCACGAACCTGTTTTGGGTGCTCTCTGCTGCCGGGGCAGGGGGACATTGTCCCCACACCGACTCCAGTGGTGGAGCCCTCCCCGACAGCAGGTAGTTCTCAGAGGCAGGAAGCAATCTCCCACGCCCTGCTGCCCAGGAGCACATTTGCTTCTGGTCCGGTGTCTATGTGTGCACTACTGCTCAGTACCAACTTGCAAATAAATTTGCTACTTGAATTTTCTGGTAGCAAATTTACTTACAATTAGAGCCAATTACTGTGCAGTAAGCATCTTCATATGGAGATGCAGACAGTTACTGCACAGTAATTAGTAAAGTGTCTTGTGTAGACATACACAGGTAGGGTTAATTGAATTAGGACTATCTGCACTACTCAACTTTTTGGTGCAGAACATGGTGGGGGACATGCTAAACAGCAGTTAGTCTAGCAGAAATGCTTTCAGAATTGCTGAGTTCCACACAGAGGTACTGTAAAAAGAGCACCTGGAGGAGATGGAGATGGAGATGGAAAAGTCTGGCAGATTCCAATGCACAGCTTATAAGGAAGGTTGCAGGAACAACTTTTGAAACAGAACTTTCCAGTCTCAAAGAGACAATTAAGATTTAGTCTGTTTTTAATGTGGACCAAATTTCGCCCCTTGTGTTAAAGGTTTTTTTTAAACCTGTATTTAAAACATAGATAAAGAAAGTAAAATATCAATCACCAAAACACAAAGGAAAAAGTATATAAGGTACAATTTTGTTCAGATTAGAGAAATTTTTCTAATGTGATTCTATAAACATAAATTTTCTTTCCCTTTAACATCTTTTCCTCTACTCTTTTCAGCTCTCCCTCAGCAGTCTTGTACTATCTTTTCCTAAAAGGCTGACCAAGTATATTAAATTTAGGAAAGTCATCTATTTTAAATTATCTTTCTGTAATTGGTCTTGTCCAAAAGATTTTGCCTGGGAACTTCAGACTCTCATACATTAGTTAGCATCTCAAAGTCACACTGCAAAAGCCTGAGGCCACTGGCAACACGACTTCAAAAATAAATTTGTTTCATATGAGCAATAGAAAATTAGAAACCTTGAACTCTCCTCTAATGAGAATAGAGACTTCTTCACCAAATGTTGTACAGGCACCAGTTGATGCACAGTGGCTTGCCTTCTTATGACTTAAAGTGCCATTTGCACATCAAGTCCATTTTTGGTCAAGGGGGTCTAGTATAGTATAGACTTCCCAAGGAGGTCCGGTGTCTGACCATCTTTAGACAGCTCTTCAAAACTTTCTTCTCTGAAATTTTTTCCAGCAATGAATGACACCCAACAAAGACACTTTCCTACTACCAACCAACCCCTAGCCGCTGCCTCTTTCCTTTCTCCCACAGGAGCAAAAATGAACAAATTTGTTTCTTTAAAAAAAAAGATCTAAATCATAAACTCTACTTGAAGTACAGCTTTTATTTCAGAGGGAGAAATGTCAGTGACTCTGAATAGTACATTAGGGACCTTATGCTTGCTAACGATCTCACATGGTAGGTACTCCATTACTGTTGTGATGGCTGATAGCATAAAATATTAAGATAGCTACAGAGATACTGGAATGAAAATGATAATCAAGTCTAATGTTATTTTCACAAATTTATTGAAGGATTGAAAAAGTATATATTTTATATAATTCTTATGATAAAAACATCAACCAAACTACAGTTATGTGTAAGGGTCTGTCTAAATCATGTGGAGAATTACCATGTTTTGTGGGTTGATCACAGCGTAAAGTTCTAATTCTGTGGTCATTTCATGGCAGCCCCATCCCTTGGCACTGACTGGCAGAGCAGCCCCAGGAGGGAGGAGGGACACGGGGGCAGAAGCTATCTTGACTGCTACCTTCCCCTTTGTGAGGCCCCACCCCCTGGCACTGATTGGTGGAGTGGCCCAGGCAGGGGGAAAAGGAACAAGGGGGCAGCAGCCATCTTATCTGCTGCCCTTTGTGCCACCCTACTACCCAGCATCTTTCCCTTAAAGCAACGAGGACTGCTGGCTCCCACTGTGGAGCCTGCAATTTATTTTTACTAATTTTTTTTATTGCTGATTTTGTGGACAATCCTGAATTTCACAGTTTCCACAAAATTTGCACACCCACAAAGTAGGTAGGTTCCTAATTACATGAAGTTAAATTGTGCCATCCAATATACACATTTAGCTTCTTCCAATTTTAAATGGGAATAGAATGGAAGTACATCAGGGTATAATTGTGTCCACTTGTATTATGGATTCAAGCATTTGAAATGAATAGAAGTATATAAGAAAACAAATACATACGATATAGCCAATTTGAGTTAGATATGAAACAGTATGTTTGGTTACTGGGCCAAAAGATTGCAAGGGCCAAACCTCAAAACTAACCTCAAGACCAATTTTGCTTTGCTTTGCATAGATGGAATTGTACTGAGCTGCCAGAACACCTAGATGAATCTTGCGTCAAGCTAGAGGTTTAGTTTAGTACCAGGAAACATCCAAAATTTCATGTGTTTAATTGAACTATCCCAACATCCTGGCTGTAACACCAAATGTAAAATCCCAAGGTGAAAAGCTCTTGTGTAAGCTAATTTTTCACCCCCAACTACAAATGCCAAGCGAACAATCTCATTTAGACTGGTTCAGCATTTCTGCTTACAAGTGAAAAAATGTACCTTAACATTGTTGAATTTTAAAAATAGAAAGATTTGGTCCTTGAAATGGGTGAGAGCTGTGGCTGTTTAGGCCACTTATTTCTTTTTTGCACTATTTCTCCAATCTCAGGTTAGGCAGGCACCTGCAGTTTGGTTTTACAACTTGTCCAGCTCTAATCTCCTGCCCTAGAGCCTATTTTAAATAAATGCAGGGAAATTCATTTACACCAACACAGGATCCAATTCTGTTCTGAGATACCCCTGTGTATCTTCCACTGAAGTTAATAGAGACCATATGTGAATCTTTGAGGAACTGGGAACACTAGATGGTGCCTAAAAAGAAATGTTGAAATATGAAACAACTCTGAGCATTTAATAAAGCAGAATATACTCACTGGAGGCCCAAGAAGTCTTTCAATTCCAGTAAAGTTAAAAATTCCATCTGTATTGTTCAGTAGTAGCTAAAAATGTGGATAAAGAACAAGTTATGTGAAATATTAAATTGGTTCTCTGGAAGAGACATGAATTCTAGATATACACAGGCAAGCTCAAAACATCCTATTATAACTGTATGGACCGAAAATACAGAACAGCCTATTAGAAACTCTCCTTGGATTTTTATTTTTCTATTGTGTGCCTGGAATGATATTACTTGGCACTTTTACTAGGCTTTATGTGAAATGACCTTAGAGTGCTTTACAAACTTCAATGAGCTGAGTCTCATAATTCCTTCCCTGAGGTATGAATCTTAGTTTTGCAAATGAGGAAACTAATATATAAACAGGGTGTGACCTGAGATCATTTTTCCTTAGCAGAATGAAGATCAAAATAAATGATTTAGATGCCAGTGCTTCAAAAGGATTCTGTGAGCATGCCAGCATCTGACTTGCACGCATCTCATTGTAGAACCAAGGTCATGATGCCATACTTCATATTTCATTTTGTTTTTTAATCACTGTTGTTTTCTGCTTTAAACAGTTTTCCCCATTTTATATAACAGGGGTGGCCAACTTGCAGCACCCACAGCCTTTCTATGTGGCATGCAGCAGACTTGGGAGGGGACAGGCATTATAGCAGCAGATAGGGCAGGAACTAGAAAGCAGAGCATCAGACATAATAAGGGAAACACAGGGCTAGGAACAGAACAGAGGGCAGCAGATTAAGCAGCAAAATGTCCAGAGATTATTTGTTGCATGCCTGCCAAAAAAGCTAACCCCCACTATCACAAAACACAGCTATAGAATGATAGAATTGAAAGACTGGAAGGGACCCGCAAGATCATCAAGTCCACTCCCCTGCCATGGGTAAGAAATTACTGGGGTCAAACGAGCTCAACAAGGTGCATATCTAGCCTCATCTTAAACACCTCCAAGGATGGCGACTGCACCACCTCAGCTGGGAGTGTGTTCCAGATTCTGGTAAGCCTTACAGAAAAAACAATTTCCTTATGTCCAGCCTAAATTTTCCCTCTATTAGCTTGTGCCCATTGGTCCTCATCCTCCCTTGAGGAGCCTTCCTGAAAAGTTGCTCCCCTTGATCTTGATGCTCACCCCTGGTAGGGTGAGTAGGAGGCTATCAAGTCACCTCTGAGTCTTCTCTTATTCAGACTGAACAGACACATTTCCCAAAGTTTCTCTTCATAGGGCCTATCCTCCAGGCCCCTATTTTGCCATACTGTATGGCAAAATGGTGAGAGTTTGGCTTTCATTAACTATATGCATACATCTCCTAAAACACTCATCCTTCTTCCGTGTTCAACAACTGGTTAGTCTCTTTTACTTCCATACTGATAGCCTCACTTGTTGCACAACAATTTAGTTCCTGCTGATCTCAGCACTGCTTGTATTGACACCCTTACAGGCTTAAATCTGTCTGTTTTATTGGACAAGTCATTCTGCCCATGCCAGTATCCAATTGTGCATGTGTGTGTGTTGTACTCCTACTAAATTCAGTCTCCTATTGGATGGGTGCAAGATAAGTCCTTATCCTCATAGTGCATTTGGTACTGAAGTATGCTGCCACCAGAATATTGGGGAAAATGTGAGCCCCATTAATGCAATAAGGTACAATGTATCTAGCATCATACCAATAAAACATGGAACCATCCTCCTTTGCCTGTGGCTTGCAAATATACAAGTGTTTACAAAATGGATACTTCCAGGAGGGAACAACAACAGAAAGACTTGCTTGTAGTAGGACACCATTGATCATCTCTCTCAACTCAGCTTTGATGCATAAAATGAAGAAGGCACATTTCCAGTTAATTCCATTCCAAGCATTCTGAATCAAAGAAAGTTCTTATTTTTTTTCTGGATGCCATTACATGGCTCCTTCCTTCATTTGCCACAATATTCTGAAACTTGAATGTCAAAAATTAGAAGCTGAAATCCAGGGGTATAACTAACAAGTTCTGTGTCCTGGGCAAAACTCTACCAAAGAGCAGAATGGGCTGCCAGTCTTACCTGCTTTAGAGAAGACTCCAGCTTTTCCTGCCAGTTTAATGTTTGCACTCCCCTCCCCCTCCACCAGCTGTTGCTGCTGCTGAAGCAGCAGCTGCTAGAGCAGCACAGTGTCCTTACATCCAGCTGCTACTGCTGCAACATGGTGCTGCCACTGCAATTACAACTCCCCAGGGAGCCACCATTCTGGCATTCTCTTTAAGTTAGCTAAAGCTAATGCCCTACTTTAGCCACTTTTAGTTATGCTAATACTGAAATCTGTGTGCAGATATGCAGACCCCTGTTTAGGTCCCTAGGGCAGGATTCATCACCTGAAACAGGAGCAGGGGCAGATCATTTGTACATTTTCTGCAGCATGAATCTTGGTGGAGTGGGATCATACTACTTCCAAGCTCTAGGTTCTGTATGGCTGTAATAAAAGCATTTTGCTGTTGCAATGCTCTGCTCTATCTGTAGCTGATGGCAGAATTCCAGAGCTCTGCATTTGTACATTCCTTTGAATATGGATTTACTGTGCATTTTACCATTCATTCTGGACCCAACCCAAATCAAAGGAGAGACTCCTATTGCCCTCAACAAGCTTTTGACCAGAAATTGTATATTTTGACCATCCATTGTATACTGCGTAAATAAACTTAAACTTCAAATACAAACCAAAGCTGTGGGTTAGGAAAGCACCATTTTAAGCAATGCTACAATATATAAAAATGAGAGCGGGCTCCTGGCCCTTCACTCTGTCCAAGAATAGTTATTTGCCTTAATTTTTGTTTTTAGGAGCTTTACCAGTAATGATATAGCAACATAACTGCTTGGAATTTCATGCAGCTTTATGAGAGACAAAATGCTAGACAGAAAAAAACCTGGCCAAAACATGGCAATATATCTATACTTTACATTCTTTTCATTGAGAGGGGTAGCATCTGAAAGACTAGGCTGTTGCCTACACAGGCTCTCTGAATCAGTTTAGTATCTAAAATGCTATCCTACCCTGCCTCCTGCCATTATTTTATTGATATACTGAAGAAGAAACAGTACTATTAGCATAGCTAGCTAAATGGATTTCTGCACACTATACATAGATTTTTCAGCTTCCCATCCAAAAGCCATTAAATACTGATGGCAGAATTGCAGAAAGCAAACAAATGATACAAAATTACATACATTTACTTCATATGTCAGAAATCAGAATATTTCCAGATATTCCTATCATATCTTGTATATTAAAAATGGGAATTTAGTGAAAGCAAATGAAATTATATTACTTGCTTTCCCTTATTTCTATTCAGTTTTCTCAAGGAAAAAGAAAAAGATTTCTGTACAGCACCTACTTATAGCTGTTCTGTGAAAAAGTAAAACGTGCAAACAAGCCAGCAAAGACAAATATGATTTACTGACTCTTCAAAATGACCTGAAGAGCTCATAAAACCCCTCAGAGCAGAACAGCCAAAGGTACTTCATATTTGCACATTTTGACAATGAACTAAGAGAAGTTTCTTTTGCATGGAGCAGATCAGGGAAGACTGCGGCTTGGTAACTCAGAGAAATAGAAAAAGAAAGGAGTGTGTGTGTGGGCGGGTGTGGGGTTTGTGGAGGTATGTAGGGTTTGTGAGCGTGTATGGGGGGGTATGGGTGTGGGGTTTGTAAGGGACATAGGGTTTGTGGGTGGGTATGCGTGCAGGTGGGAATTGTGGGGGATCTGTGGGGGGGAGGGAGTGTGTGTGGATGAGTGGGGGGGTTTGTGTGGATGTGGGGTTTGTGGAGGGTTGTGCAGCCCGTCATCACACGGCCCTCCCCTACCCCATGGCACACAGTCCCTACCGTTGGTGACAGCAGCAGCAGGAGAAGCTGGAGAGCCCTTAGAGTGTTCATGGCCTGTAACTGGCTGATCTTCCCAGTGGTGTGCAGCTCCAAGTGAGTCCCGGGGGCTGCACGTGGTGGCATGGAGCCAGCCCAGCCCTCTGGCACATGCCTTCAACCTAAAACCAAGCTGGCTCTGTGTCAGCACATGGGGCTTGCACTACAGGTAGGAGCCACATGACAGCAGGCCCGGCCGAGCTGGGCCAGCTCTATGCTTTCATGTGGGGCTTCCAGTACTCCAGTGGGAAGCCACATGTGGCAGCATGGAACCCACCTGGCCTGAAGGTGCACCACTCCCTGTAGCTCCTGGTCCACATGCCATCAGGCTGGGCAGGCTCTGGCCACTACACAGGGCTCCCGCCACTGCAGCCAGAAGCGTGTGCTGCTGGGCTGAGCTAGGCTGCTCTGTGTCACCATCTGCAGCCCCTGGAACTTAGCCAGAGCCACATTCTGCCAGGGGAGCTCTGACTACCGTGCACTATGAGTGCCACAAGGACCTGCTGCCTGCTGCTGTTGGCAGCAGGGGCTGTGTGCCACTGAGGGACAGAGGGCCCACACCCCCCCACAAATCTCCTATTCACACCCACCCACAAACCCACCCCCACACACATATACCTCCATGAATCCCACACCTACCAACACACACTCCCCATATCCACCCACACACATGTACGTCATAAGGCTGAGCAGGCTCCCTGCCGCCATGTTCAGCTCCTGGCACTGCAGGCAGGAGCTCCCCTCCCCACCCACCAGCTGTCCAGTCACCCACCATCACGCTTGATGCCTCCACATGGGGCTCCCAACTGGAATACCGGGAGCATCACAGAGGTGGAGGCACAGAGCCCTCCAAGTCCTTGACCTCTGAAAGTCCATGCCTCCCACTGGTTTTCAGAGAGGCAACTGCAGGCTGGATAATTGGTAATTGTTTTTTGGAGGGGCCCTGCAGGCTAGATAGAATGGTTTGGAGGGCCAGATCTGGCCCAAAGATCGTATTTTGCCTGTCCCTGGCCTAGCTCCTACAATTAAAATTGTTTGGCTCCGAGGCTGTGCCATCCTGGGATGACAAGCTTTTTCAGGCTGAAGATATCTATCCAACATCCTATCCTAAGAAGAATGCCAACTGTGTTAGGCTGTCATGAGTGAATGAATTGTCTGTGGCCATACACAGCTCCTTCAGTTCTCAATACAAATGATCACAGATTTCTATGATTTCATAGAATCATAGATTTTCTGGTCATATCTTAAATGAATCAACTGGGAGAGATGCTAGATAAGCTTTTGAGGACCTGAGAAGCTTGCTTTTCTTTTCACAGCTACAGGAACACTCCAATCCCAGTTCCAAATATCATATCAAATTGAATGCACAGGGTTTTTTAAATTTAGATTGAAGTTTGATGTGTCCAAACCTTCCAGCTCCTTTGTTTGTATTCATACTATTCATAAACAGAAAGGCTAACATACAAAATAAAACCCTACAGCAAGTGTATGTGTTGCTAAAAGATGTGCAGTTCTTTGTATCATCTTCTAGCAGCATGCACTTTGATGCAGGCAGATGCTGCCTTGGTAATAGGGCTAGTCTTCTGGTTTGTATGACAGACTGCACACTGAAGTCCAGTCAAAGCTGCAATGTTCTTCTGTGTACTGCCAGGTCACAGGTTACCCAACTCATCAAACTTCTTGTGTTGCTTCTTTTTCTTAGTTCTTCTTCAACTTTGATGGCTCAAGCAGAACCAAATCAATCAACATTCCCCTCCACTTTCCGCCGCCTCCCCAATATTGTTAAAGTCTATGCTTATTTCTGTATTTTTCATTCTTTAAAAGACCATTTTTGTCCTGATTATACTATAACTATAGCTATATGGCGCATAGATTTTTATCTTTTTGGGGCAGGCAGATAGCACCAGAACAGGCACCTTAACTGCTCTGTGGTACCAAATGCCTTTTATGACCTTTCCACTTCATGAAGATACTTACCTCTGGAATTGCTATGATTGGTCCTGGTGGTCCTGGTAAACCTGGCGGTCCCACAATACTGGCACCATCCTGTCCTGGCTCACCCTATATCCACCGGGTTATAGATGGAAAGACCATTAGTTAAACACAAATAGATAGCTAGTAACATAGGCAGATAAGGTCCTTTGGGTAAATCTGATCTCTTTTATTAGACCAACTCAGATAGTTGGAAAACTTCTTCTTTTCTTCTTGCAAAGAAGATTTTTTCCAACTATTTGAGTTGGTCTAATAAAAGATATTGAATTTACCCAAAGAACCCTGTCTCCCTATGTCCTTAGACCAACACCTACACCCCTGCACAACTGCAACCTACACCCCAGTAACATGAAACTCCATCCCATCTTACCTTGGGTCCTGTGTCTCCTTTTTCCCCTTTTGGACCCTGCACACAATAAAAAAGTAGCTTTTAAGTAAGTAAAGTAAATTTAAAGCTTTTAAGTAAGTAAAATAATTAAGTAATCATTGAAAAAGAAAACAGAAAATATCCTCGCTTGCCTCCAAATGCACAACGAACAATGTTCACGAGCCCACAGAAATGCATGGAAGATTCTGACAACTTAAGTGGGTTTGGATCAGGCTCTAAATGGATATATATTTTTTAAAGTTTGCAATTGCTTTTATTTATTTTGTTTGCATATTGACCAGTACACATTTGGCATTGTTATAACGTGACAAAGGGCTAACATAGTGGTGATCAACCTTTTTAGGCTGGAGGGCCAGATGGGTAGTTACTCTGTAGGCTGGATCTGGCCAGTGGACCCAGCAAATTTCCCAGCCTGTGGGGAGCCCTGTGGGCCAGGTTCCAAGGCTCCGCAGGCCATATATGGCCCACGGGCCAGACAATGAGCATCCTTGGGCTAAAAGAACTATTGGCAACTGATCTGCAACAGTTCACATAATCCTCTGGGGTAATTAAGTAAAAAATCCACATAAAAGCCTCTAAATATCTGTCGGCTCCTATTTTTTTTCTCCACTTCTAATTAAAAATGGCAATTTATTTCAAAACATGTACAAACCAAAAGAGCGTTCACAGGCAGAGAGCTCCTGTGCCAAGTTTCAATCTGGAGGAGATTAATTATTCATTTACATTTGATATTCTTAAAAATAATGGTGCTAACAGGTTTCTGTAGAAGTTGGCACTTACCAGGAGGTTTGAGTCTGAGTGTTAAATATTTCATTTACATCAGGAAATCCCAAATTTCTTTGTAGAGTGAATTGTAGATTCAGAATTCCAAATTAAGTTGTGGAGAATTTTCTTCTTATTGCTCATTGCAGTGAGGGCCAATGGTTTTGGTAGGTGTGTCACATATAAGCCATGCACCTGCCCCAAGTGCTACTCTGATTCCCTTCTTCTGCCCTGTTTGCTGCTCTGTTATCTGCTCTCTGTCCTGTGTTCCCTTTCCAGTCTGCTGCTCTGATTTCTGCTTCCTGCCCTGCCTGCTGCTGTGTTGCCTGTCCCCTCCCCAGTCTGCCACATGTCACACACACAGGATACCTGTGTCACTTGTTGCACACATGCTGCAGATTGGCCACCCCTGGCTTATTGAATACTATCACTGTGGCAACTGCCATTTACATGGCAAAGCAATATGAGGGAAGTGCTTAGCTTCTCTTCTGGGATGTAATAATTAGCAAAATGAACGAAAGCTAGTGCAATGTGACCAGACACTTTCCCCTAAACCAATGGTAAGTGCTCTGGGGCTCACTGGTGGCCTCTGGACCAAAGACTGGGCATTTCATTGCACACAGAACAAGCACGGTAGCACCACTCACTTCATCTCCAGGGCGTCCAGAAACACCAGGAAATCCAGGTTTTCCACTTGCACCTTGTATTCCCTGTCAAAGCAGAATCACATTTTCCATTTTTCACCATATATTGCATTAAATCTAGTTTAATGCAGCAGATATATTAGCCTATCTGATTTCTTGAAAGTTGATCAGTTACTCCATGGGAAACTTTTAAAAATCACAGTTACCAAACATGACATGGTTTACTCACAGAAAAATGGGTTTTAAAAGATCTACTAATTACTAGCGATGAAAACAAGAGATATACAAAGACCGAACTTATGTTTGGCTGCAGTGTTTTGAAGGAACACAAAGGAACTGCAGTGCAAGTCCTCCAGCAAGATGTACTGCTCCAAGTGGCTGTGTTGATTCAACTTAGTTTTGTTTCTAGAAGGCATTTTTGAACATTTACAATAAAATGCTCCAGCTTTCTAAAAGAGAATCAGCAAACACTGTCCCTAGGTGCAGTTGTTATTCTGGATTCTTTAAGCTACATAGGAATTTATGAGTAATAGTTTACAAAATTTAAAATCCTGACTTCTCTTTTAAGGCAGCAATAATATGAACAGAATTGATGTTTCTGCTTCATTAGGAAAGGATTCTCTACCTTAGTGTCATCTCAGGTTTTCTCTGCCATCTGCAGAGTATGTTATAGAAGAAGAAATTAGAACTTTTATAATGGAGAGTAAAAATTGTAAAGCACCTAAATCTTACTTTCAAAAGTCAATAGGATGCAGACTCCCTGGAGCCAGCTGATGTTTGACCTATGGTGTGGTGGTTCTAGTGCTGGGCTGGGAAATTAGAAACACTCTCTACATGATGGGGAAAACCTGGAACCAAGGTCCTCTGGCTTTGCAGGCAGGAAACTAAACCACTGAGCATTTTAGGGGACAAAGGGCTCCTTCTCTTCCCTGAAGACCTCTTCTGATTTTGAACAGACAGTTTGTTATGCATATGAATTCACCATGGTTTAAGCTCTAGGAGGACCACATTCCTTCAACAATTGTTTTATTACTGAAGTAAAAACAAACTGTTTTTGGTACCTTGGTTTTTATTGCCAGTACACATGCCCAGTCTGAGCACATAGATGACTATTAGGGCTGTGCAAAGCTTCAGGTGCTGATTCAATTCAAGGAGATTCAGCCTGATTCAGTGGCTGAATCTCCAAATCTGAATCAAATCAGAGGACTAATAAAAAGATCTGAATTGATTCGAAGCTCTCCAAATGGATCTGAAAAAGATTCGAAGAGCTTCAATACTTTAGGCAGTCCCCGCTGCCTGCAGCAGGGAGCTAGAGCCAGACTTGGAGCTGGTAAGTAGGAGGTGGGGACCATGGGGGGAACCCTACCAGGACCCATCCACTGCCTGCTCCCCCACCCCCCTGACCCCGCCTGCTTCCCCAGCCCCACCATGGCTGTTCTGCCCACCCTGCCTGCCCCAGCTCCCAGTGCTTTAAATAAAAGCCCCCACTCACTGCGTGATGCCTGTCAGGGGGCGTGATTCCCACTGCACCCCACTGTCCTGTGCTGCATGGAGGGCTCTGCACGAGTCCTCCAACCCCACCACTCTCCCAGCCCCACCCCGCAGCTGCCCACCTGGCTCAGCTCTGGCTTTTTAAGAAAAAAATACAAAACAACCCCACCTCCCCCCGGCTCACTGGCTCCCTCAGCAGCCTTGGGGCTTTGGGGGGGGGGGCTCATGGAAGAGCCCCATCACGTGGTAGGGGGCAGCGGGGATTGTGCCCCACTGGGCAGGAACTGGTGAGTCAGGGGATTTTTTTGTTTTTTTTCTTAAAGGGCTGGAGCAGGTCAGGTGGGACAACCAGGGTGGGGACTGGTGGAGCGGGCAGGCGTCAGGGGGCTCATGCAGAGTCCCCCACATGGCACGGGGTAGTGGAGGGCAGCACGGATTGCCTCCTCCCTCCCCTGCCTGGCAGCACCCTGGCAGGGTTTTTTTTTTTTTAAACCGCCAGGAGCTGGGGCAGGCGGGGCAGCCATTGCCAGAGCTGGAAGAGAGGGTGGGGAATGAGCCTGTGTGATTCAGAGATTTGGCTGATTCAGCAGTAGCCAAATCTCTAAATCAGATTCAGCCAAATCGATTTGGGACAGTGATTCAAATCACCGAATTGAATCACTGTCCCCCAAATCAGCCTAATCCAAATCTGAAGCGAATACTAGCCGCTTCACACAGGCCTAATGACTATGTGTGCAAACAGGCTTATGCATCCAGTTATAGAATTTCTATCTGTCTGATGCACAAGTGTCCTCTTTGGCACTTAGACAACCAGAAATGCCATGTAGACATAAATCTGGACACCTAGATGACTAGAAAGGGAACAGAATACCATTCCTAGCCAAATATTTTATCCATTGTCTTTAAGTAACCACACCAGGTAAATTTCTCTACAATGGCATCTACAGATGTGATAAAGCTTTAGCAAGCTACGAGTGATCAAGAACCTGAAGCCTAATTCATATGTTTTCCTTCCATATGTGACTGAAATACATTTCATATCTAGACATCCCAAAGAGGTCTGCATGGACAGACTATGCAGAGATATTGGTGGAGGTAATCTAAACACAACCCTCCTGAACCAGGATGCAAGGCTACCACATGGCTCCTTCTGGGTTAGTAGACCTGTGCTACCCTTCCATCTTATTTGTGGACAGTAGTTTATGTCCCTGCCCCTCTGTAATAACAGATCTCAAGGACCTCTCCTGATCTCCCTTCCATCTGCGTTAGCTTATGAAAGTTGCTCAGGTCTCCTTTCACAGCTTGCAGGATACATGCAGGATTTTATTTAGTAGGGCCAGATATTATTCCACCTTGTAAGTGAAACTATGATTCTATTCCATTCTGCCTGAGTCCCTGAAAAAAAGCTAATGCAAAAGATGAGGGGTCCTTTCCCTTCTTGCTGCTTTTTTATAACTCAGCTTTAAGGTTTAGAAGATAGTGTGTTACAGAAGTAGGTGCATTATTGACAGGGTTGACCCTAGGGGGGTGCAGGGCCTGGGGCAAATCAGCCTGTGCGGGGCCCCCTTAGCACTGCATGGGGCCCATGGCACCCCTGCAAAGGCAGGGCACAGGTGGGGGTCTCCCCCACCCCCCAGGGGTGGGAGGACTCTCCACACGTCTTCTGTGGTGTGGGGCAGAGCCACCAGCACCAGGCAGGCCCCATGGGAGGGGTCATGCCTGCTCCACCCGGGATAAGTCAGCCTATGCAGGGCCCCCCTTAACACTGTGTGGGGCCTGTGTGACCCCTGCAAAGGCAGGACATGGGCTGGGGTCTCCACTGCACCCAGGGGGGCTGGTCTCCATGCTTCTTCTGCAGTGTGGAGTGGAACCATCATCACCAGGTCGGCCCCTGTGGGAGGGACCGCGGCCGTTCCACCCAGCTCTGTGGTGTCCCCCATAGTGCGGGGTCCAAGGCAGTTGACCTGATTTGCCATACCCTAGAGAAAGCCCTGAATACTGGATTTCTGGAAGAGAAACTGGCTCTGAGTGTTCAAGGTACTATGCAGATACATGGTGCTGCTTCATCAGTGACTCTTACCCTATGACCAGCTCCAAAGCTAGTATAGCAGAAAGCCTTGGGAGACCCCCACAACCAGGTGACTTTCATTCAAACACAGATCAAACATGCCTCTTGCACATTACTGCACTTACTGCAAATTCACTTTGATAGTGCTAATGCTAAACAATTTCACTTTCCTACTAGTTTAAGTAAGAAAGAAAGACCTGGCTTTAGCAAAAATCATTAAAATTAATGTCAAATATTACAGTGAGGTCACTTTTCCTTTTTAACACTCTTCATATTCACCACCAATAAATCTTAACATGCTACACATCATTTCTCTTTTGAAGCTATCACCGTTCAGTAAACACTGGCCAAGGCTTTATCATTCTGCTTGACTGCAGAGCACTTGAACAACACCTTGTGCATCTGCACTGAAACCCTGGGCACCTGCTCTTGAGCTGGCCCACCTGCCCTGTCCCACTCACATACACCCAACCTGAAACTACAGTAGTGAAGTGGGACATGCTGAGAAAGGCCACCAGCACTGCCAAGGACACAGTCAAGACACCTCCAGTAAGTTCTTATAAACAGAGGAGCAAGCCCTCTTCTGATTTTGAACAGTTAGTGACTGTTCAAAAATCAGAAGAGGATTTGCTCCTGAATTCACTATGATTTAGCTCTAGGAGGGCCAGGTATCTTCAATTATTATTTTTTATTTTTATTATTGAACTACAAACAAACTATGGTAACTTGCTTTTTTAAACAGTGTTGTTATTACCTATTTATGAGAGAGGGAGAGAGAGAGAGAGAGAGAGAGATAAATAGATATAAACTTTAGAAATGTACTTTTATAATGTGTTTACCACAAGAGCATACATTGTAGAATGGTGGTACTCAACCTCTGGCCTGTGGGCCAAATACGGTACATGGGGCTTCCCACAGGTGCAGATCTAGTGTGTGGGCCTGGGCCGATGCACTAGATTGAACCTGTGGACTGACCCTGTGAGCTGACCCCATTCTGGATCTGGCCAACCTCACAGGTGGGACGTAGCCTACAGACTAGTCCTGTGCCCTTCATCCAGCCCATTTGGCTAGAAGGGTGAGTCCTACCATCAAAGAATATGAATTAGCAAAATTAGGACAACAAAGCAGAACATTTTCTTTATGCAACTTATGCCAAAAAAAAAAAATCAGCACCCGGAAGACATAAAAACAGCTCAAAGCAACTTTTCCTTGCATCGATGTATTATCTTTAATTATCATGTAGACAGGTATCTTGGTTAAATGATGGAACTCAAAATATGTAGAGCAGATGGAATTTATAACAAGCAGCAGCCCACTGCATCATGTTTTTAAATTAAACAAGCATATGCTGTGATAAAATTCTTATAAATGTTCAGCAAACAGAGGGCTAGATTCACTGTTGCTGTAATGTAGTTTACATCACTATAACCCTTTTGATTATACTGGACTTACACCAATGCACAATTGAAATAAGCTGGTGGTGAATTAGACCCAGAATATTTTTAAAAAGAAGTATCCATCAACAAATCACAGTTTGCTTACATTTATGATTCAACTCGGTGGCAGCATCTACATGAGGCATTGCATGCGCAGTAGCTTCATGTGGCACAAAGCATGATGCGATGCTACTGTGCAGTAATAATGAACTACTGCGCAGTCAGCACCACCAAGAAACCATTCAGGAACGCTAATGTGTAGTAATGCCAGTTACTGTGCATTCATTTGGTACTTGTGTTTGCAAGCACAGGTTTCCCTCGCTTTATGCAGGTTCTGTATGTGCAAATTTGCTCTTATGTGATGAGCCTTTTTGTACCAAAAACGTGTTATATGCGAATTTGAGTTTTGTGCTGTTTTCCAGGAACACATGTATAGCACAAAGTGAGGGAAACCTGTACTAAATGACTAAGCAGTAACAACTGTGCAGTCAGCATCTCATGTAGACACGGCCAGTTTTGCAGACGGCTCCCTTCTCTTTGATCTTGGAATCCTCTAAATGAAAGAAAAGTTTCCACCAGTGTTTTCAAGCAGAAAGAGCATGCAATACTATGTAGAGAAAATAACAAAATTATGATTCAAGTCAGATGAATTTCCTACCTTTAAACCTGTCAGGCCTGGTGGACCAGTATCACCTTTTCCCCCCTGAAACACAGATATACAGCAAAGATTATGGTAAGTAGAAAACCTCAGAATGGTTACAGGAATTCAAGCAAGTACACCCCTTTGTTTGGAAAGAAAGGATTAAATCAGCACAAATTTGCTCCAGTTTTAGGTTTGTACAAGTCCCATGATCTGTAATAATGATTATGTTTACTGAAAATCTTTTCAACTTCTTTTTCTCAGGATTACTTCTGTTCGCATATATATGAGACTTACAGATGTTACAGCTTTTGGTGGAAAAACCATTTTTCATTACACAGGCTTTGCCCACTTACAACACTTGTGGCAAAAGCAGGCAGCCATTTATATCAGACAAACAGGCTGGATATATGACATCCCTCTAGATCTCAATCAAAGTCAGATCAAGTTTTTATTGCTATTGGTATCATGCAGTGACAATGGTTGAGCACCATGGTTGAGCTGTTGGTGACTCACCTGAGCTACCCACTGCCTTATGGCTGGCAAAAGGAGGGTATGCAGGACATCCAGGGGCAGCCGGACAATATTTTACCACATAAGGGACCCTCACACAAGTACCATCCAGTTCCCCATTGGGCAGCAGCAGTGCAGCTGCCTAACAGAAACACTAGCACAGTTAGTCAAAGAAAAGGTGGAGGGCAGGTCCAACCTCCTTGCTACTGAGAGAAAACACTGCATCATTGTAACAATAGAAATAGGTGATAGGCATTAGGTTAGATCATCTCCTAAACATGACCAAGAAGATAACACTTTTGGGGCTTATTTGGGGCACACCGTATGATCCCACAATGTCAAACGCATGCCTGATAATCCTGAGCATAATACAAGGGGACGGAGGCTAAGGAAAACAATAAATATCACAGCATGGAATGTAAGAATGTACAAATGTGAAGGAAAGCAGCAGAATAATTATGTGGGACTCCAGAAAAATCAGACTTTAACAAACTCAGGGAACTGGTAGGCAGAATCCCCTGGAAGGAGAGTCTGAGGGGGGGAAAGAAAAAAAAGAGTCCATGAGAGTGAACTTAGGTTCACAGAAGCATGTGCTCCATATATGTATCTTAGTTAGTCTACAAAGGTATCTGCCATGCCTTTTGTGCCTTGAGGATGTCACTGGAAAGGCACAAAATCAGGCTATCCTAAAGGGAAAAAAAGGTAGAAATCTTGCTTGCATGTGTCTTTATAGCGAAGTTTGAGGTGTCCTGCTGTTCTTGTTCCCTCCAATAATTCCCCATACAGCATGTCCTTGGGTATATGTCCATCTTCCAATCTACTCAGATGGCCTAGCCTTTTTTAAAGAGTTTACCCCTTTTGGGTACACTTCTGGCGGAGTGGGGTGGGGCGTGGGAGGAGGTGGAGGGGGGCAGAGGTCAGACATGAAGTGGGGGGGTAGCAGTGGTCAGATGTGGAGCAAAGGCAGGTGGCAGTGGCCAGACACGGAGCGGGGGCTCCATCCCCACCCATCCACACATACCCCCTAGTCCCTTTCCAAGTACCCCTGGTTGACAACTCCTGGCCTAGCCAGTGCAGTCATCTCTGAGTAGAGCTGTCACACTCGGCAAATTTGCCCTCTGAAGAACCTCTGTGTCAGTAACTTTATCTTGCCATTTGATGTTGAGTATGTGGCATAAACAGCTCAGGTGGAAGCTGTTTAACCTTTTCTCTTGATGGGCATAAGCTGTCCGTGTTTCCCCACCATATACGAGAGTGCTGAGCTCGCAAGTTTTGTACACTAGCATTTTGGTCTTGATGGTAAGCTTTGAGTTGTTCCATGCTCTTTTAGTTAGGCTGCTACCACCTTCAGCAGACTTTCTGATGTGAACATTAGCTCTTCATCCAGTGAAAGGTTGGTGGTCACTGTAGAACCTAGGTAGGTGAACTTTTGGACTACTTCTAGCTAGTTCTCATTAAGGGTGATTGACGGATCTTGTGGAACTCTTTGTCCTAGTACAACTTTTCCCTTTATGCTGATACTGGGAACAAATGCCTGACAAGCTCTTGAAAGGTGATCCATGAGTTCTTGTAATAGGGCTTAATTGTGGACTATAAGGCAGCATCATCAGCAAATAGAAGCTCCCTGATAAGCACCTTTCTAACTTTAATCTTGGCCTTGAGTGGCGACAGGTTGAAGAGTTTTCCATCTGAGCCTGTGTGAAGTTAATGTCTACCTTCTGTATCTTTAAATGCGCAGTTCAGGAGTACCAAGAAGAAGACTCCAAAGAGCACAGGGGCAAGAGAACACATCCTCGTTTCACTCCGTTTTTCATTTCAAAGTTGTCCAAAGTGGACCCATCAAACCGAACAGTTGCTTTCAAGTTATTGTGAAGAAACATATAAGACTTAACAGGATTGGTGGGCATCCTATCTTTTCTACAACTGCAAATAGGCCTGCTCTGCTGACAGTGTCAAATGCTTTGGTTAGATCCACAAAGGTGATGCCCAATGATTGGTTTTGCTCTCTGCACTTTCTTGAAGTTGACTCAAGAAAATATCATGTCTATGGTTGATCTTTCAGCCCTAAATCTACACTGAGACTCAGGGTAGACATGACTCACCAGCTGCTGTAGGCACACCATGATGACCCTTGTGAAAGCTTTTCCTGCTATGCTTAGTGAGATACCTCTGTAGTTGTTGCAGTCACCCTTATCTCCTTTATTTTTATATAGAGTGATGATGTTTGCATCACGCATGTCTTGTGGTACCTCACCCTCTTTCCCGCCTTTGAGTAACAGCTGATGAAGATATGGTAACAGGCTTTCTTTCCTGCACTTGAGACTTTCCATTGGGATAACATCTTTTCCAGGAGCCTTGCCACTTGATAATGAATCAATGGCCTTGCTTGGCTCCTCTTCAGTGGGCTACATGTCTAACTCTAGCATGATCTGTAGAGTTGGTATTTGGTTCAGTGATTTGCTGGTGATGTTCCTTACTTGTGACTATAGGCCTGAGTAGTGTTCAACCCAACAAGACATCTGCTTGTTTCTATTTGTAATGGCTTCACTGCTGAGCCATTTGAGAGGGGCAACCTTGTTGACAATAGGGCCTAGAGCTTTCTTCAGACTGTCATACATGACTTTTAGGGGTTCCTATGTCTGAGGCTGCCTGTATCTCATTGTAGAGCTTGGTCCCGTACTGATTTGCAGAGTGTCTGGTTACTCTCCGTACCTTGTTTTTTGCATGTTAAAGTCTTGTTTGGTGCTCACTGTTGGCTTCTTGTTGTGTTCCAGATAGGCTGTGTTCTGGATATTGATGAGAGGTAACAGAGTTCTTCTGCATTTTCTTTAAATCAGTCCTTATTTATTGGTCTCTTTTCCCCAAATGTAGCTTTAGCTGTTGCATAGATTGCAGTTCTTAAACCTTCCCAAATTTCCTCTGACTTCTCTAGTAGTGACTTCCCGAACATGCTGAGTTCAAAAGCTTTCACAAACTCTTGGTACTTCCTCTGGTTCTTGGTGCTAGTAGTATTGATTGTGGGCTTGCTCCTAGGTTTTGCTCTATGTAGTTTCTTAGCTGTAATCTTCACTTTGCTAATGATCAGGGAGTGGGAAGCCCTCTTGTCTAAACCGGGAAATCACGGTCCTCTTTAGAAAGAAGAAAGAGGCTTATAAACAATGGAAGCTGGGGCAGAACCCAAAGAGGACTATTCCATGATGGTCTGCATTTGCAGGGAACAGATAAGACAGGCTAAAGTGGCAATTGAGCTTACGTTAGCAATGGGAATCAAGGACAACAAGAAGAGGACTTCTTGGTACAGAGAACTTCTTTTTTAGGTACATAGGGAACAGGAGGAAAACAAATAGGGCCATTGCTCAACAGCTCAGGAGAGCTGGTTACCAGCACCCAGGAAAAAGCTGAACTTCTGAATGACTACTTTGCCTCGGCCTTTCACTGGACCAAGGGGAAAACCATGCCAGGTAGAGTAGAGGATAATAGGAATAATTGCCTTCCTACTATTGCCATAGAATTGGTGTATGACCAATTAATAAAATTAGACGTATACAAGTCAGCAGAACTGGATGATCTTCATCCGAGAGTGCTGAAGGAGCTGGCCGAAGTAATTGTGGAACCCCTGGCAAAACTCTTCCACAACTCGTGGTGCACTGGAGAAGTCCTGATGACTGGAAGAGGGCGAATGTTTGCCCATCCACAAGGGCAGGAGGGAAGGCCTGGGTAACTATAGGCCAATCAGCCTAACTTCCATCCTAGGGAAAATCCTAGAAAAGTTCATCAAGGAGTCTAACTGCGATAAGCTTGCAGAAGGTAAGATTCTGAATGACAGCCAGCATGGCTTCTTTGTGGGCAGGTCTTGCTTTACCAACCTCATCTCCTTCTATGACCAGGTAACTCACCACCTGGACACGAGAGAGAAGGTTGACATTGTATACCTAGACTTCCAAAAGGCCTTTGATCTAGTATCCCACAATGTCCTCACGAGAAAATTGGAGGATTGTGGGCTTAACTCTGAGACAATCAGGTGGGTGAGAAACTGGCTGCAAGATAGGACCCAGAGAGTTGTAGTGAATGGAACTGTGTCATCCTGGCAAGAAGTGGGCAGTGGTGTCTTGCAGGGGTCAGTGCTTGGTTCAGTACTTTTCAACATCTTTATTAACAATTTGGATGTGAGAGTAGAGAGCTCATTGGCCAAGTTCATGGACGACACCAAGTTATGGGAAAGTGTGGTCACGTTTGAAGATAGGCTACAGTTACAGGCGAACCTAGACAGGCTAGCAAGTTGGGCAGATCGGAACCTGATGAAGTTCAACATTGAGAAATGTAAGTGCTCCACCTTAGGATGAGCAACCCCCAACACACCTACAGGCTTGGCGGCACCAAACT
>NW_017728886.1:100012297-100017175 GCF_001723895.1 Crocodylus porosus | reverse complement strand
GAGCCCCCAAGGTCTGGAACAGCCTGCTGCCAGAGGTGGCTCAAGCACCTACATTGGACACCTTCAAGAGCAAATTGGATGCTTATCTTGCTGGGATCCTATGACCCCAGCTGACTTCCTGCCCTTTGGGTGGGGGGGTTGGACTCGATGATCTTCCGAGGTCCTTTCCAGCCCTAATGTCTATGAAATCTATGAAATCATAAAACACGGAGACTGGCAGACCCCACCAGCACCCGCACAACAGGTTGTGCGGGAACCAGATGAATCACAGAGACTGATTGACAATCTGACAAATCTGTGCTTGGCTTTTTAGTGGAGGAGTTGAAGGGCTACAAGAACCTGATCATCCCCAGCTGTGAGTTATAAGAAGAGCAAGGGGGCCAGAGAAGTCAGTCTGACCCTGACCCCTGCTGAGGAAAGAACTTCTGTTAGGCCGGGCTGCCTGAGAGGTGAACCTGGGCAACACAGGTACCAGGGGAAGCTGCAAGGAGCCAATAGATACAGGGTAGGGGGTTGCTGGGACCCTGGGAGACCCAAGAAATGTTTGTGCATGGATATTAGCTGGCAAAGTACTGGAGGTTTGGGTAATGGCTCCGGCAGTGGTGTGGACACTATGGTTGGGGTGCTGGGCAGGCACTCTGAAGTAGAAGAGGCTGGGGCCCAGAGAGCTGCAAGGGTCCTGGGCCCTTTGGACTACATGGGACTAAAGCCAAGCAGGTTATCAGAGGGAGATAGCAGCCTCTGGAGGCAGGGACCCAGGAAACTGAACACTACAGGGCAAAGGTCTCAGTGCAAGAGAAGCAGGGGTAGGGGCCTGGTGCAACCAAGATAGAGTGGTCCAGGGGTCAGGGACCCCGTGTATCAGAGGGCCTGGTGCACAAGAGGACAGTGTAATATCCGTGGGGCATAAAGATGGCTAAAGGGGTAGCTGGAGACCAGGATTATAACTCCTAAAGCAATTTGGCCTATATGGTCACGACTGGGCCAATAAAGCCCAGTGTCAGGGAGCTGGTGTCCAGATGGGTTGGAACCCCACAGGGAGACACTGAGTTTGGCAGGGGCCAGAGCCCCAAAAAACAGACTGAGAAGCAAGGTCTGAGCCTTGAGTCAAGTTGGCCAATTTGGGTCAGGACCAAGAAGAAAAGGAGTCCTGCTTAAGGCAGGGAGCTGAATCTCAGGATGAACAGAATTAGGTGAAGCACCCAGAGCTCATCAGTGTCTGTGGGAAAACTCCTCAGTTATATTACACTATCAAGGCAGGGTAGGTGAGGCAGCAGGGTGAGATCCTGAGAGGCTAGAGGGGCACGTAGGGCAGGATTAAGGTAGAAACCAGGGGGCAGCCCAGCCACCCTCAGGGCAATATGTGCACGTGCCTGTGTACGTGTACACCTGGAGTTGTGTGGTATGTGCACATGCATCTGTACACACATGCATGTGCATACCATTACTGTGGAAGCAGACCTGCATAGATGGAACTGAGGCTAGCCTGCATTAATACTAAATCAGGTTGCCAGAGCAAATAACGAAATTTCCCCTTTTTCCCTAGTGTTTCACTTGGATTCTGAGGGCTGGACTCAAAGCCCAGTGAAGTCAAAATTAATCCTTCCAGTTGTTTCAATGACTGGATTGAGGTCTTAGTGGATTCAGGTCCTAGTTTTCTGGAGCAAACTCCAGCATTCCATTCTCAGCACCATATATACCATTTCCCAGTACTTTAATTACTTATGTCAGCTATAATGTTCATTGTTTTGGCCACACATTAATTGATAAACTTTCCTAAATTCCTCAGTTATGCTTTGCACAACAGAGAATATAGTTCTTACATATGGACAGCTCTCCCTCTTTGTCTGTTACTTGTTTTCTTCACGTTTGCAATAAAGAACTTTCCTTGTTCACACAGACAGTAAACTTCCCAGGCCTTGGAAGTTAGCCTGGTTACACAAGTAACAACCCATGAAATTAATGAACATTCTCAAGCTATTACTGAGTTAGTTTGCATTTTCCCTATAATTAGTGAAGCTACTGATACGATGAACAACATGAAATAAAGCAAGAGAAGTGTTCCTCAGCACAACACTTACCATGGCTTTGTCACTGTAAACTTGGAATTCTTCTTGCTGCTTCTTTACGTTTTCAAGTGAAAGGCCATCTTGTTCTAAAGGGCTGAGGTATCTTTCTCTCTCATTTTCAAACCAGAGTTTTATCTACGTAGAAGATAAGGTGTTTTTTTTGTTTGTTTTAAGTCAATGAATAAAACGTACCTAACGTGCATATAAAATAGAAGTTAAGCAACTTTACTTAAAAAAATAAACCCTTGGGAAAATAAATGAAATTGGCTTTGTAAATCAATTATTTCAGAACTAAGAAAACATATCTACCTCCTTGGATGACACTAGCTAGACAGCTTCTATAGTTATTTTACATGCTACTTTCAGTAACATTTGAGTCAATTGTAATATATATGCATCTCTGTGACACATGTTAAGTCCCCTTCCTACATTTCTCATGCAGGCAAAACTTTCATTAATCTCCCCCACAGCATCCGTTAAAAGACCTCAATAATTAGCAAGAGCCAACAGGTCTGCGCTGATTTTTAAAAGCTTTTAAAAAAATGTTAAATTTCCTTTCCTCAGGATTTATTACAGGTGTTTCACTGACTGGGAGAAACAAACTACTATCATTCTACTAAATGGATAGTAAGGCATCTATGCAGTGTGTGAAATCATGTGGCTCTTTCCCACACTTCAGCTTACATTCACAATACCCTTAAATTCTATCTCCTTATGCTAGGGCGAATAGGATCTGTGCTGAATCCAGACTGGTTCTGCACACTTGGTAAATACCAACAACAATGAAAACTGCATTCTTCACACTACTGGTAGACTTTCAGGGGCCCTACAAGTTGTGAAACAGAAGGTTAGAACTTCAGCTGGCTTACACAAACTCTCAGAAATAGTACTAACCTGATCGCAGCCTTCTTCAAATTTTCTTACTTCCCAAAGATTTTCCAGTTGTTGGAAACACTTATTAGATAACAGAACCAGTCTATGGACCTCTTCATCTACTTGGTTGTACAATCTTGTTATAGACTCCATGGCATCTCTATCAGGGAAAAAGTACAGTTGAGTATATTCAACACATAAACAGTGCCAGAAGAGTCTGATTTATTTTTTAGAAAACCACAAAAACTGTTGAATAATGGAGCTACAGAGGTTTGGGCCAACAAATCAACAACAACATGCTCTATTAGCTGTCTGTGTGTTCTATGCATCAAAGGGGAAAAAAATCTTACTCAATACCATGTAGGGCTTTCAAAAGCAATAATTACTTGGGCATCTTGATCTTTGGGTACTTGACAAACCACCTATGACTACTCCAGCTACTAGGGAATTTTTTTAGTTGTGGCCATTGCATATAAAAGGAAGCTATTACCATCAGCTGGAGCTCAGAGAGCTCATGCCCTACAGCTGCACTCAGGCCCCACCCAACAAAGCTTGAAGACTATGGGATTATTAACAAACTCTGGTTTCTCCTCAAATGACATTTGATGACATAGTTTTTTGCCTACAAAAGTTCATGGCTTTGAACCAGTTGGTCTACAAGAGCCCACCCTGTTCCACTTTCTGCCTGATCATTTCAGACTAATATGGATTACTACCTCTGTCTTCAGAATGCTTACCAAGTGCTTTTCTAGATCAGGGTCTTGTAACTGCTACAAGTATTCTGTATGCTGCTTAGCTATACAGAGTAGATTTGCATAATCAATATGTATATTAATTTGTGCATTTCCTTCTATGCCCTACCCACCTTGATGCTTTACCTTACATGAAATATTAAATAGTGTGTAAAGATGAAGTTTACAAATCTTTCAAGAATTAGGATTGCAACCAATCATTCATTAAAGAGAGTATCTGGAAAATCGGATAATGTTCAGATTTTGAAAACATAAAACATCAAACTGCCAGCACAGAGGAAGAAGTTTTCCTGGAATTTTTAATTAAAATTGACAAGCCGTTTTTCAGACAGAGAGATTTAAAAATTGTTTCTCTTTTTGAAATATCAAACATTTATCACTTCTATTCTGCTTCATTTCTGCCGTGGTCTTTTTGAGTTCTTTGCAGCTCTTTTTCCATACTCAAGAAATGGGTGAAAGCTAAGACAGGGCTTTTTCTGAGGGGTTCCTTGAGTTTAAAAGGTTGAGAACCACTGTGATGTACCCTATAGTCTTCCCTCTGCTACCATTTCTCTCTCCTGCACTTCTCCACTGCTTTTTCCCCCCTTTTTTCATTAATGAAGTCTATGACTCAGTACTTTTTGCAAAAGCAAACACTTACCGATAATCTTCTGTGTTGCAGAATTCTTCTTTCCTAAGTCTCGCAAGGATTGTCCCACCTTCTAACCTTAATGTTACCAGCAGGACATCTTCCAGAACAAGCTTCATCATTGTCTTGTGCTTGTTGATTAAGTCATTGACCTCCTTTAAAGAGAAAACTATTTATTTCATTTTACTAGAGACCTCAATAGTGAGTCTGGCTAACCTGGCTCCAGAAGAACAAATCTAAGTCTACCCACAGGGGAATAATGGAATCCTACTGGTGCCTTGTCCTTAACTGTAACTTTTGCCCACGGTTTTGCAAGGTTGCTATCATCAGTGGAGCTGAGCCAGTCCTAGCAATGATTTTTGGCAAAAACATCTAAAATTGACCTAGCTCTACATCCAGCAATGATTAAAAAATTGGGCGACTGTGGCATTGATGCTTACACAGTCAGATGGATTGCAGATTGGCTGAAGGGTCGCATTCAGAGGGTGGTGGTGGATGGGTCATATTCAACCTGGGGAGAAGTGGGCAGTGGAGTCCACTAGGGCTCGGTCCTTGG
>NW_017728886.1:100007933-100011662 GCF_001723895.1 Crocodylus porosus | reverse complement strand
TGGAACCAACTTCCAAGGGAAGTGGTGCTGGCTCCTACCCTGGGGGTCTTTAAGAGGAGGCTTGATGCCTACCTATCTGGGATCATTTGAGCCCAATTTTTTTTCTCCTGCCCTGGCAGGGGGTTGGACTTGAAGATCTATAAGGTCCCTTCCGACCCTACTGCTATGATTCTATGACACAGTTTTAGCTAATGTGGGTCTCACTTCTGGGTGTAACAGATGAAATATCAGCATGTGTTGCAGTAAAATAGAAAAAGGCCCATTTTCCACAGTTCTTGAGGCAGAGCAGAAATCTCAGAAGTGCTCATTTTGCAAGAGTTCTACCATTTTGGTTCTGAATTATGTTGGTGCATACACGTTTAAACTTTGACCCAGAGCTTGAATGTGATCCAAGTGAGATCCAAAGGTCTCCTTTTCAGTTTTTCTCTTTAAAAAAATCCCCTACAACTATATACTATCACTTCAGCACTACCACAGTCATTCTAATGGAGTAGTGTAGAACCACAGCTTCCATTCTCCTTCTCAAATAAAAAATTAGCACTTGTCATGTTAACCAATTCTTACCTGCACTGTACTGAGGGTTCTGTTGATGCTCAGCGAACAGACCGAGTTTTGTAGAAAGACAATGGCCTCTTTGCAGTTTGTAATAAAAGGTTCCAGTTTCTGCAGTAATGAAACACAACAGTTAAAAAAATTCGTAAGAAAGATAGTCCAAATAAATAGTTTTAGCTTCCTAAATTCAAAGTGTCCTAAAGGGTTATTTATATGTTAAAGACGTACTTATATGGTATTTCTGATAAAGGCTTGTCTAGTTGTCTACTTAGTTGCTATATGTTTGTAAAAAGACTGTTTTATAACCAACAGAGTTAAATTGATAGAATCTCTCCAGTATGGACAGTTTTATTTGTATAGTTTATTCCTGTATAGGAAGGGGAATTAAGGCACCCTTATGTTGGTATAATGGCATCCATAATGTATGCAAACCAGGCCTCACAAACTGTTTTCTTAAAACAAATATTACTCTCTAGGTCAATATTAGGAGTCTCTAAAAATAACATATCCTCAATACCAGATCCTCTGCTAATATAAATCAACATGGTGCCACTGAGTTCAGTGCCAGGTGACAAAATATTGATTGCACGGGACACTTCAGGGGCAATTCTTGACTTCAACAAATTTATTCTGCTTTCTGCCTGTTGACCACGTGGTGATTCAGATTTGGTTTAGACAAAAAATTAAAACAGGTTCAATGATTCTAATATAATTTACAGTGGAGATCCTTCCGAATCCTGCAATCAAGACACAATGATGAGCCACCCAGCGGCAATGTACAGATGCATCCAGGTGTCCAGGACACAGGGCCAGCAGTGACCTCTAGTTGCCATGCAATTGCAATCACAATCACAATCACATGGCTGCTGGCAAGTTTTTGGCGGTTTCTTTTGCTCTGTGGCTGCCCTGTCCACTGCACCCTAGAAGCCACAGCTGCCCAGATAAGAGCAAAGACTGACAGATTAACAGGGTAGAGTGGCAGAGACATAGGGAAATTTCTGTTATATATATATAAAGTGTGCCAGCTCTAACACTTTTTCTTTTTTTCCTTCCTAGAGCAACAGCAATTAGTAAAACATTCTAAAAAGGGAAAAATAAAAAAAGAGAATGATTAATAGGAGCTATCCCTTACCCTTCGGAAACGCAGCCAGTCGTTGTGGTTATACACAAAAGTTCCGTCAAATTCTGCTGTTAACTGTGTAGAGTCAATGAGCTTATGCAGAGCCTTTAGTGATGTAAAAACTTCATACTGTCAAGAAAAATTGTGAACAGAGTTTCATTCAGGCTGCAAATCGGTGTGATGGAGGCAGGGGGAAGAGGAGGAAACAAACTCCAACTATGAAAACACTTTTACGGAATCTTTTGCAAAACGGGGATCAGACTCCTCAGCTAGTATAAATTACTGAAGGTCTGTAGAGGTCAGTTTTCTTCATGTGCAGCGTTCTGTCCGCCAGAACTGAAATCATCAGGTTATGCTGATAGACACAAACCAAGGAGCTCACCCATGGCATTCAATTCATTTGGAAAAACATTTTCTGGTTCTTTTTATTTAAATGTAATTAGCACATCAGAGCAGGTGTTGGGCATGTAAGTGCCCACTAATTTTAACAGACTCACCCCTGCTCCTTACTTTCAGCTACCTTTACCTTCATTTCAAACATCCATTCATTTTGTGTTTTAAAAGCAGTCTGTTAATCATTTTTGTATATCAGATTTAAAGCAAGAGTAACAAGTCGCAAGAAACCTCAGGCCCTGCACATGTTTCTGATCACCAGGGATCCGGGTTTGCTGTTTGCTGTGGAAAAAAATTGGCAAAATGTGGATTTTCTCCTTTCAAGGAGAAAACTTTGGGAAACTGCAGGTTTCCTTTTGAAGGCTGGCAGAGTTCTAGCTTTCGAGGGCCTGGGGAGAACAGCATGCAGGAGGCACCACATGCACGGGCATGCACACACATGCAAGCGGCAGCCACACAACATGGTGGAGAACAGCTCCTGCAGTTCCCTCCAGATAAATCTATAGGGGCAGAGGGGTGGGGAACAGGCATAGGTTATGAGTAGGGGGGCACAGACAATGCGTAGGGAATATGGGGGGAGGGAAAAGATGACATGGTGTTTGAGGGGCGAGGGGACATGGCATGTGCCTCCCTAGATTTCTGCACCCACAATGAGGCATGGGGATGCAGCCTGGCTGGACCAGATCTGGGCAGGAGTCACCTCCACAGCTCAGTGGGCAGGACCTGGTGAGGAAGGGAGTGCCACACTGCCATGGCCACCCAGGTGAGGCATAGCAGCAGTAGTGGTGTGGAGCTGTGCCCCCTGATACTTCTGGGCAGGCAGGAGGCACCTCACCTTGGCAGCCATGGTGCTCCCTCTTGCACCAGGTCCTGCCTGCTAGGCTGTGGAGACAGCTCCTGCCTGGTGCAGGTCCAGCCAGGCTGCAGCCCCTCACCATGCTACAGGCACAGAAATCTGGGGGAGTCACATGCCCTTGTCATGTAACCTGTGCCCCCACTGCCCCCCCAATGTGTCACCTATGCCCATATATTCCCCTTCCCCACACACTGGGGGACTGGGGCCTGGGGATTGGGAGTGAAGGGCACTAGCAGGGCTGGGGGGGTGGGGGGACTGCAGGTTGGGAGTGAAGGGCACTGGCAGAGTCAGGGGGTATGGCTCAGGAGTGAGGGGCACTGGCAAGACCAGGGGGCTGTGGGTTGGGAGTTAGGGGCACCGGCAAATCAGGGCTGCTCAGTGCCACAAAGTGGTGGCAAGGGGGGGGAACAACCACAGTTCCACCCGTGTCCTGGTGAGCAAAGGGAGTGAGGGAGCTCTGATTTTCCATGATAAAACAAAACCAAATACCAAAATATATAGATATTTAGAAGGTAGTTTTTTATAATGGCTGAGGCAATGGTAGGCTTCCAAATTGTTTTAAAATTGTAAATATATCAATAGAACGTTGTGTTCAACTGATAACTATATATATATAGTGGGGCTTCATTTCAATAGTGGAAAAATGCAGATTTGGGGCTTTTTAATTGGAGAATTTGCGATTTTTTTTTATCAGAAAATTTTGGATTTTTTTCATAGATTTCCATAGACATTAGGGCTGGAAGGGACCTCGGGAGATCATCGAGTCCAGCCCCCTGCCCAAAGGGCAGGAAGTCAGCTGGGGTCATAG